>NC_085897.1:5200572-5506488 GCF_034447905.1 Colletotrichum destructivum | reverse complement strand
AGATGTTGCTGCCGAGTGTCCAAGCAGCATGCAAGGGGATAGCAGAGGTTGCGGGAGCCTGGTAGAAGCAAAATGATGCAGCCCCTCGGCCCCCTCCTAGGAATCAGTCCACACTTATATGTCATTGAACGTCAGAAGCGATGGCAACAGACCAGCCCCAATGAGCTTGCCGAGGAGGTCCAAAGGCAGCAAACGAGGGGCTGCTAGTTTAGATTTAGTTAGTTTTCTCCATACATAACAGTCAGACATCGCGCGAGGTTAGGCCGACTGGCCATGCCCTTGTGTGATGAGACTGGTGATGCGTCCGTCCGGGAAGCGAATTGAATGCCTGCGTGAGCCTTCGAGATACATGCTGCCGCTGAAGCATCTCCTCGACTCCCAGAAAAGGCCTTTGCCTGAAAGCGATGTGGACTGACTTTTTATGTCATACTTCTCTCATGCAGAGAGCTAGCCCTCAACCGCAGCAAGGCCACGCGTGAGGGGGCAGCAGCTAAATAGAGACTAGCTTAAGAACTGACTTCTGCACTGTTAGGTCTGCCTGCGATGAAGGTACTAACCAGTAACATCTCTCTACATAAAAAGTCTGGGGGAGAGATTGTGATATCATGTAGTCTACTTGGAGAAGTAGAGCAGAGAAACAAAGCCGGCATGGAGCCTCGCTGCGGTCGATGGGATACCTCCGGCCGGAACGTTGTGCCTTTCTATCTGGCATGAACCTTGGGGGATGGTGCCGAGAGTTGCGCGTCATTAGTATAGTTTCTAGCCTGCTTTACGTCTACAGTTTCTAGCTTGCCGTACCCAATTAGCATTGAAAGGCTGTTCTCTCCAAGGTCGTACCATTGATAAGAGCCTTTTGCTGGAATGGCCCTTCGGAGGCTTCCGCTAGGCTAGCCCCCTCGACTCACTAAACAGACTGCGGCAAACACCCAATGAGAACAACATGCCGCTTTTAGTATACTGGTCAAGGTTTTCTCTGGGACCCTGTGACTCTGCTTCTCTGTTTCAGACGGCTTTCTATAAAGAATTGAGCTAAAACTCCGACTACCTCGGGTATGCTCCCCTTACCCGAGCAACGACCTCCCGGAGTACAACGATATCATCTTCATCTATCGACTGCAGACTAACGACCCTCTTTTTGGTCAGAATCTTTAATGAAAACCTGATTGCCTCTGAGTTGTCACCTGCCGGATCGTGTTCCGTTCCCAAATCATCAAAGCTCGTTGATGTTATTCCGCGCTTAGCCAAAATGCGCTAGGTTTGCAGCCAATGGGATACTTACTGCCTACTGTCCAATGAACAACACTTTATTGTAGGCCGGCTGCCGCGAGCTCCGGACCGCGGGAATGCTGGCTCGTGAACCGGGGTCATGAGAGACAGACGTGCGGGAGGGGCGGGGCTTCCGCCCCCCATCTCTGCCGAGATCGCGGTCGATCGGGACTCGTGCCAGGGCCGCTATACAACAGCTGCTTAGAGAAGCATATGCCAGTATGTTGGGCGGGGGCGGAAGGCGGTAAGGGCTGGACTCGAGGGATATCACCTGCCGGAGCATTTATTGCGGGCTTGGGTCTAGAGGGTTGGGGAGGGTGAATGGGACTATCCGGGCTGGATGGAGAGGCTATCTTGTGGAGCGTAGATGGGGTGTAACCCCGCGGTTGCCGTGCTCCTGAAGCATCTTGGGACAATGTCTTTATGCCGGATTTGACCCGCAGCGGCCTTTGCGGATTAGGCGGGTAAGGCGGATGGCGTGGGTCTTCAAAGCCATAGGGCATCATCTGGAGATGGTTGGTGGTGAGGGCCGCCTCTACACCCGTTTCCATGAATCTCTTGACGGCATCATTGACTGCAGTTCTGGGCATCGGTGTCAGGACATGTTGTTCTAATTAGTTGTTGTAATTAGTTGTTGTCATAGCCCCTCTCATCACTCATTGGAAGCATCGAAGCTCGGCATATACTCATCTCGGACGCAAAGCTCCTTGCTCAAGACCCGCGACCATAAATGAACAGGCACGCGGGGAGTAGTGACAGGAATAGAAGCTTCCAATGTAGATAAAAGCAAACGGTGACAGACGGTCAGGTTCAGCTCAAATACATCAGTCATCTTCAGAATCCAACTTTTCCTTTCATTTATCAACAGAGTGGTCATTTAGCATTCCCACACTCTCCACCTCCCTACAACAACCTCATCCAATACCTGAAGCGGGCCACCATCTCTCGTCCTATAAGCTACATGCCTCAATTCACCTTTGCCCAGATCCACCCAATGCCGGCGCATCTTTCTCCAACTGATAGGAACCCGTTCCGTGAAAACCCCACCTCAAACGGTGACTAGATTATGAAGCAGCATCTTGGCCACGCCTTCGGAGAAGTATTCTGCTCGTGAACAGAACCATAGTCAATAGGTAAACGACCTTGAGTTTGCAAGATGCTTCCACGGTCAATGTTTGTTGGTTGCTGGTTTCGGAAAATTTTCGTCGCCACCAGGGATTTCACAACTGAACCATTCGCTCTTTTTGCTTGGCCCCTGGTCGATCCTCCGGCTAGAGCCCAGGTTCAGTTCGTGTTCAATACACACTGGGTATTTGGCATATAAAAGTAGTGGGTGTATCATGCGGTAATCGACACGATGCTTCTGCTGACCTTGCCTCATTCAATTCTGCAAAGTTCTTAAAGACAGCATATAAATGTACAGCTTTAAAATGTTATTTTTCACTTAATGGGGTACATTGAAGCTCTACTCAATGGCTGGGCTTGTTGTATGTCAATTCTGTTCTCTGTTGTGGTGTAGAAGCCAACCCTCGTCCTGATGCCCGCTCAGTGACTGTCTGATACTGGTGCACTGCTAGTACTTCAACGAAGAGACGTTACCACAGAATGAATACCAAGTCACAATTGTGAATCGTGTGAAATGAAACTTCCTTTCATGGCTTCATAAGAATCAATCGACAACGTTATCTGTTGACCAACAATCTTGAGGCCCTGGTGAGATGTGACACATGCACTTTGGCCATACTCGTCACTCCGCACTCGCAACAAGACATCGATGACGTAGCCTCTGCCGCGTTGATCGACGGCCTTTATCCTCGAAACTCTCCCTTGGTCTCTGCACAAAACCACACGGGAGGAACCCCATCTTCAACCTTTATCCCCATGTTACCCCGACCCTTTCCTCTCCATATCGCCACACGACTCGCCAACACCTCACGAGGAGCTCGCATAAGCGTAACTCACACAATCCGAACCCGACCTTTCCCCAACAACCCTCAGACAACCCCTCTCCTCCATACCTCCGCGATGAGTTGGATGGACTCGTGGTCCCGGCCATCCAAGTCCCAGGCGACGCCGGCACCCTTCTATTTGCTGCCCAACGGCGACGCGACGTCCTACTGCCGCACGTGCGGGCGCGTCATCTCGAACCGCAAGGCCACGGCGGCATCCAAGGCACCCAAGACAGCGGAGACAAAGACCGAGCCCAAGTACTGCTCCTCTCGCTGCCGCGGCCAGAAGCCAGGGCGCCTCGACAAAGAGATTGAGCAGGCCTTTGTGCGGTTCCTGCAGGGCGAGGACGAGCTCGAGGGCAGCAAGGTCAAAAAGGTCAAGGGCGACACGCGCATCCTCGTGGCATGCGACGCGGTCGAGAGCAAAGTCTTTGGCGACAGGCAGGATCCGAACAAGGTGTACGGAAGGAAGAAGAACCGCGCCTCGAGAGTCATCGGGGGGAACGGCGCGTCGGACGAGGACGAAGCCATCGACGTCGGCGAGCCATCCCAACAACGCCCGGACGGCGACACAAACACACGCAACGACAACGACAACGACAACGACCCCGGCGCCGAGGTTATTGACGAGATGCTCGGCCTCGACCGCAGCAAGTCGGCCGAGCTCGACCCCCACGTGCAGGCGAGCCTCTCGGTGCGCAGCGGCACGCGCGTGAGGCCGCCGCAGACGAGGAGCCAGGTCAACGGCAGCGTCGGCGGCGAGAAGGGGCGCGCCGAGCGGGTCGAGGAGACGGACGAGATGCGCGAGAAGAGGGCTGAGGGGCAGAGGAGGGCGCACGAGCGCGAGATGGTGCGGTGTGCGGCGCGACGGGGGGTCGTGTTCGGGTTCCTCGTGGACGGGAGGGACGAGAGGAGGAAGTGCGAGGCCGTGATGCAGGGCAAGGTCGTCGAGCCGAGCTATGCAAAGGGAGACTGGGCCGTGAGATGGCGGGAAGACTGATGGCCACGTGTTGCCCACAAGAGAGATGGGACACCTACAGATAGATGGTCATGGAATAAATAGCTCGCTCTACTACGCTCACACGTTGCACTGTTACTACTCTGGCCATGCGTCCGTCACCTGGGTGATGGATACTCCAATCATCATGAACAAGAGCATTTACATTGTTTTTTTAGTCTTTCAGTTACAACCATATACCTATACTACATCTAGACTCCTTCTGTCTCTGTGTACCAAGTATCGATCTACTCTACGAGTCTACAGGAAGCTGGTCGCCAGCGTGATGCCCGTTGTATATACCATGCCCACGAAGCCGAGGGCCATGAGGGCTATATCAAAAATCTTCTGCTTTTTCGTCTCGGCGATGCCCTTGTAATGGAGGTATGGCGGGTAGATGTACACCAAAGGCACGCAGGCAAACGATCCGATGAGGGCGACGAAGCGGTCGAGGTTGGCCGAGCCGGCAATGGACACGCCGATGCACACGGCGACGAGGGCCGTGCGGAAGGCGTTCTTCTTCCACTTGGTCAACAGGTCCTTCTTCCCGGAGCGGTGGCCAAAGATCTTGCCCTCGAGGATGCGCATGGCCGGGAACAGCTGGACGGGGTTGCCGACGAGGACGGCGAGGGCGTACATGAACTGGACGGCGTTGACGAGGCGGCTATCCTGCGGGTAGTTGTCGATGATTTCGATCTTTGTGCGGTCGCCAAAGGTGGCGTAGCAGAGGGCGCCGACGGAGGTGAAGACGCAGGTGATGAGCAGCATGACGCCGGCCAGCAGCGGCTCAAAATGCTCGGGCTTCTTCATGCTGGCCTGGATGGGGATGATGAGGCCGATGCCCTCAAAGGTGAAGATGGAGGCGCCGATGGTGAGGGTGTAGGAGCTCGGGTTGAAGAGGCGGACGGAGGGGTCCATGCCGCGGGTGGCGAGGGCCGCGATGTCGTACCACCAGATGTAGGCGACGCCGACGACGATGAAGACGTCGGCCAGCAGGGCGGCGGGCCCCAGCTTGGAGATGTTGCGGATGAAGGCGAGCGGGACGATGACGAGGGCCTGCAGGGCGATGAGGGCGGTCGAGCCGAGCGGGTTGGCGCCGCCAGTGACGGCCTCGAGGAAGGAGAACCAGTTGTCGGCGACGAAGACGAGGCCGGTGCAGACGAAGCCGATCTGGGAGAGGGTGATGGAGGCGAGGATGAGGGAACGCAGGCGCGGCCCGGAGATGCCGTGGCCGAGGTCGCCGTATCCGCCGCCGTAGCGGGCGCGGCACTGGAGGAGCAGGTGGAAGGCGGCCATGGAGACGGCGGCGACGACGAGCATGGTCAGCGAAGAGAAGAGGATGCCGCCGTTCTTGAAGGCCTTGGGCAGGAACATGATGCCCGTGCCGATGAAGGCCTTGAGCGTCGTGAAGAAGGTCTTTGTGGTGGAGGCGTCGCCGGCCTTGCGCGCGAACCGCGAGGACCGGCGCCGGCCGAGGAGGGGCCGGGTCTCGGTCGGGGGACGACGGGGTCGTTGGCGCCGCGACTCTTCGTCGTCGTCACCGTCGTTGTCCTCTTCGTCGTCGGTCTCGATGGCCTCCTCGTCCGAGTCGGCCAGGTCCTCGCCGGCGAAGGAGCCGTAGAAGTCGAGGAACTCGACAAAGTTGCGCGTGATGGGCAGGTTGGCGGCCGTGAAGCCGCGCTTCTGCATGACGAACTGGCGGCGGAAGCCCTGGGGCATGAGCATGTCCGAGGCGGCCGGCAGGTCGGACTCGTGGCCGGACTCGGTGCGGCGCGGGTGGGAGAAGGTCTGGGCTCGCTTGACGCCCTGCTCGCGGGCCGAGATCTTGAAGAGGTCGCGGTGGATGTCGCCGCCGGGGAGGAGGAGGGACGAGGCCTCTTCCTGTTGCTCGGCGGTCTTGTCGTCGTGGTCGTCGTCGTCGTCGTGATCGTTATTGGGCCTGCTGGTCGCGGGGAGGTTCGGGGCCGAGTTGGAGGTCTGGCGCGTCAGGTCGCCGTTGGACAGGGTGCGGACGCCGTCGAAGCTGGTGCCGTAGCCGGGCGGGAGATGGTTCGCGATGACGGCGGTGCGTAGCCGCTCGTCCGAAGACGATGGAGTTGTGTCGGACATGATGGTGGTGGTGATGTGTTCAGGATGTTTGGATGGTGATGTTGCGGTGGCGATACTTCCAGGGAGAGAGAAATTGGAGACAACAACCCCCGCTTAAAATAAAACAAATACAGGTAGAGAAAAGCTTAGACCCCGGGACTTGTGTAAGGTCTCAATGTAGTACTCGGTAGAAATAGGAGAAGATGAGAGTGGTGATGATGATGAGGGGGAGGAGGGGCCATACGCATTAAAGAGCAAACCACGTTACGAAGATGCAGTCGCAGCTTTGGTCATGGGATCGTGGGATGGACAGAAACTGGGAAGACGCCGAAATGCTTCAACGTTTTGTTGTTTTTTCAAGAGGAGCTCAGGCCGACTCTCGCTTTAACGAAGCTTGAGCCGCTTGCGGTCCCCGCTGCGGATTTTCGTGCATGGGTGATGGGGGTGGATAGGAGTGTCTGTGTGTGGTAGTGTGTGTGTGAGAGAGAGAGAGAACGAGAAGACAGAGAGAGGATAGTTCCCAAAGATAGGACGATACTTGGGTGGATGGGCCGTGTCTGAGCGGAGAATACGAGAATCTCCCAGAACCTGGCTGCGTGGGCAAAGTCATGATCTATCGCGGGGGTGGAGGAGGGTGACAGAGTTGGAGACGCCGCCGAGGAACCAACGAGCCGAGACTGAGAGGTGAGAGGTCCTCCTCCTACAGGGGTACACAAGAGAAAGGAGAGAAAAAAAAAAGACGCCGCAAAGACATGGATTCCCGCTGCAAGACTGAAAAGCTAGGCCCAAGAGAGCCTACTGCAGAAGCAGGAGAACTGTCTGGACTGGGGGGAGGGAGGGGGACTCTGCAGTCCTTACGTCAGTCCGCAGGGCAAGCGCCGTGAGTTGGCGACGGGACGGCCAGGTTTCGGATCGACGGTGGAGAAGCGTCCAAGGGTGTTTTGGTTGTTTTGCTGGCGTCTGTTTGGTCAATGGAAGGGGGAGAGACGAGTGAGGGAGGGAGCTTCGGGAGAAGAAGGCCATCTGTGGCGGTGAGAGGCTTAGCCCGGGGTTGTCTCGCTTTTTTTCTCCCACTCTCTCTCTCTCTCTCTCTCTCACTCACACGCTGACACTCTCTCGCTGTCTCTCTGTTGCTCAAAAGTGAGACGGGGCGAGACATTGGATCACGTTTGCCCGAATCGAATCTGCAGCAGACTGAGACGGCTCGTCATCCTGGAGTGAAGAGGGGGGTGTGCGCGTGTCCTAGACAACTGTCTCTGAGTTGACACGGCTCTTCTAGGCTCTGTTGGGTTTCACCCTCTGTCTCTCTCTCTCACTCACACACACAATTGCCGCATTTCGAGAGTAATCCTCTTACGAGACGAGACTTGAAAGTTGCTCTTTGTAATGAATTCAGTGAACCAGGCGGGGCCGCGGCATGACGCCACCGAAGAGAACCCTGAAAACACCCCCCCCGTCCTGCACTAAGCAGAAGCGAGATGCAAAGGAGCCCGAGAGGATGGGGAGAGACATGGGACATGGGGAAAACCAAATCGGAGCTTCTCCGACGGGAACCTGCGGTGAGCATCACGTGATTGTCCGGTCAACAGGGGGAGGATGAGGAGGACAAGAGGCGACCAAACACGGACATCTCGAGGCGCACGTGGGGTTTCCATCATTGACCACCGCTCTATTCTTTACTCTGTGACAACCTGCAGCTCTCGAGATTGAATACGTCTCATTTTCAGCCGGTACATGCATCATAGTATACAAAGCCCGTGTTTCTTCACCCCCCGAGACCGAGACCTAGACCTCTCCTCTCTTTCCCGAGACACGTCTTTGCTTTTTCCCGCTGGAATGCACCTTGTCTCATGGAATCACGGAAAGGTCTCTTTCTCTCTCTGAATCTTTCCGAGACCGGGACTCGGTGACATGCATTCACGGTAAGGAAAAAAAGAAGAAGAAGAAAAAAGGAAAGTCAACCGCCAACAACCGCTTGCAGAAGTCGTCGCATTCCGGACAAATCTTCGTTTCATCCACCTGCGAGCAGAATCGTGTGTGAAAGACAGAGAGTGAGGAACTCATGTTCGGCTCATGAACATATTCGCTTCGTGTTTTCATTACGGGTTCTGGAAGTAGTCCAAATGAGTGAAGATGCCTCGACTGAAAACAGACTGCGCGCTTTCTCCCATCACATTCCTCGCGTTCTACCCTCAACCCTGAGACTTTGCATCAACATGGCCTCAACACATCCGTCCACTTCGTCGTCCACTTCGTCGTCGTCGTCGTCGTCATCTACTGACACTGCGAGTACCCTATGCCATCGTCAGTACGTGTGCGCCCATCAAGAGACGCATCGCTCCGTCACTTACAGTCGTTGATCTTGACACACTTGAACGGACTCGCGCACTGGTTACCCCATCAGAAGTCAGCGCCCAGAACTCCCCAACAACTCTCTCGTCAGCTCTCATCAACTCACCGTCGTCGGGCCCTTCCAGTCGATGCCGCCGCACTGCCCCCACTGCGGCGACGTCCCCGATCCCCCGGCCGCCGAGGTCGTCGTCGTCGTCGTCCTGGCCGTCGTCGTCGTGCTGACGACCAGCGTCGTCGATGCGCGGCTCGTGGTCACGGGAGGTGTCGTCGCCGTCGGCGTCGGAACCGACGAGGAGCTCACCGGTGTCTGCACCACCAAGGTCAGAGTCCCTTCCAGTCGTCGTCTTGTGAACAGATCAGAAACTCTCTTACCACGAAGCCGAACCACTTGAGGTCCTCTTCCCAAAACACGTCGATCGAGTGCGACACGCCGGCGCCCAGGAAGGTCTACGCATGAGCCATCGTCGTCAGCCTTTTCACTCCACGTCCTCTCCTCTTGTCTTCACCGCCTCCCCTCAACCCCCCCCCCCTTCGATCAATTCAACTCACCTGCAGCTTGTCCCCAAACACGTACTTGGTGTACGGGCTGCGCGGGTAGTTGGCCGTCTCCGATACGGGCGTCGTCGAGTAGCCGAACACGCCCGTCCACTGCTTGATGGTCTCGTAGTAGTTCTGCACGTTGAGCGCCTCGTCCGCCGACCCGTGGTAGATCTGCATCTTGGGCCGCGGCCCCGCGTAGCCCGGGTACATGTCCTTGACGACGTTGGCCCACTGCTGCTGCGTCCAGATGGACTGGCCCGTCGAGCACGTCGAGTTCCAGAAGTCGGGGATGTCGTCCACCGACATGAAGCAGCCGGCGGGGACGCCCGCGTAGGCGATGCCGGCGGCGAAGACGTCGGGGTATGTCGCGGCGAGAACGTTCTACGCAAGGTTGTACACACAATGAATCAGTTTTCACTCTTTCTCTCACTCTGACTCTTCATCCTTTCTCTCACTCTCACTCTCACGTTCACTCTCACGTTCACTCTCACTCTCACCCTCACTTTCACCCTCACTTTCACCCTCACTCTCACTCTCGGGACTTTGCCAGACTTACCGTCATCATGGCCCCAGACGAGATGCCCGTCGCAAACACGCGGCTCGTGTCGGCGCCGTACTGCGCGACGACGAAGCTTACCATGTTGGCGATGGAGTTGCTCGCGCCGCCGCCGCCGTGCGTCAGCGTCATCTTGCTCGCCACGTCCCAGCAGTTGTCGCGCGTGTAGGGCGTCTGCGGGTAGATGACGATGTACCCGTACTTCTCCGCGTTGGTCGCCCACATGCTGCCCTGGTAGTAGGCCTGCGCGCTGCCGCTGCACCAGTGGATGCCCACGACGACGGCCGGCTTCGCCGCGAGGTTGCGCGGCACGTACAGCCACATGCGTGTGCCCGTCGGGTTGGACCCGTAGTTCGTCACCTCGGTGAAGGTCGCGCGGGGAACCACCTCGGCGCCGAGGACGGGTGCGAGGAGGGCGAGGGCCCAGAGGGCGAGAGTAAAGAGGGACATCATGTTGGCTACGGGAGCTGGTGAGGGCCGATGGATGAGTGAGTCCCTTTGGAAGTTGACTCGTTCTTCGGGGAGGGGTCATACGCACATACATATATCTGTCTATCTATTTGTTATGTATACTGAATACATTGGATACAACCAAGGTCTATGAGGATACCATGCTGGGGTACATTTGCTCTAATGGTCGCCATCAACCACTTCCACGGGCAAACACGGATCGCGAGCCTCCGTACCCCTCGGTCCACAGTCACATCGTGTCGATCGGATGTCGTTCCCGCCACTACTCGGCCGAATCCGTCCCATGTCTCTCTTCCTTTCCGCCTCACCGTTACAGAGGATTCCAAGCTTTCTGCTTCCTCATCCTTGGTCCGTCATCGTGGCGAGCACCCCTCACGCACGTGGCGTCCGCCTCCAGATGAGACCGGCGACGCGGGCTGGACGCCCGTTGCGGGAGACGGGCCTTGGTTCCCTTTCCCAAGCTGTCAACCTCGACACCAGACAATGCGTGCCGCATGCTTGCGCAGAACGACGGCCGATCGCTGGCTTTCCCCGTTCGTCACTTGGACGAGTTGTGATGAGATGGCTGGGTCCAAAGAAGTTTGACGGAGGGAGGGAGGGGAACATACAGGCCATCTCCGCAGTTGGAAGAGAGAAACGAGGGGCTGCCAACCCTGCTTCCCCCGCCATGCAAGTCGAAGCGCGGAATCTTGTTCCGCCAATCGCTCGGGCGGAGATTCCCGTTCTTGGACGGACGCCGAGAAGAGGTTCCGCGATCAATTCGGTAACCTGGCCTGGCCGGGCCGCGCCTGGCTGCATACATGCATACATACATACATACATGATGACCGCGTTGCAGTTTCTTGACAGAAGTTGGCCGGGACATGGCAGCTCCTTTGACGACCCGAGATCCCGGGCTCTCCCAACATTATTTCAAAACTAGGATGCATGCTTGGTTGGAGTCTATATTACCACGCAGACTCATCGTTGCTGACAGGCCACTCTACGACGTTGGTTGCTTGTGAGCAAGATGCCGTTGTCCTGCGTTACCCAACACCAGATCCCCAGGAAAAGCCACGCCTAGCCCCTACGCCCGCCCTCCCTTTTGCGCATCTCATATTGCGTGCAAGTTCATCTCCTCAACTGTTACGCAGTATCCTTCCTTCGTCTGATACAAACCTTGGCTCTGGGATTCGCCAACGTGGAGAACCCGAACCGCACTGGATCGACCGCCGCCGCGTCGATGTCGTCGGCCAGCTTGAACTCGTACCGGAGCAGGATGTACGACATGATCAGCTTGGCGGAGTTCGAGCCTAGGAACCGGCCGGGACACGCATGTGGCCCGAGTCCGAACCCGAGGTGCTCCGGCGACACGCTGGCGAGCTGGGCGACGTGCTCGTTGTTGCCGGACTCGCGCATGCGAAGGAAGCGGTGCCCGTCAAACGTTTCGGGCCTCGGGTAGATCTCCTGTTCGTGGGCGACAGAGAAGCTCAGCAAAGATGGTCTTGGATCTGAGTATAGAGACCACCGATCTCTTCCTCACACGGGCAGGGAATAACTTACGGGATCCCACATCTTGGCCGAGGAAACGGCCACGCCCGTCGTCCTTGGGAGCAAGCTACCATCGCTCAATCTCACTCCGTCCTCCATGACTCGGCGTCCAAGGGCAACTGTTCACCGACCGTGTGTATTAGCAGTGTCGCCGGCGCCAGAGCCAGGGACGGACGGTCGACTAACCTGACGCGATGGGCTTCAGCCGCAGCGTCTCCTTCAACACGCTGTCCATGAGCCTGAGCCCGTATAGTGACGACGTCTTCCACCCGCCACGGGTCTCCCGCAGGACCTCGTCCCTCAGCGGCTCGATCAGCTCCGGGTTGCGGCACAGGTCCAGGATGTTCTGCGAGATCAGGTCCGTGGACGACGCGTTGGCGAGGATCGACAGCCCCAGCTGCTGGAACGCCGCCGTCTGCGCCGTCGTGTCCTTCTGCTTGCTCGCCAGCTTCTCGATCCACGCCAGCGCGTTGTCGGACGCCGCGCCGCCCGCCCCGGCCTCCTGTTCCCGCCGCCGCCGCTGGATCGGCTCGATGGCCAGGCGCGCCGTGCGGAGCATCCGCCGGAGCTCGCGGCAGCAGGGCAGGAACCAGTGCACGAGGCGACGGATCGGCGACGGGTAGGACCGCAGCACCTTGGCGGCGGCCATCGCTTTGCTCGGGTAGTTGATGGTGATGTCGAGCCAGACTGGGTCGCGGCAGAGTTCGGGGCCGAGGAAGACGAGCGCCGAGACGCGGGCGACGATTTGCGGGATCGCCGAGGCGAGGGTTATTTCGTGCCATTCTACGGGGAGGGGAAAGAAAAAGGGACAGTTTGTAAGCTCAAAGTTCCAAATATGTTTTGTTTTTCAGTCTGTCTGTCTGTCCGACTTACCTTCATCGTCGGTAAAGACGTCTCGGAGAGCATCGGCTGCTTCGTCTGCAAGGGGCTGCGACAGCTTGGCTAAGAGAGAAAACGCTTAATATCTAGTCTCCAATTCGCTTCGTAGACAGACTTGTGTTGATAAATCATCTATCCCAACCCAACTTACCAACGTCGCCCGGAGTCAGGCGTGTTCGTATCATCTCGCGAATCAACTCGCTCCCGGAGCTGATGTACGGCTCAAACCCCGGCGTCCCAGCCTGCCAGTAGGCCAACAGGAACTCGGTCGAGCTCAGCCTTTCATCGTTCTTCACCTCGTGCACGAACTCGGGCGCCAGCACCGTGAGGGTGCCCTGGCCCGTGTACACTCGGAAGGGCTTGCCGCCGTACTCCTTGGCGCCCCTGGCGAGGAGGGCTTTGCCTTCTTTGAGGTACTCCTCCTTGGTCGTGTTGATGACCGGGTAGATCTCGACACTCCGAAGCCTGTTCCGGATCGGCGCCGCGAAGACGGAGACCACGGCGAGCAGCGCCAGCAGGTAGAGGGCCGAGTTGGTGGTGGTCGAGTCCGGTGACGGCAGCTTCGAGGACGCGTAGTCGGCCCAGCTGGGCGACGCCGACGAACCGTTGACGTCCATGTTGAGGCCGAATTCGTCCTTTCGTGGTATTCTTGCCGGACACGACGTTTTCTCAAGGCAGAGGGAACCAAATCAGAGCAAAGAGCGGTGTTATTGATGATGGCGATGCCCCGAAATCCCAATTGTGTCTGGTTCAGCTTCTATTTCTTATATTGGCCAGAATTGTTGCCGAAGGAGCACAAGGAATGGGAGCCAAGACGTCCGTACTTGTTCTCATGAGTCCATCTCCGCCCTTTATCCCTCGTTCGATACTCGATGCATATCGTTGGTAAAAGCTGTGTTGTGACGCTTCCCATTAAGCTTTTTTTTTTCTCGCTCTCGGACCGAAAAATATGACTGAGATGTAGTCTCGGACCGCTGGGCGGTCGTAAACAAGCTAGGTGAAAAGAATATAAATGTCGTGCCCTTATCTTTGTCCCAACGGAATACTCCTTGACGTTATTTAGTCTTCAGCCCGAGTCAACGGAGTGCGTGCGGTGACCGGGAGAGTGCGGCGCCGGTGTCACAGCTCGGATCCGATTGTAGGCCGCCGAGTTCCCGTTGTCGTGCTCTCTCTCGCTGTCGTCAGGCCTGCAGGCACGGCTGTCTTACTGTTGCTACTGGTCTATACATGTATTGCTCGGTCTCTTCCGATCGGCAGACTACTGGCAAATGGAGGGAAAGACATACACCACCTGCGAGACTTTCTCAAGCCTTCGACATGTGTGGTTACTCGTGTGGACTCCCAGGGGCACTCAAAGTGAAGATCGACAGCTGCGCGACTTGGCTTTCGGACCGCAGAGCCAATGCGGGATAGAGGCGGCTTTTCCGAGTCAGTTCCGACCCCCCCCTTCCTCGGCCTCCGGTGCGCAGCGAGGTAGGAGGTAGGGACCGTAGGGTAACATTGCACTCAATAAATCCCCTTTCGGGCCATTGTGCGGATGAAGGAAAAACCGCTGGGTCGATCGGACGAGCCTCAGTCGAAAGAATGGATCTCTGTCGGTCAGTGGGTGTTGTCAGGCGGCGTGCAACGTCGACGACGGAATAGATTGCATTTGCTCAGATGACGCCGAGCATAAGACCGCCGTCTGCGGCCCCTCCTCCACGGCTTGTTTCGGCACGCTGTCCGGCAGGCTGTCCGGCCACCGATTCAGAAATCAACTAAGAGGGGGGAGGGGGGAGGGGGAAGGGGGGTTGCCTGTAATTGTACGCGTATGCCGGGGAGATCTGGTAAGCCAGGGAAACAAACTGAATCCGGACAGGGAATGCCGCAATGGGCCACGGTTGCAGCAAGACATGGATAGTGTGCTGGCAGAGACTGCAAGTTGCCCTCTGCCGTCAGGACCTGGCACACATTGCCAACTCTTGAAACTTCAAACTTTTCGGTGGCGGCGACGTTGATGGTGTACCTGTAAATCTCTGTATAAGCATAGCCAGGCGCGATTCAAACCATCGAAACACGTCGGCTTCGCCATGGATGGCCTGAAATTGCGACATGTTCGTCTTGGTGGTGAACGGCGAAGGCGTTCCCCCCTTCGGTGTCGAGATACATATCTCTGCCACTGTAACAAGTAGGCTTTTACCTCTTTACAAGTACACGTGTGTAGACAATACGGGGCATCCTGCACTCCATTTCTAATCTAAGAAGGTTGCACTGGGGAGGTGGACCCAGTTGTCAGCCACTTTGACCCTCGCCCTGATTCTCAGTCTTATTCTCATTCTCATCTGCCCTCTCACTCTCTTCGATACGTTAGCTAGCCCGATGTGGCCGCTCCATCTCGGCTTTGATCTCCTCACCCTTGATCACTAAACAGAATTCCTACATCCCGAGCAAAGCCACATCCATCAACATCAGGCGACCAGATAGGCCAGTTTGCCTGCCGCTACGGGAGAAGATTCTCCCCCCCCCAGCGAGATGAACCCCCTGCAGTTGTTTACCCCAACTTGGTTGTCTTCTCCGCACTTTCGCTATTGCCGATTCAATCATGCATGGGCGACCCCTCAAGTCTATTTCACGAGTGGGGATAAGAATATGGACGCCATTGGTGTTGTGTGGCTCATGGGCGGTGCCTGAATCAGGGGCTGGCTCAGCGGACCCTTTCCTTGACCACCATGCCGTTGATAACTGCCGTTCCCCAACCGCTATGTCTTCGCACACGCCGAGTTGGTTGCCATAAGGTGGGTTTGCCGAGAGGGGCGAGAGGCAAGGGGCGACGACGACGACGAGGAGGAGAGGCCAGGGGCCGTTGAGATGAACGCTTGTGTGATCCATCCACGGATACAAATCGAGAATTGTATCCGAATAACTGCCGATGATGTTTTGAACACGGGAGAGAGACAGAAAGAGAAAGAGGGAGAGAAAAGAGAGCAGCGGGTGATCTCATTCCCGACGTTCACTATATTATAAGTGGCAGTTGGCCCCAATAACCAACGAACAAGACCATCTCCTCTTGAATGGACTTGGGAACCTGCCCTCTTCAACGCCCATTCTCCGACATGAAGTCCTTCAACCTCTCCGCCATGCTGCTGGTGCCGGCGGCCCAGCTCGTCATGAGCGCCTTCGCCGACGACTGCAGCGCCCTCGCCACCACCCTGAAGCTGCCCAACACCACCGTCTGGTTCTCGACCGCCCTCCCCGCCGGCACGAACATCACTTTCCCGGAGAACCACCCAACGTGCGGCCGCCCCAACCAGGTCATCAACGTCGACATCTGCCGCGTGTCGATGCTGACGACCACGGGCCCCGCGAGCAACATCTCTCTCGAGGCCTGGCTCCCATCCAACTGGACCGGTCGCTTCCTGAGCACCGGCAACGGAGGAACGGGCGGCTGCATCCAGTACGAAGACATCTCCTATGCCGTGTCCCGCGGCTTCGCCGCCGTCGGTGCCAACAACGGACACAACGGCACCATCGGCTCGCCGTTCCTCAACAACCCGGGCGTCATCGAGGACTTCGCCTACCGCTCCCTGCACACCGGCGTCGTCATCGGAAAGGAGACGACCAAGGCCTTTTACGGCAAGGAGCACACCAAGTCGTACTACCTCGGATGCTCGACCGGCGGCAGGCAGGGCTTCAAGGAGGCCCAGGAGTTCCCGGACGACTTTGACGGCATCGTGGCCGGCGCGCCCGCCCTGTCCTTCACCAACCTGACCTCCTGGAGCGGCCACTTCTTTACCGCCACCGGCACCCCGGACAAGCCGACCTTCCTGTCGGCCGCCCTCTGGAACCTCGTCTACAAGGACGTCCTGGCGCAGTGCGACGGTCTTGACGGCCACGTCGACGGCATCATCGAGGATCCGGACCTGTGCCACTACCGCCCTGAGGCCCTCATCTGCGGCACCGGCCAGACCGAGAACTGCTTGACTGGCACCCAGGCCGAGACGGTCCGCACCGTCTTCGGCGACCTGTACGGCCTGGACGGGACCCTCGTTTATCCCCGTCTCCAGCCCGGCGCCCAGGCCACGGCCATGCTGCTCGCCGGCCGCTCGTTCTCCTACACGACGGACTGGTTCCAGAACGTCGTCTACAACGACACCAACTGGGACCCGGCCACCCTCGGCCCCAAGGACTACGCCACGGCCGCCGCGCAGAACCCGGGCAACATTCAGACCTGGAACGGCGACCTCTCGGGCGTCCGGGACCGCGGCACCAAGGTGCTGCACTACCACGGCCTCCAGGACCCCATCATCAGCAGCGACAACTCGGCGCGCTACTACAACCACGTCTCGCGCACCATGGGCCTCACCTCGGCCGAGCTCGACGACTTTTACCGCTACTTCCGCATCTCCGGCATGAACCACTGCAGCGGCGGGCCCGGCGCCAGCTTCATCGGCAACCAGGAGAAGGCCGTCGCCGGCTACGAGCCCGAGCGCAACGTCCTCTCGGCCATTGTCCGGTGGGTCGAGGAGGGCGTCGCCCCGGATTCGATCCTCGGCACCGCCTTTGTCAACGGCACCAAGGGCGGCGAGGTCGCCTTCACCCGTAAGCACTGCAAGTACCCGACGCGCAACGTGTACAAGGAGGGAGACCCCAACTCGGCGGACAGCTGGAACTGTGTTTAAAAAGTCGCCTTTGTTGTGGTTGTCGTCGTAAATTCCGATGTAAATATTCTCTTCCCCAATGACTGGGATGCTATCATGACAACATGTCAATATCTAATCAGCAACCTTTTCCCTGTACAAAGCACCATCATACTCTTTCTGTCTGATCAGGCCTGTTGCGGGAGGCTCCGTCTCCATACAACGGGTTTGTTGGAAAGTCTCGTCGTCCAAGGGCTGAAAACCCCAGCTTTCCACTCTATGTAGTCAGTCTCGTTAGCCCTATTTCGAGGAAGCAAAGTTACACATGGTACATTTCTTGTTTATTTTAATGTATCGTTTCACTCTGCATAAACATTAACTATATTCTAAGGGTCAAGCCTTCGAGGAAAATGGCCCATGGCGGTTTACACAATAAGACCAGCAGATAATTGGCGCTATGCCCCAAGCTCCAGCCAGCAACCTTATGGGGTTGTCTCGGCAATAAATACAACAACCAGCTCACACTTCTTCTGCCCATATCCCTATTCGAGCGTCTACCGAATCAATGAATCATGCCATTTCCCTGACTCGGATAGGAGTGATGACGCTCGCCGAAGTTAGTCATGCAGTTTGCATACCTGTCAGTCCTCGGGGCCAGGCTAGACATCATCTGAAAACCGGGGAGATTCATCGACTAGAGGACTCAACGCCGGGGCGGGAACCGTTGGTGATCAAAGCCAGTTTACCCAGAGTTTGCGATTCCGAGGGACTGGCCCACAGAAACAGGCATTGCGGAAAAGGGATTGCGGAAACAGGCATTGCGGCTAAAAGCAGTCCCTTGTGTTTTTGGAGTCGCGGCTAGACCTGGACACCACGTCGTGTTCCGGCCAGGGACTCAGTCGAGGCTTGGGGGAAAAGCCTCGCTCGTCTGCTGGTGCTGGAGGTTACGTAGCCCCCAAGTCTCAGCATCCCAGCATACTCTCCCCCAAAAGCAGACAAAAGGCGGGAAAAAAAAGTTCGTTGCAAGGCTAGCTAGGAAAGCAATATGCCTGTTTATCACCGCCGCGAATACTCAAGGTTTCCTCATCGCGAAACTCTCATCCGGCAACGGGTGGGAGTAGGACTTTTCTCCGCTCGGCGACCAAGAAACGGACGGGCCACTCGTGCCAAAACGTTTTGAACTGTATGTACCGCCTCCCAGTCACCGTGGACTCGGTCCAGCCGTCGTCGAATTTCTCCGCACTCCAGCTCGCCAACATTGCGGTTCCCCCTCGTACGAGATGAAAGAGGCAATGAATGATGAACAACACCAACGGAACGGCCGCTGACTTCATCGATCCAGCATGGGCAGCTGAGAGCAACACGGCGAGGATCCTCGCCGTCGTGACGGTGTTCCACGTGCTCGCGCTCATCAGCGTGGGCTTGCGGGTGTACGCGAGGGTCTGGGTGATCCGGGCCGCGGGGTGGGATGATTTGATGATCATCTTGTCGGCGGTGAGTCCCCACCACAGTTCCAGTCTTAGGTCGAAGAGCTGGAGAATTGCGTGTGGTGCTGACTCTCGTGGGTTGTGTTTTTTTCCCAGGTTTGTGCCATCGGAGGCTGGTCTATCTTCATCGTTCAGGCGGACCATGGGCTCGGCAAACATTTCAAGACCATCGACAAGAAGACTGACTACGTGACCTTCCAGCATGCCTCATTCTGGCAAACAATCATCTCGGCCACGGGAGCTCTCATGTGGCTGAAACTGTCCATCGCGCTCAGCCTGCTGCGCCTGAGCACGACCAAGTGGTTCAAATGGTCTCTTTATGCGATTATCGGTACGTCCCCGGGGCGAGTATCGAGAAATTTAACAGCCAGGGGAGGTGGGGGAGAGTAGAATCCAACTGACATGCTTCCAAAGGAATCATATTGTTTTACAGCCTAGGGGGCATGCTGGCTTTGTCTGTCACCTGCAAACCACTGTCGGGGTATTGGGACAAGTTTACGAATCCGCCTCCCAAGTGCCACGGCCCCGGATATGTAAACACTTTCGGCATGGTCAACACAGGTATGCCACATTACAGTCTTCTTGAACCATCCTTCTAGGCAAGTTCCGCGTGTTGACGTCACCCGGTAGCGTTCAACATCTTCACTGACGTGGTACTATCGACTCTCCATGTACCCATCATCTGGAACTTGCAGATGAAGCTCAAACTCAAGCTTTACGCAATTGGCATACTGAGCTTGGGATACTTGTGAGTGAACTTTTCGATGAAAGAGAAGACGGTTTGAGAGAAAGTGGTTTGTTAAACAATGACTGACCTTTCCTGTCAGCGCTGTCGCCATGGGCATCGTGAAGGCTTACTACCAAGCCACGGCGGATTCCGATCCGGACAAAACGTTCAACCGAAATATTCAGTTCTGGGGATTGTAGGTCTTCTGTACTGTTATGGTTTCCGTCAAACGACCTAACATAGCCTCTCCTCCGTCAGCCTGCAGTTACAAGTAGGCATCCTCGCGGCGTGCGCCCCTACTCTGAAACCATTGGTCAACAGCCTCCTTGACCTGTCCACGCACAACAGCCCCGTCCGGGGACCGTTCAGCAAACACTCCAAGCAGAGCAGCAGCGGCATGAGAACGGTCGCCTCGATCCGCAGCCGTAACCGGGAGCAAGCGAGAAGGAACCAGTACGAGCTCGGAGAATGGGCCGAGGGGACGGCCATCGGCTACGGCGAACGGGAATCTAGCAGAACCATGAGAGACACTACGGCCACCGCGATATTCACCGACGAGGGTCCTAGCAGGGAAGATGTACGAGCTCCGGGACGTTTGGCGGATTACAACTCCTTCAAGGGGATCATCAAAACGACCGAGTTCAGCGTGACGCAAGAAGGCCGCGCGGACCGCAGTCGATAATGCACGAAATGGAGTTTAAGCGCGGCGTTGGGAGTCACTGGAGCATGTTTCTTTACCCTGCCTGGGATTGCTTTTCCATTGCGTTAGATATAGGCTGCGGCTTGATACTGACGGCATCAACTCAACTCGCTTGGGACCTGTGGGCAACGGAGCCCATATACATGAGAGGACATGGGAAATACTCGAACAATTTGGATTTAACTGAAGGATTACATTGGCTTCCCCTCTGATGGATTTCGTCCCATAGAAGCTACCGATGTATTGTTGAATCCACCAGTGATACGCCGGTGGTACTCCTCATTGCTGAATTTGACGAACGCCATCTACGTGGCCAATGATGGTATTCATGGAGTTGGCTGACGTATTGGGGTTTCCCCAACATTTACTCGGTAGGTGAACTTCCTAGACTATGTAAACCTCTCAGCGCTGTTGCACATCAATGCATGGCTGAAATCAATTGACTCAAAAACAAGAGCATTAAGTAGTGAAGGTTCAGTCTGACGGGGGAGAAGCACAAAGAGTCCCCTTCTGCTTGGATTAGGTCAAGTGGTAATTTGTAAGTACGATAAAAAGCTGGGGCCCTATGAAGTATCAAACAGTCTTCATAACCCCGGTGACTTAACGCTATTCCTATGTAACGTCTTGATTTGTATGCTTACATCAACCCGAGTAGAGTTTCCAAAACGCAAAAGTTCTTTCTACATTACATTACAGTGTCCAATGACAGTATATATATCTTAGCGGGTATCTCATGCACAGAGATAGTCTTTCATATGGATACAAACCGTACCCCACCGAGTCCTACAAGCCACTCAGAATCTCGGCCGCGATCTTCTCGGCCAGGACGTAGACGGTGCTCTGGGGGTGGCCAGGAGGCAACAGCGCAAAGCTGCTGGCGTCGACGACTCGCAGACCGTTCACACCAATGACCCTGGCGTCCTTGTCGACGACGGCCATGGGGTCGTCCGTCTTGCCCATGCGGCACGTGCAGCTGGCATGCCAGATTGTCATGACCGTGTTGCGGATGTTCTGGAGGATCTGGGCGTCCGTCTCGACCTTGGCGCCGGGGAAGTACTCCTTGTTGTCGGCCAGGACGGGCCGCATGGCGTTGCTGGCGAAGGCCTGGCGGAGGCGCTTGAACGTGGCGACGGCGACGGCGACGTCGGTCGGGTCGGTGAGCCACTTGGGGTCGATGAGGGGCAGGTCCTTGGTGTCGGCCGAGGCGAGCGTGACGGTGCCCCTGGAGAGCGGCGCGACGAGGCCGCCGAGGATGGTGGCGTACTGGAATCCGTCCCGGGGCTGGGTGAGGAGGAGGTTGGAGAAGTCGCCGACGTAGCCCGGCGCGGTGAGGTACTCGATCTCGGGCCAGTCGGCGGGGAACTCGTTATCCAGCACCGCGGCGGCCTCGGCGGAGATGAGCTCGCGGGGCGTCTTCTCCCAGCCGAGGAAATCGCAGACCGGGTTCGTCAGAGGACCTTGCTTGAAGATTGAGTAGGTGGTGGCGAACTGGGCGGCGGTGTAGATGAGGTCGTTGGCCAGACGGGTAAGCGTCTGGACCTTGACGCGCCACGTGGGACCGAAGAAGACGTGGTCCTCCATGTTCTGGCCGACACCGGGGCGCTCGGCGACGATGGGGATCTTGAACTTGTTGAGCTGCTCCTTGGGGCCGACGCCGGACACCATGAGGAGCTGGGGGCTCTGGAAGGCGCCGGCGGACAGGATGACCTCCTTGCGGGCCTTGAGGGTGTAGGTGGTGAGGCCGAGGTTGGACGAGACGACGATACCCGTGGCGGTCTTGCTGCCGTCGAAGAGGATCTTCTTGGCGAGAGAGAGCTGGTAGACCTTCAGGTTCTTGCGGCCGATGGCCTCGCTGAGGAAGGACGTCTGGCTGGACTCGCGCTTCTGGGTGCTGGGCTGGATGGTGTCGGAGCAGTACTGGGCGCCCATCAGCTCGCCGCTGTTGAAGTCCTGGGCCTGCGGGATGCCGATCTCGTTGAGAGAGGGCTCGAGGTACGTGCTGAACGGCTGGGCGTAGTTGGCGTACGAGACGTCGAGAGGTCCTCCCGACGGGGAGAAGGCGTCGAGGTTGTACTCGGCGCTGGCGTTGGGGAAGCGAGAAGAGCCGGGTGGCGTGAACTTGACGCTCTTCTTGAAGTGCGGGAGAAGGGCGTCCCAGGTGTAGCTGTCGTCGCCGACGGCGTCCGCCCACTTCTGGTAGGACTGCTTGGTGCCGCGTTGGTAGATCATGAAGTTGCGAGCAGAGCTGAAAGAGGGGGACCGGCTGAGTTAGATTTGAAGGTTCTGAGAAACAGAGGGCTGTACTATTACGGGGTTCGTCAACTCACCTTCCACCAAGACACTTGCCGCGGGCGTAGTGGATGCGGCGGTTGTTGGCACCGGCCTGGCTCTGAGTGACAAAGTTCCAGTCCACCAGCGGGTTGGTGTCGAGGGGGCTGGAGCCGGCAAACAGAGTGTCGCCGGCGGGCGTGTTGCCGATGATGGGGTTGGTGATCTGATAGAACGTGCCGGCCTCGATGACGGCGACGGTGATATCGCTCTTGGCGCTCAGCCGGTTGGCCAGGACGAGACCGGCGGTGCCGCCGCCGACAATGACATAGTCAAAGGTCGCGTCCTTTCCGAGATCTCCGGCGCTGGAGCCGAGCTGGCGCTTGTGCTCGGCATGTTGGCGAGCTTCGTCTTCGGTAGGGGCGCCGCTGGTGAGGCCCAGGGCGGCAACGAAGGTGGTGAGGACGTGGACGACGCGCATCGTGGACGAATTCAGTCAGTGACAACAGTGTGATATACCACGAATGAGGGTGATCACGGTATCCAGCAGATGAGCTCACATCACGGTTCCTGAAGGATCAACAAGGTATTTATTTACCTCAAGCGCCTCAACGTCAACTTGGCTTTTTGCAGGACATACCGCCGGCCTCGCTTGGATTAGTCTATCTCATTAGAGCATTTCCCGATCTTCTTCATCCATACTCGGCAACGTTTCCAGCTAGACCGTCCCCGGACCGATCGAGAATCGTGGCTATCCGAGCCTCGGATTCCTAGACTCACTTGGGCATGCTGGACGTGATCTATCACGTTCCGGGTCAAGGCTGCCGGCGTTAGCCTGTGAACAGGCCATGTGGCCGCCGTGTTTACGACCATCCGCTTTTAGGGCGTGTTCTGGTCCGACAATGGCTTGTGGCTTGGGCCGCCGGTGGCAGGAAAGACTTGATAATCAATGGAGAATCGATGATCGCCAGGCACAAAAGCGCGGCCAACACGGGCTTACAAATGACGCCAAGCGCGCGTTTGACTTTGAGACCTTGAACTGGGCTCTTCAGGGGAGAGTCCAAGTCGAAAGTCTAAAAGAGTCCCGCGCTTGTTCGTCAGCCGGACCAGGTTGATGACAATGGACTTTGGGGGCGACATGTTTTATCGGAAAGGAAGCGTCGCGACTGTTTCCCGGTACTTGGGAGAAAGAGACTGGTCGAGTCTGGACTGGGCTGGAAACCTTTGTGTCATCATCGTTCCCAATGGAGTTTAGTCCTGGCTTTTTCTTGGACATTCTCTCTGCTAGTCGTGCTATAGACTGCGGACATGACTGCTCCGGCATCTGCAAGTGCGACTTGCGTTTAAGGTAGTCCGCTAAAACAAGAAACATTACTTATCCTGAATCCATGGCGCCCGGTTACACGACTGGGCCATGCGAGAGTTGTCCGGTACCTGCTTTCAGCATCCCACTGAGGCAACACCGTCCGTCTTCAGGAGATTGATTTGGAACCTGTAGTAACTTTAGTACCATGGATCGGGATGAGACCTGATGGAAAAGTGTTCCAATACAGAAGCTGCGCGATAAAAGCAAGTTGGTGACCAACTGGCTTCTTGGCATTCTGTGACACTGACGCAAGCTCTTGTAGACATGCTGCATGCTGGTTAACAACAGCTGGCGTCAACACAAAACCCAACCTTGAAACGGCCATGTATGCTTGCGATTGTGATGCCAGCATCTTTCCTCTTTCCTAAGTAAATAACTCAGAGCCCAGAGCTCGTCGACTCGGACGATTCTTCACTTCTTTCGGAAGTCTGGCTGCCGACCCATCTCCAACTCGCATCATGGGCTTAGCGATTGAGCAATGAGCCGAACAACGCCGGAAGTTAACCAACGCATGAACTGCCGAGTTACTATTATAGTACATGCATTCTCCGAGACTGAATGGTCGGCACCTGGCAGCTTAACAACGTGGTACTAAAGGCCGCGTGTGCCTGCCTGTTGCTCATAGTACCAACCACTAACTGAGATCAACAAAGACGAGTACACAGTCAATAACCATGAACATGTCTAGAACTCTCCCAAATTATCACCATCAACTCCCAATCGAGCAATTGCCTCATCGAGCTGCCAAGTCAGAGTAAATGAATTTCCTTTGGGCGATAGATAATATAGCAAAGCCGCTTAGTCAGTGGCAACTCCGCCCCCCCCCCCCCCAGTTCACAGGGATGCATCGTGCAGAACGCCGCCAGCTTCCGTTTCCCAAAGAGCCGGGTTCGTCCCGTTTACCCCTTAATCAAATTGCTCTGGGGGGGCGACAGCTTAACTTGACACACTAGTTGGCGGCAAAGACATGACACAATTGGCCTTTCAACCTCGGAGAGGCTTGAATGACCTCACAACTCGCGGACACAAAGTGCGTCGATCTACCTCATGCTGCTCGGTTTCGAGCAAGTTACTGGTGGATTATTCGCCTCTGATGGGGGGTTGTTCGTTCCAAGCGACAACCGCCGTCTTCTGATTGCTGGGTGAAATATGAATCGGGATGGTTCCCCACGTCGATCACCCTGGCCTGCCCCTCTCCGGGAGTTCCCTTTGGGAATCCTTGGTTGCAATAGACTTTTGCTCCAAAAGGTCTACAATATATCCGAGAAGCCTTTACCCTGGCTGTGCTACGGCGGATATAGACATTTGGTCCCTTGTCGGCCCATTAACTTCCGGTAGAGTGTCTTTGTTTTTTTGCTATTGCTAGCCAATTCTAGACATGTTGCCCGAGCCGATGGAGATGTCGCGTAATGGTAAAATAGTTGATGGTCCCCTCGGCTTGACCTGATTGTGCTCAGTCTCTCGCCGCTTCGTTTTGTCTCTCTCTCTCGCTCTCTCTCGCTCTCTCTCGCTCTCTCAGCTACACATACACTCTCTCTTCCCAACCACGTTCACTTTGTTTGACATCCGTTCCTTCGACACCAACATTCACTTCACCTGGCTGGTCCAACGACGATTCCCCAATTCTTGAGAGTTTCGAGTGACCTGTAGCCAAAACCCCGCAACGCCCAGCTTCTCTCCCATCATGAGGAACGCCGGATTTCTTCTGGCTGCCGCGGCATCCGTCCGGGCCGCATGCACATGGAAGAACGTTCACACCGGAGCTGGGGGCGGCTTCGTCCCGGGCATCTCTTTCCACCCGACCGAGCCGGGCGTCGCGTACGCCCGCACCGACATCGGCGGCCTCTACCGCCTGAACGCCGACGATTCGTGGACCCCCGTGACCGATGCCAACGGCTTCGCAAGCGACGTCAGCTGGGGCAACTGGGGAATCGACGCCCTAGCCCTCGACCCGGCGGACGCTTCTAAAGTGTACATCGCGACGGGACTGTACACCAACGACTGGTACTTTTTCACTAGTTTACTTCTTGATTTTGGCTCCTGGAGGATGGAAACTGACTGACTGTGTGTGTGAAAAAGGGACCCTAACAATGGCTCCATCGCCCGCAGCTCTGATAAGGGCGAGACTTGGGAGCTCACACCTCTGCCATTCAAGGTCGGCGGCAACATGCCCGGCCGCGGAACCGGCGAGAGGCTTGCTGTTGACCCCAAGAACCCAGAGATTCTTTACTTTGGTGCTCGCAGCGGCAATGGCTTGTGGAAGAGCACGGATAGCGGTAGGCCACGAGCCCTGTCGGCATCAGCGTATTTAACCTGGATGTAAAAGTGTTGACACTCTCTAGGCGCTTCTTTCTCCAAGGTCACTTCCTTCGAGGCCGTGGGTACTTTCCGCCCCGGCCCGGAAACCGATGCCTACAACGGTGATATCCAGGCGAGTTGACTTCAGACGAAGCTTGCTGAACGAGCCAAGCACTGACTGGGAGTACCAACAGGGCTTGACGTTCGTCACCTTTGACGAGACATCCGAAATCCTCGACGGCGCCACCTCGAGAATCTTTGTTGGGACCGCCGACAACATCACCGCCTCGGTCTACGTCAGCAACGATGCCGGTGCGACCTGGAGCCCCGTCGCCGGCCAGCCGGCCAAGTTCTTCCCTCACAAGGCCAGGCTGCAGCCGGCCGAGAAGGTCATCTACTTCACCTACTCGGACGGCACCGGCCCCTACGACGGCACCCTCGGCGGTGTTTACAAGTACGACCTCACCTCCGGCACGTGGACCGACATCACCCCGACCTCGGGCACCGATCTCTTCTACGGCTTTGGCGGGTTGGGCGTCGACATGAAGAAGCCAGGCACCCTCGTGGTCGCCACCCTCAACAGCTGGTACCCGGACGCCATCCTCTTCCGTTCGACCGACTCCGGCGCCACCTGGAAGAGGATCTGGAGCTACGGCGCCGACGGCAAAGTTGCGCCCCAGTACACCATCAGCGCCGAGAACGTAAGCAAGCTACTTGAATAGGATGATGATGGAACCGGTCGTGGAAACAGACGCTCACAAAGAAAACGCAGGCCCCCTGGATCGAGACCAACTTCCTCGACATCGACACCAAGAAGCTCGGCTGGATGATCGAGTCCCTCGAGATCGATCCCACCAACAGCGACAAGTGGCTCTACGGCACCGGCCTCACTATCTACGGCGGCAACGACCTGACCAACTGGGACAAGAACAAGACCGTCACCGTCTCCAGTCTGGCCTCGGGCATCGAGGAGATGGCCATCTCCAGCCTCGCCAGCGCCCCCGGCGGCCCTGAGCTGCTGATGGCCACCCTCGACAACAACGGCTTCACCTACGGCTCCGTCGCCGACCTCGAGAAGGCGCCCCAGACGGCCTGGACGGACCCGTGGTGGGCGAGCAGCGTCTCGGTCGACTTCGCCGGCAACGACGCCACAAAGGTCGTGCGCGTCGGCAAGGCCACCGACTCCCCCCAGCTCGCCCTCAGCAAGGACAGCGGCGCCACCTGGGCCGTCCTGAACTCGACCGGGACCGCCGCCACCGACGGCACCGTCGCCTACTCGGCCGACGGCGATGTCATCCTCTGGTCGACCCTTAGCGCCGGCGTCCTGGCCATCCGCAACGGAGGGAAGCCCGAGAACGTCTCCCTGCCCGCGAGCAGCGTCATCGCCAGCGACAAGAGGGACAACAAGATCTTCTACGCGGCCTCCAAGGCCGTCTTCTACGTTTCGACCGACGGCGCCGCCACCTTCACCGAGTCCCCCCTTGCCAACGTCACGGACATCCGCCACATCGCCGCGCATCCCACCACCGCCGGCGAGCTCTTCGTCTCGACCAACTCGGGCGTCTTCCACAGCACCGACTCCGGCAAGACCTTCGCCCCCGTCTCGAGCCCCGTGAACGCCCACGCCGTCTCCGTCGGCAAGGGCGACGGCGCCGGCTGGAACCTGTATGTCTTCGGCGAGGGCGCCGACGGCAAGAAGCTCTACGGCAGCGCCGATCTCGGCGCCACCTGGGTCGACCTCCAGGGCGACCAGAGCTTCGGCGCTCTCGATGGTGCTTCGCTGGTTGGCTCGGCCAACGAGGCCAACGTCGTCTATGTCGGCACCAACGGCCGCGGTGTGCTGTACAGCTCGTGCCCCGTCGCCAACTCTACCGCTGCTCCCGCTAGCGTGAGGAGACACACGCACGGCAGGCCGATGAGACTCGGAAGATCTCCTCGTAGGCATTGAGCTTGGGGAGCCGTATTGTTCTGTATTCTCTTCTCTTCTCATGTAGCCATACTTTGTCAAATCCCACCTGAATATAGACTGGTACATCCTCTTTAACTGTCAGATTTACTGATGCGTAACTACGACCCCTGAGCAGTGTTCAACATGAAAATGTTACCAGTGGCTTCAAGAAAATCGTGAAACATACAGCAGATAAAATTTTCTATTTACATGATGGGATTTGGGGGCTGACTTCGTACACACAACGAGTCCTTGTACGTTGAGATGTAACGCAGTTATTGCAGCTCAAATCGACTAAAGCCTAGATGGTGACACTTTATTCCTTGCTTAGGTGTGCCTTTTCCCACTCGCCCAGTTATTCACCTGTTGCTCACCCAAGTGCGGCTGCTTTTAGATGAATCCCACACAGGCACCTATCTCGTTCTAGCTAGCTGCAGACTGTTACTCTAGTGGTTATTTTCAGCTTGCCATTTAATTGTCGTACTCACCCATCTCCCTCTAAACCGTGTAGTGTCTCTTGAAAACATACTCAGTAGTACAATTCTCTTATTTGACCACGCCCAAGCTATCTCGGAATTTAAGAACGCTGATTTAAGTAGCGTAGAAACAATTAGATCTGGCAGTCAAGACCAGTCACACAATGCAGAAAGAAACGGCAGTAAAAGGCCTAATACAAGCACTATGCCCCATTCTCATATCGTCAACCCAGTAAGGTAGCTTGTTTAAGAACACACAGTACCATAGGATTAGTTTAGTTTAATGCCAGATTAACTTACTAGAGATAGCTTTGCCGTCAAGATCTATACCATCAAGGTCTGCAGCAAGAAGTCTTAACTAAAGAGGTATTAAACCTTAAGATGCAGGCTTTCTAGATATATAGTCAGCAAGGATAAATCTCCTTTGCTGCAACCTACAAAACCTGCAATCCAGACGAATCATCCAAATCGAATCCTTCTTTCCAATCCAATCAAGCCACATCCTGCTCAGTCCTCAACATAAACAACCCCTTCAACCTAGCCTCCCCTCCCAATCATGACCCCTTAGAGGTCGTGCAGCGGTTGACGGCAGCTTAGGTGAGCGCCTTCAACTGCTATCTCGGAATATGTGCGGTATTTCCCCGTTCCCGAGGGACAGAAGCATATCTGACGACACCAACTGGACATTGTTGAATGGCCGACCCCCCCTGAACGTTCCACCGACTTGATCACCGGCATCTGCCTGACATCCAACGACCTCCAGCACCGCGCCTTCACCGCAGCCTGGTCCAGGCTTTTGCCTTCATTGATATCCACCACTCATCTCCCGATCGTGGGCAACTACTTGAAGGCGTGCCCGCTGCCAGCCGTCGCGACTATCAGGCCCTTCGCTCCCGGGACTCGGTCGATAATGCAGTGGTATTCAAACGAGTCTGTTTACCAACACAGCCTCGTCAATCAGACGTCAATGCCAGTCAACTCGGGTATGAACTCGATAGTAATCCTACGGAGCAGTCCTTGAGTGGTTCCTATATTATTGACTAAAGAGATCATAGCAACACTACTACTCTTATCTCGAATAAGGTTCATTCTTGGAAACATGGCGCGTGTGATAGAGAATTGGCATGTTTTCAGCCGCGTCAGAACGGCGTGTAAATAATTGTCTTCGCGGGCAGGGAGGATTACAGGCTGGAAAAAACGAGAACATCCTGCTGCTTCATTCACTATATGCGTTTTAACAACTAAGACATCATCCAAGCCGACATCGTTTTTGAATCCGCTCAGGTTGCCAGCAGCATGTGCCAGCAACGCAAGTGTATCTGTGTCGGGAAACCGATCATCTATTCATGGTCAATTTTGCACGTCCTTCTTGACTCCGGTCTGACCTGACTGCATTGTCTTTTGGCTTCGGCTGCAGTCGGACAAGCGGTGAGGATCGACAAAACAAGCAGTATTTTCATGGGCCTGCACGATGCTCTTGGCAATCGTGGCGGAACGCCGGGAGGTCGCGGCGCCATACCGAAACCCATTCGAAGCCCAGTCATACAGAACCTAGACCGTGATCACGGAAATGAATCAATAGGAGACATCTGTGGCACTTCTGGCGCCCTCCGAATCTGGCAACGCGAACGTGGAAGACTTGGTGCAACAGGCGGGACAGATCGCCGACACCGGCAGGCTTGGTGCTTATGGCAGTCTCTCAGCAGCATAGATGGAGACTTCAGCACGGAAGAGGAAGTAGAAAAGTTCTAATTTTCTCTCTGGTATTTTCGAATGCATCCCAGTAGTCACAGCGACGAGCAAGATTGATCGAACTGGACGAGCTGCGGCACACAGAGCTGATCACCATACAGAGTACACGACCCGACTTGATATTGGCTGAGCTCACAGGCTCTGCAATGCATGGTCAGCAAATGCGTTATTAATTTCACCCTTTAGACACTTGGCGTTTATTCCGTTTGTGAACTAATTCCCTGAAGTACTTGCCTTTCTCGGTTACAAGGTGTGGTAAGACTGCGAGCCCCATGACAACCAGCAAGTGGCAAAGGCGGGGATTTTCACATATGCATAAGTATCTGCAGCTTCTGAGGGCCGCCCACCCCCCACGATAGGTTATCCCATGTTGCTCCAGGGGTGCGTCTTACTGCAGTAGTTGAGATTCGTGCCCGGGGGGGAAGTCTAGTCGTACGCCAGCGACCGGTGGCTGGATACCTTGGCTATTGAGGAGATAAATATTTAAGCAACTGTGTCTCGTTTACGTACGTATGAAGAAGCGCAATGTCGAGTAAAGCATTGCGCCAGTTGGAAAAACGGGGTACTCATCACGACGTTGCCCAGCACCATGGTTTCGAAGGCCGCTTTGGGTGTTGCCGCTGGCCTCATAATTGCGAATTTGTGCCATGGAGAAGCGATACCGGGCGCCCTAAACGGCAAAAGCTCTGCCATCGAGACCTGCCGGTTCCTGAGCAGGTCCCATCCAGACATCACCTATTTCCCAAATACGACGGACTACACCGCTGTCAATGAAGGTATGCACACAGTTGGACATCAGGTCTGGGTGATTTGGATGATCACTGGGCTGACTTTTGAGAATACTAGATTATTTCACTGCCGCCAGCTGGCTGGGCCCAAGATGTATCTTCGCTCCGACCAATGCGGAGCTCATGTCGTTCGCCGTCAAAGTCCTGCGGAAGACAAACGTTCCGTTCGCTCTCCGCGGAGGCGGACACATGCCCATCGCCGGCTCCAACAACATCGATTTGACGGGCATTCTCCTCTCGAGCTCCAACCTGAAGCAGCTCCGTCTCTCCAGGGACAAGTCCACCGTTTTCGTCGAGCCCGGCAACGACTGGGGGGATGTGTACAGATTCCTGGACCCTCATGGACTCTCTGCGGTGGGTGGACGTCTTGGTATCGTCGGCGTGCCGGGATTCCTGCTCGGCGGGGGCATTTCGTTCTTTGGCAACGAGCACGGCTGGGCCTCTGCAAACGTCAAGAGCGTCAAGGTGGGTGACTTGACTTTCATGCTACGCTACGTGTCCGCCAAACAAAACTGACACAACTGTTGCTCAGGCTGTACTTGCCGATGGGAAGATTGTCACGGCCACGGCTGACAACAAGTACTCGGATCTCTTCTGGGCCCTGCGAGGCGGGGGCAACAGCTTCGCCATTGCGACGGAGTTCGAGCTGAATGCCGTCAAGGCCCCGGTAGTGACCGTTGGAAGCGCCGTTTACGGAGTCGGCCTACGCGACAAGTTCCTTGACAGTGTGTTCGACTTCGCCTTGGACGGAACCCTGGACATGAAATCCGCAGTCATCCCCAACGTTCACTGGTCGGGAACCTCGCCGGATCACCCATTCTATGCGTCGTATCTATTCTACAACGGTAATAACACTCGCCCAAGTGCTCTGGCCAACTTCACAGGCGCGAGTCTTGCCGGGGACCTCGGAGACTTCAAGGCCCGGACCATGGGCGAGTGGGCGACGGCTGGTGACGGCGAACTCGAGGCAATCCACGGCCTGCACTTTCGCTTCCACATTGTCTCGATCGTAGCGAGCAGGGAGGCAATGCGAATCATCCACGACACCTTCCTCTCCTTCGCCCAGGAGCATCTTGCCAGCATCCCGGGTATCGGTACCACACTGACGTTCATGCCGATATCTGAATCGTTTCTCACTACCCGAAGAGGCCGGGGCCCACGCGGCGATCCCATGGGCATCGACGCATCCAAGGCCCCGTTCATCTGGGTCGAAGAGAGCATCATGTTTGCGAGAGACGAGGACGAGGAGCGTGCCACATGGTTCCTGGAGATTACCAACAAGGAGATACAGGCTAGGCTGAAGCCTCTAAACGTTGGAACTCCGTACTTGTATCTCAACGACGCTGATAAGAACCAGCCGGTGTTCGAAGGGTATGACAGGGCCAACCTGAGGCGTCTCCAGGAAATCAGGGCCAAGTATGATCCCGATATGGTCTTCACCAAACAGATGCCCGGGGGGTTTAAGGTTGCCGGTGTCCGCTGAGACATTTAGATCGCAACCCACGTAGGACGTTCGTTTGGAAGCGCGGAGAATGCCAATGCTTGGTGGAAGAAAAGTCTGAATAAGCTTTACTCCCTGTTGTCGGCCTCGTCATTTAGACATGGGAAGCTGGTTCGACAAAGCATGAAGCTGTGCGCATGGATGCGGTAAATTAATTACGTGTGGAACTTATCATATCTCCTGACACTGATATCATCAACGGCCTTAACAGTCGAAACCTTGGGACTGAACAGAGACGCCCCAAATTGACTGTCCTGGTGATCCCTGTGTGAAAGAGAAAAAAAAGTCTCCAAAAAACATATCAGTGATGTCGCCCGGAACCGTGAGCGACGCGGTTCACGACAAGACCTCCCACCGTGCTACCGACGACATGCTCCCATTGCCTGTGTGGCTTCTCGTGTTTCCTTGCCGCGACGGCATCAATGGCGCCCGCACCAGCTGCCGCCGTCAGAACCCTGGCGGTTCTGTCCCTGTCATGCCGCGCCAGCCCTGCCTCGATGATGCCTGCGCTGGCAGCCGCGACGGCCGCCTGGGTCCAGTTGGTTCCCGAGCTTGAAGACCTCCTCTTGCTGCTTCTACCGTGGTCGCGGTGGCTTTCGTGCCCGTGGTGGTGTTTTGAATCATGGTTGGATCTCGACCGTGGGTGCGGGCGCTGTCCTTCGTATCCGCGGCTAAGATCTCTTGCGCGCGGCCTGTTTCTTTCTATTTCGTAAAGGTCATCCTGACTCCTCCTGGTTGTCGCATGGTGCGTGTGAGTGACAGCTCCGAGGTCCCCCGTCGGACTGTAGTCGGATGCCCTGCTGCTATAATCGGAGTAGGCTGGGGTGTGGTGGTGGTGGTGTCGACGAGGTGGGTGTTCGTCCCGGAAGTCGCGTCTGCTGTAGGACATTCTGTTTGTTTGTCTATGATAGTTTGGTATGTGGGTATCGAGCTTTTCGTCTAGACAATAGGAGTACTGATACTCCAGAGATCATCGTCAGGGGGGGAGACTTCATGCTATATACGTGATCGAGATATACATCAACTCGAAACAAACGCTTGCTCGTTTGTATTAACTAAGAATGACAGGTTCGACTAACGGAGATCTTGCCAACTCTCGACTGTAAAATTGGGACACATTGTGATGTAAGGCGCTTGGCGGTTGGCAGCACAATGCTGAAAACCACTGAAAACTGTTTGGTTTGACTCGTTCTCGTCAACCACCAAAGGTGTGGTGGGGAAGATTCTGTCGGGATGGGTGGTATCGTAGGGCGTACATGATCTAAATAGTACATCACACGAATGATGAGGCAGAGAGTCAAGCCGTAAATCAAGATTTATGGTTGGAAAAAGAAAGTGTGGATGTGATAGGTGGCAACATATCTAACCACTCAAGACTTTTCTGTCCTGCCGCCGTTGCCTACGGGACAATCTCCGAGAAACGCTGAGCTGCAGCGGAACATAATCTGGGGTCCCGCACTCAACTTGATAATCACATGAGCTTTCACAGCCGACGCTGCCGTGGACTGGATCACAAGGTGAAAGCTTCCCGAGCGATCTCCCAATTGTGGATCAGCAAAAGAGAAAGATGGGAGAATGGAAGCATGGAAAAGCAGATACTTGGGGGGGACAGAACAGAACCCCAAACAGTATCGCTACGTGTGCCGTTTATATGACGTGGGCATGATTCAATCATCTCCGTGTATGCGGCCCCGCTCCCCGAGTCTCCGGTCCCGCAGCGGTCGTTGCATCCCGTTATAGGCCCGTAGACGCATCACTGAACAACTCCTTCATTTAGATCGTGAGCCTCTTGCTCTGTATTATAGTATAGACAGAATCGACAGTATAGACGAGGAAACCAAGACTCTGATGTGAGGTTTGAATGCCAACAATATTCAAGGGCGCATAAGTATGTTGTGCTATTGTGGGATGAACATGGTCCGATAGTGCACGTCAAACGTCACACGGCAAAAGACGACAGACATTGTGTCGTAGTCAAAAGTGGATCCACAATTGCTAAGCTGCAATTGTGGCTTATATGCGCCTTGCGACACATTGAGAATTATTAAAGATATTCCATTGGTTTAAAAGCACATGCTTATTTGCTCATTCCGTCATAAGGTCGTGGGTCGTGAAAGCGTCCAGCACATCCGACCCCGAGATTTCTTACCCCTCATCGACAGCCCCGCAGAATGGGATCCATGTCTTTGAGGGATCCGCTCTTTGTGGCGAGGAAGTCGGTAATCAACTGGGACGGAGGCCCCCGGTCGGCCGAGCGGTTGCTGCGGGTTGGCGCCATGGACATGGTCTCCCAAAATTGCCGGGCCAGCTCCTCGGACTCGGTAATGGTGAGGCACTCCTCGAGACGGGCCACGTCCTGGTGGTCGGTGTCGCGGACGTGGGCCGCCATGTCCACCCAGAGTGCCTTCAGCTCGGGCTCGAAGCTCGAGTCGGTGACGGGGATGGCCTTGAGGCGGCAGATCTTTTCTTTCAGCTGTGCATCCCGCGTCAGTCTTGGGCGTCTTACGAGACCTCCTCCTTGGAAGATGGAACCTACGCTCTCCCTGTCGGTGTGGTTCTTGGCGCCCCGTGAGTCGCCATCCGACAGTCGGTCCTTGAGGATGGGCAGCAGCACCTGCTCCTCACTGATGCAATGCCGGGCAAGCTCTAGAGCGAGTTCGTTCCTCCAGCGGTTCTTGTCCTCGGGGGTCGTGGATGTGAGGATGTATCGGTAGGCCTGCTCGATCTTCCGGTGGTCGTCCTTAATAGCGTCACTGAGTCTCGGCATCGTATCGGTGGAGTATTGTTGATGATTTGTGTGTCTGAAAGTTTTGAATCATGAAAGGTGGATTCGAGGTGGGGCTCGACGCGCTATGCTTTTCGAAGATACTCTGGTCGTAGAGGTGGTTGTGCGTAGAGTTGGTATTCGGAATCCAAGGATGGGTATGGGATGAGTTGGTGATGATAACGGCATCCTGTTGAGGGAAGGGGGCGTTGCCGCACCCTAAATAACCAAAGCCACGTATGACGTGGAAGCAGATCCATCCCCAATGGTGGCTATGTAGCTACACAAAGCTGATCCCAACTTGAGATCTGACAGAGGGCGCTTCATTTGCTCCGGTGGCTTGACAGGCAGATACAGTGAACCCCCGGGCCCCCAGGCGTCTCAAAGGAGCTTCCTAAGGCAAGCGAAAGAAGGGATAGATATCCGTCAGCCTGTTGGGGCTCTTGGGGGCCTTCTTCGAAGACATAAAAGGCTGGAAGCCTGCAACATCCCGAGAAGCAAAGGTGATCAGTGGGTCGCTTGAGCACCGAGCTCCCGGACCGGCGTTGAGCAGCCGCTCCGGAACGTGGAGTGAATGGTCCGTTGGCCTGCGTTTGGATCGCACAGAGGGTGACCGGCATGCAGAGTTGCCTATTCCGGTATGGTTGACCGTCCATCCGGCATCTTAGCCTACCAGAAGCTGTTTGACAATCAAAAAGGGGAGGGGGGGGCCTGGGCCCTGTTTTTTCCTCGGCCGCCACACGATCATCATCGCGTCACCCTTTTTTGCTTTTGGGAAGCTCGCTCCCTGTCTTGGCTGCTAGGCTCATTGGAGCTTGAGACTGTGCCACGTGAACTGATGGCCAATTTTGATAAGGGGTTGCAGGGGCAGGCAACGAGAGCAATCAATGGTGAACAGTGACTCTGTTCGTCTCACTATTTGAGTGTGGATTTTGGTAACATATACAGGGATACGCTGCGTCGTCATCCTCCTCAACAGGATGGCTATCTAGCTTGTCCAGGCCCGATGTTTTACGTGTTGGGCTATGCCTCGAAGAGAAGGAGATCCCCCCATTCTCCATTCCAGCCTTGTCTGATAATAGAAGATTAAAAAGACTCAAGGGACTGACTGGCTGTGGCGCAGAAGCCACGCAATGTTAAGAATACGCCATCTCGTCAAGTGTCTTGCGGGGTTTAGAACTTTCCTCGGAACAGGCCAGAAGAGAGAGAGAGATCGGCTACACCAGCCGTTGTCCGTCATTCCACATTTTAACCACCGGCGATCCCTTACACACTCTAGGTTCACTGACGCCCCGTTCCATATTGTACATCGACATAAGTCTTACAAGGCCTCCGATTAAGAGCAAAGCGTAATGCTGCCTTCAGATCCTGCCACGAGCCAAGTACCGATCCGGAACGGAGACGTGTTTGCATCGCAGATATTCCGCTAGGTTCTTGCTAAGGAAGTCGTACGACGAGCTGGCGGTGACGCCGCGATCCAGGTGATCCTTGAGAAGAAAATGCACAGCTATTGCCCCCCTCCGGCATGAGCATGAGAAGCTGTTAAAAAAAAAAAAGATTGAACCGCCGCGACTCACCGAAAAGGTGTGGAAGCTCGAACCGGAAGATCGGCTTCCCCTTATCATCCTCCCCCAGCAGCTCTCGGATCTTGCTGACGGTCAACAACGATCTCAGCCAGTCCCACTCGTCCGCGTTCCGCACGAAGAACCCGACGTTGCTATCTGAGCCTTTGTCACCAGACCTCGCGTGTACGACATACCCAAGCGGCGCCGTCGTTGCTGGTCCCAGGGACGAGAGGTTGACGGGGCTCTCGGTCTCGTACGACGGCTGTTCGTACACGAACTCGACCGTATCCGCCGGCGGCTCGATCTCGACCCGCCCAGCCTTCCATGGGAGATGACAAACGTGCCTCGCCGCGCTCTGCGGGATGATGCTGACCCAGTACTCGTAGTACTCCTTGGCGAAGGCCTGCCGCGTGTCCAGGTGGAACGTCGCGCCGGGGTAGCTCTGCATGATGTTGTCCACGATGGGTTTCAGGAATCTCAACGGCGACAGAGCCTCTTGGTCGCGCGCCTGGGCGAAGATGCGCAGGTCGACCGTTGCCGCGTCCTGGTTGGAAGGATTTTCTGGACATGAGCCGTTTGTCCGGAATTTGAGGCAAGAAAACGACGCCTCGTCTAGTACGTGCCGAAGCTGCCGCTCGAAGAGAGTCGCCTTTTCTGCTGTGTCGAGACCGCAGAGGAAATAATGCGCTTCCGCTTGGTATCCGCCCTTGGCAGTGATACCTACTTTGGTCGTCGGTGGCGGTTTGATATTACCGACATTAAAGACCCGTCTGAGACGAAGTTAGCAAACGACCGAGGCTGAGACTGACTGAGACCAAAACCGGGGCGTCGTACACTCTGTTCTCGCCCACGTGTGACATCTTAATGTTGTCAAGGACGGCCACAACGTCAGAGTTGTAGTAGTAGGGCCCTTGGATCTCGTACAGTAGCTGGGCTTTACACGTCTCGACAGTCACCATGCCGCCCTTTCGAGCTTGCCTGTAGACACAAAACTCCCCATTTGCCTCGAATTCGGCTATGGGGAAGCCAATGTCAACAGATGTGCCGGCGAGGCTCTTGAACCCTGAGAAGTTGCCGCCAGTGACGTATGTGGTGCACTCAATCAAGTGTCCCGCGACGAGCGCGTGGGCAAGTTGCGAATAGTCATTCCGCCGCCAGTTATAGTGATAGGCCGCACAAGCAATTGTAGGGGACGCGTCGGCCACTCGGCCACACACGACAATGTGAGCTCCTTGCTTGAAGGCTTCGACAATCCCCCAGCAGCCCAGGTAGGCCTGGGCATAGATCGGCTCGAATGGCCAATCCTTGATGTTCTCACCTATGACGGGTGTCAGTGGAACAATTCGCTTTGCTTGCAGTTCAAGGTTGCATCATCAATTGCCGACCTGTTGTCAAGTTCGTGAAGCCCTCTCCGCTGCCCAGCCCCTTTCGAACAACATCAATCACCTCATCTCCTTCGATCCAGGCGATCTTGAGCTTGAGGTCTTTCTCTTTGACCATTTCAACAAGAAGGTCGTGCAACTTCTTCGTGTCACTCGCGCCTGCGTTGACTGCGAGTTTGATGCGCCTGGCATCAAGATAAGCCAGCGCAGGTTCGACTGCCTCGAGGAACGAGGGCTCAAACTCGGACGAGTTGTTCGGATCGTCGGCTTTCCCGCCGCCTCTGAGCGCCATGTTGTACTCCGACATCCAATCGCCAACGATGTACTGGATGTCCTCATTCCGAGCGAGCTCGGCTAGCCCGTGACGTCTGTCTGCGGCAGAACCAGAGGCGGACGCGATACGGGCTGTGTTGGTTGATCGCGAGCCGAGATGCCCTGGAAGATTAGTTCGCAATGGCATAATTGGATTTGGTTGACGCGTTTCAAAGAGATAATGGTATATTCAGTGATGTGTTGTTGAAGCTGGAAGAGTTTGGACCCTGGGGATCTCTGGTTCACTTGGTTGTACTTCTCCCCGCACGTCACGTCTGGGAGAGCTCCGCATGATATACAAGAGCCTCGGCTCAACCGGCTTTTCCAGAGTGCGCCCGAGCGTAGATCTAGCGTTGTTGTGAAAGCATATGCGGGATCCATGATTGTCTATTTCGGGTTATAATCCGTAATCCCAAGAGAGTGTGGGCTGAATTAAGTAGTTTTCGATCACGATACACACCCTGCGAAGTGAAGATCAAGCTGTCCCATTAACACGTCGCAAGGGTAGATGTTGTCAATAGTTTCGATGATAGAACGGACCGCGGATGACCATATATACAGTCTATCCCCTTTCGAGTTTCAGTCGAGTTCGATTCTTCACAGTTCTGGTCTGTAGCAATTTCAGTTAGCCAGGATTTGAATCTGGTGTGCAACTTTGTTGCCGAAATTAGATCATATCAGGGTTTGGTAGTCTGTGAAAATGAGCATTCTGCTCAGATGGATGAAAAAGACAACGTGAAGTGGATATGAACTGTGCTGGTGGGATAGCACAGTTCAAATAGTTCATTCGTTCCGCCTCCTCGACTGCTCAGCATACTCGATGCTTCAGAAGGACTCCGGACAACCTCCAACCCGGTGCAGCCCGTTGAGAGTTGCATACGACAGCCGGATAGCACGAGTGCTTCTATAATAAATCAAAAGTTGGAACAAAAGAATCAGAAACAGAATTAGTTATGGGCCCTCTTCTCATCCTCCATTATCAGGCCGTCGTTGGTCGGCGATTCCTTGCGGGCCACTCCTTCATCCGAATTCGAAGGCGTCTGCGTCCGCCCCTGCTCCATGTTTCCGGCCGCAATAGCCTGGGCCTCGTCTGCGCCAATGGTAACGAGAGGGGCATAATGGATCTTTCCTTCGTTTTGTCGGTGGGCCGGGATGAAGACGTTGAACCAGCGAGGAACCATGAAGCCGGCGAAGATCATGACGAGAGCGATGTGGCCGACGGCGAAACCGAGAATATGCAGGGGATCATAGCGGACTTGGTAGAAGGCTGGATACGAGAACCCGTACACGATGCTCAAGATGGGGCCCGAGATGTAGCGCAGGAGAACAGGCCAAAAGGTCGGGATGTTCCAGTTCTTGCCGCTGCCGATGACCACGTTCAGATCACGGCGAAGCTGGTTCCCCTTTGGCAATGGATTAGTGGGACTGAGCATCCAAGAGTGAGTGAGGAAAGAGTGACTTACAGAGTAGAAAGCCAGATACCAAAGTTTGCTCAAGAAAGCGTTTCTGCCCCAGAATCTCGGAGGAATGGCGTCAGGGGTCTTTGCGATGAGGACGGAGGCGATACATCCAGCAAAGAAAAGTCCGAGACCGACACCGGCTCCGGCTCCGGCCTGGACAGCATGAGCAACGGCTACTCCGAGCACCATGGCCAGGATGTAGCACGTGTTGTAAATGATGAATGCCGGCTTTCCAACCTGGCCGATGACGTCCTTACAGCGGTAGACGCTTGTGGAGGTGATGCACTCGGCGAATACGACGAACACGAGGGCCACATCGTTGACCCAGCGGTCGATGCCGGTCAGCAGGTAGTACCCGAACTCGGTGCAGTACGGCAGCGCCAGGAGGAACGACAGCACGGTCAGGGCCGTGACGACGATGGGGCGAGAGAACTTGATGCCCGTGTCCATGACCAAGGTCACGATGGCGTCGAGCATGGCGAAGGCCGAGCTGTAGCCGAGGACCATGAGCGTGAAGAACAGGGCGACGGCCCAGAAGTTGGCACCAGGCATCTCGGCGACGGCCAACGGAAGGGTGAGGAAGCCGACGGTGAAGCCTCCGATGGGGTTCTCGGGATCCGGACGCATTCCCAGGTATCCGACGACACCAAAGACGGCAAAGGCTGCGATGTTCTCAAACAGGACGTTGCTGCAGACGATCAAAATGGAATCCATGACCGCGTTCGAATACTGCCGGTTATAAGATGCGTAAGACGTGAAGTAGCCGAAGCCAACTCCGGTACTGAAGAACACCTGTGCAACAGTCAACATCAACACCCACCAACCAAAGGATGGAACTTCATAGCGGCCATTCTATGGTCAACGACAGAAGGAAGTCAATATAGACGAAAGAAGCACCGTACCTGACCGCAGGCTGTCTGCCAGACCGTTCCCTTCGACAACTCACTCCCTCTCCACGTGGCGAAGTACAGCTTGACTCCTTCACCGGCGTTCTCGAGAGACACGGATCGGCCGATGAGGATGATAGTCACAACAATGGGAAGCCCCATGGTGAAGTACACGACACGGCCGGTTAAGCCGACGCCGCGGAAGATGGAAACCCACATGAGGAAAAAGGTGAAGGCAGCCCATCCGGTTGTCTCGCCGATGAGGGCGGTACCGGGGTACTGTGTGTAGTTCAGGACGCTGGAGCCATCGGCTGAGAGGCTGCCTTCGATAGGATCAATGTTGGCGACGACGTCCCGGTTGAAGAACTCCTCGCCGCGCCCGGTCCACGGGAGCGGGCTGGTGAAGGAGTGGCGGAAGTAGCTCATGATCCACGCCAGATTGACGACAAAGTAGGGTGTGACGACGAAACCGACATAGAGCAAAGACAGGCCGGTGCCCTTCAGCCTCTGGTTGAGGTTGTTGTATGCGACGACGCTGCCGCCGCGGTAGGCCTGTCCGATGGCAATCTCGAGCACCAGGACCGGGATGGCGACGATGAAGACAGCCATGAGATACGGGATGTACCACTGCAGACCGTGGTTGTTGTACACTTGGGAAGGGTACCGCAGCAGGTTGCCCATTCCGGCACAGCCACCCATCGAGGCCAGGAGAAAGGAGGCCCTGGACGGCCAGGCATCGCGGCCGTCTTCCGCCTTGTTTGGCGGGGGGGCAAACCAGCCCCCGATCTTCCGGAGCACGTCCATGGCGCCACGTGCAGGTGTTGATGCAACGGCCCGAGGGTGATCACAGTCCGGTCCGGCAAACAGCAACTTGGGAAGTCCGTCTTGGTCCAGTCGTTTAGTCTGGATGTGTCGAGTTCGTTCTTAGCCTATTTCGATCATATAGGAAGGAGGCTCGAAGGATTGCGTGCGAAGGACCCTGAATGATGGAACCTTGATAGGCTAGAGAGAAAGAACAGGAAGGGAGAGAGATATGAGTTTGTCTGTTTGGGTGTGTTGTAGTCCAAGGTGGGGGGGGATAAAGGGTTAGAGAGAAGGGAGAAGACGAGGGAGAGAGAGAGAGAGGACAGGAAGAGGAAGCTTTCAGATGTTGCAGTACGTACCAATCACTCAGTAGATACTCTTCTTCTTATCCAGTCACTTACAGTCTCTCATAGATGGACACCATAAGGGCACCTTAATAGGCTGCAGAATTTTTACATCCATTTTTGTCTTTCACTTTTCGCATCTGCAGTACGGGTAATAGGCGTCCGAGACCGAGAGCACGCAATCCTGCTTTTTTCCACGCCTCTCGTGGGGGTTCCCAGAGACCACAAACGTTGGACGAGCAGTGGAGAGCACCAAAAGTCTTAGCATTACCTAGGACAAGACTTTTAGCGAATCCTCCATCAGCTTGTTTGCAGTGGCATCGCAGGGCGCGCGGGTGAGAGTCAGGCGGCGGGGGCGGACTCGCGGAGACACGTAAACCATCCCGGTCTCCCAAGGCTCGGCGGACTTGGCGACAAGGTCCTAGAGGCACGCGAATCCGTCCGGCCAAGACCCGATCCGCCGAGACGCGTTCTCCGTCGAATCACCGGAGCGGAATGACGTGATTCTGCTTAGGTTGAAGGTTGGGGGTTGGGGGTAGGGTCGGAAAGACAAACAAACACGTTTGTTGGACTGTGCTTCGGAGCTGCTGCGCAGTTGTAAGACTTGGACGTGGGATGGATGGTGAACGACATCCATGTCTGCTGGTTTTGCCGTGGTTTGCAGAACAGTTTCCTTGCCCGCCGTATTTGTGCCTGCTTGAGTACCATCCAACGGTAATATGTTTTCTAGTCTCTCAAGGTTGCCAGCCTGGTTGTATGTCATCTCATCTAGATATCGGCCATATTCCCCTCCGAGGGAGGGGGGAGGGGGGGGTGGCATGGTACATCCCGATGGGTGTTATCCCAAGCATCTCGCGAGTCTTTCTTTGTTCCTGGGCAAGTAACTGAAGAGGAAAACAAGCAAAGTCGATGGGATCAACAGTATTCTCTCCACCGGACCCTGCGTCTAGAAAGCGTCGGTTCCGCCTCCCGGTGGGTGGACTCTTCCGCGTGGCAACGGCATCCCATCTGTCATCCAAACGATTGTCTTGAAATGCCACTCGACATGCGTCAGAAACTTGGCTTTTGTCAGTGTCTTGGGCGCCCCGCATACAGAATCCCATGCCGCGAGGCAGCGTTATTCCGGACATGTCGACAAAAAGAAACTGCCCTGTGGATCGAGAAAACCCACCAACGTTTTTGATGGGGCACGCCGGCCCCTCAAAAGCCAGAAATGGAGCTCGGCGTATTTCCGACTTGGCGACCGTTCCAGAGATTTCTGAGGGAGACGACGGCCTTATTCCAATCCAACAACTTCAGAGCTGAGGGGATCACAAACACATATGCTGTTGCTGTGTAGACATGTACTCTGTGCATGGCCAGGCTAACAATTCTCTATTAGAGTTCTCTAAGATGCAGAGACCTAGATCCAGCACATGAATGAATCATGGATTGTGTGCTGCATTCGTATCTGATCATCGACCACCTCCTAGCTACCAACGAAGGCGTCACATAGGATTGGTTCACAATATGTACAAAATACAACGGCAACGAGGTGAATAGGTAAGAACACTCCACTTGACAACGTTTTTCGAATGCCCAAATACTATCAATCTGCGATCGTCCGGGTGCGCAATACGCTCTATCTGCGACGAGCCTCCGTCACATTGACTACGCGTGGTCAATGGGAGATGGGCCAGCGTCGATGGGGTAAGTGAATATGTAGTTTGGCCCTTCAGCCATCAATCCGTCCGCGCCGGGTCGCATCTGAGAGGCAGGCAGCCAGAGGTTCTTGTCCGCATCCACCCACATCAAGTCGGTCCAGATCAACGCATCGTCTTGGACGAGGATCGACGACGACCCATCTGGCTTGACCTTCCAGATGGCGAGAAGGTTCGTGTCGCTGACGTAAATGTTTCCCTCGCTGTCAATCGTCGAACCTCCAGTGCTGGGGGTGAGAGCAAACGGCTCGGTGTAGTCGCCCAGGCTCGCTGCCAGTGTGTTGTTTGTCAAAGCTCCGTTGACGTATTCAGTCTTGATGCGGTACATGCCGCCGTTGCAAGGTTGGTAGTAGAGATAGACACCGTCGGGCGACACCTCGATCTGGTCGAGGCCGACTGACAGCGTGCTGCCATCGCCTTGATATCCCGGGACCAAGCTCCCATTGTAGGCCATCGGGAACCACGCGAGCGCGGAACTGTGGTTCACAAGAACCCGTTTGCCCTCGCCGGTGGTTAGGTCCATCACCACAAGCGCACCTGCAGTGTCGCTGAGGTAGGCGTAGTCACCGTTGAATCGGACGTCATCGATGACGCTGCCGATGTCGGTGAGGTTGTCCAGGTAGTAGACCTTGTCGACGAGATCGGTTTCGAGGTTGACCCCCACGAGCTTGCTGGATCCGTTGACAAGCCTACGGTCAGAGCCGGTGGTGCCGCCGTCGACAACCCAGAATCGCCCGTCGGGGCCGATACGAGCACCATCAATGCTTACGAAGGCCTTTCTGGGGTCCAAGGTCGTGTTCGAGGTCCAAGAGTTCCAGGTGGCGTCGGGATAGAGACTGACCGTGCCATTGCTGAGAAGCTCGACGGCTTGAGGGGCGTCCGTCGTAGAGTATCGCTGCGTCAGGAACCGCCGTCCATCGGTCGAAATGCTGATTCCCTGGGTCGCCCGGTCTAGAGACAGCGCGATGCTGAGTCCCGGGGCGAGGGCCGATGCAAACTGGACGGACAATGCCATCATGGCGACGGAAGGACTGAACAATCTCATGGTGCGAAAAGATGTAAACATAGTAGAATACTTCAATTCTTATTGTTTCCTGGATGTGAAACCGTGGTGCAATAGACACCTTATATAGATTCCATAGCACGTTAGTCCCTGACTCCTAGACCATGTAGATGTTCCAATGGGCCATTTGTGATGGTCGATAAAAACAGACCGATCCGGCTTAGTTGAATTATCAAGCAACAGGAATGACCAATTCAGAATTAATGAAGATGACGACTGCCGGATGCTATCTAAGACTCGCAGTATGGGATCGAGGCGGAGCAGCCCCTGGAGCTCGGAATAGCCCCGCTTAGACGGAGTGGGATCGGAGCCCTACACTCAGTCTCCATGATTCAGAGAAGAAGACATGTGAGATTCTTTTCCAGAGATGGACTGCGTGATTTTATGGAACGGGGTAGGCTTTCTACCTCGGCAGCCGCAAAGGGGCAGGGAAACTCTGCACAGATTGAGGCCATACTTACGAGTCAATCAGGCTGTGAATATTGAATGCTGTGCCACAACACGATCAACTTGATGCCCAACTAAGATTAAGGCTATCATGTACTTCTTTCATCCCAGCGTCTGCTTCCTATTTCACTTTTGCCTAGTTCTTATCCAGGATTTGGGGGTGAGAGGTGTACCTGGTTGAAATGCCGTTCACTTCGACCTTGTCGAACATCGAGTGGTAATGATATGCTTAGGTTGAGGAGATAACCTTTGCCTATTTATACTCAAGCGTAAACTTAACCGAGTCTGGGGAATCTATTCCAGGTACGTCGCCGGAAATCAAAAGTTTTTAAGCACGCATTCATCCAAGTGTAGGCAGCACTAGTGCAAGTTTTGTGTCATGATACTACCACAGCACATGGCGCAGGTGACAGCTCCATTCATTCACCACCTCCAATAAGGAATTCTCACTGCGATACTGTATCCAAAACAATCCCATCTACAGAACCTATTGCCTTAACACAACCAAATCTACTGTAACAGCAACAGGTTGAGCACAGAATGGGTGAATCGCACGAAGGGTAAGCGGGAGATGAATGAAGACTAAAAAATTGTTGCAAAGTGCTTGTCCAAGATAACATAGCTTTGATGTTTTAGTTTCAAGATCGTATCCAGCAAGTTCGCACTATATAATTGTCATGGCATATTTCGGACCTCTTAGTACAACATTTGAAACTTAAATCAGCCGTTAGGGTGACTTGTTCAAAGTTGCGTGCTGATACTGATCCTTTGCAAGTGGTTGGGAGGATGGCATGTATTCTTCAGTACGTCCTTTTCACGCATGAAGCATGAAGTGAACCGGAGATGACATCATACTCAGCAGATTGAAACCACGAACCCGAACTAACAGAAGTCATCACGGCGATTAAACCCACTCAGCACAAGATAACCAGCCCGCTGGCACACGTCACATTCAGCAATGACCGGCGCCGCAGGCGCAAAGCCTAACCTGAACGATGTGAAGCCGTCAGATGAAACCACACTTGATTCCTTGGAAGAAAAGCTGTGTTCAACCGTGAAAGCTCTGGCTAGAACAACATCTCGACCGGATGCAAGCTGCCGATGGTATTTGCGCAAATAGCAACTTAGTTGGTCTGAGAGTCTCACCGGCCGGTGGTCCGACGCAGGACCCTGTAGTTTTAAGTACCGGACAAGGACACGTGAACAATTAGTAGTCAAGCGGGATTTTTGCATCCACAGGTGCCTGATTGCCGCGACTGGCTCTGTAATCAAAGTTAAATGTTTGCTAAAGAACCGAGTGCGTGGTTGGTGAACCCAGACAAGCTGTGCCGCTCTACGCATAAACTGAAGACTGTCTTCAACGTTTTTCCTTACCACAAGACACGTGGATCACGAGTCCTTTGGATTAAATAAAAGGTGACAAGTGACACAATGGCTCCCCATCGACCTATGAAGGATAAGGTGGCATATCGATGTGCAAATTGACGACCCGAAAACCCATGACCTACACCCACGCCTATCTAACCAAGCCGCTCAGGTGCCGATGAAACAACCAAGTCTAATTAAAAAAGAATGTGTCCTGAAGAAATGATCCAGAGTAACTGTATGACTTTGCAGTGTCCTGGCATCAAAAAGTTTGTCTCTTGATTCTTTTTGATTGTTTTAGCTTGTTTCGGCACAGCCCCAACACAGACCACATGGTTTGCAGGTACGGAAAACACAAATTTGCTTTCAATTCTATGTTTGTACGAACTGATACTCATAACAATGGGGCTTTAACGCTATGAACTACGTGTCGCTGCCGTAATTTGCACAAAAGGTGCTCGTCGACTTTGGAAACATTGAATGGATGGTCCATTTCCTATCACGACTACGCCGCACTCTGACGGTGGGGCTTCGAACAACCATCCCTTCGTACCAGGGACCCTTGTTGGTTTGGTGGCGCCCTCCAACTTTGGAATGTTCGCCGCCGACTTGTAGACTCGACCGCGATGTTAGTCAAGGAATCTGGTAAGTTGGTCACAAACTGCGGGAAGCACCGTCGAGATCAGAGCTCGACTACTATTCGTTGTACTACTGAAAGAACATAAAGTCATCTGCCTGTTCTCAAATAATTCAGTTCCAAAGCTTCTCAAACACACAGCACCACAATCCTTCAGGCCTTCAACGCATCATTTCACAGCATTCCATCGCTAAACTCGTTATAGCTCACCATGCTAGTTGCTCGCACATTGATCTCAGCCATTGCGGCTGTCGTGGTGAGTATTTTCAATATGGACATGAATATAGTCCGCATGAGCTGATCCAAGCCCCTCGGCAGGTTTCTGGACTCGATGCCCCCATCCTAGGCTACAGCGTGTTTACCCCTGAGTGGGAGGTCCAAGTCACCCCCGGTGGTGAAAGTGTTCTCATGAATGGAACGATTGAGCACGTCTTTGATGAGCTCACCAATTTCGACCCAGTCTACACCGAAGATCTGATGAAAGAAATCACCGCTCTTGGACACGATAGGCTTGGGGCTTTCGAACAGCGAGAGGACTGGCGTACCCGCCCGTATATTTGCCGGGACTATCCCTTGGCCAGAGTCGACGCTGCTTGGGATGGCATCCGCTACTTGCGAACGCTAAAGGGCAAGCCTAAAGGCAGCGCTGGTCCTTCTAGCTGCGGTCAAATCAGCTGCTCTTGGAGCACTGCAATCTGGTGGTGCAATGATGTGAGTGATGAACATGCAAACTCAAAAACTCAAAACACAGGCCCAGCCAGCGAATTGTCCGGGCAGCTAATGACATTTGCAAACAGAACACTGAGAAAAAAGAGCTCGAATCTTACGGAGTCATTGCCGATGGAGCACAATACATGTGGGACGCATGCACTCCCTGGGAAACCAACCGGTACTGGTCCAGCGGCCAGATATTCAGCAACGATGGATGGAACATCATCATCAAGAAGTCCGACTCATATTGTTAGAGACTTTGGGATCAGCCAGATATCTCTCAGGCTCAGAAGCAGTGTTTTGCGGTGATTATAGAATAGGGGCGAACTGCGGATTTACGGCATTTTCGGCTGGAGGAAGCCTTTTGTTTTGGTCTCGAAACTCCTAATGTTGCTTTCCTCTTTCCCTTTGGTTAAAGTTTTCCTTCCAACTGTATTTCCATGCATAAAATCGTCGACGTATGTAAAAGATAGAATCAAATTGTTTTTAATCTGTGTCTTTCGGCATGTCAGTCACCTAGCTTGTGGATCTTGGCTGTCTAGGACAACGACCTGTTGGTTGTCTATTCGAATACTGCCCTTGGCTTACCCTGGCTACGGGGTCAAGATTGGTTTCGGCTCTTGCTGTGTTAGTATGCCAGAGGACTCAAAGCCATTACTCTTATGCAAGCTAGACTCTTTGTTCCATCTCCTTTTTCCAAGTGATCATAACCACTTTGCAAAAAAAGAAACACCACGAAGCTAAAGATAGACATGAAGCATCTCTGGTTCAAAAATTCGTGTTGATTTCTTCATACTCTTCCGACTCTGTTTAGCTGAGTTATCAGCGGTGATAATGAATAGTTCATAAAACCTCTCTTCAGACAAGCATCCGTGCTTGTCTAAAGCTCTGATATATTGTATCAGGCTTTGTACCTGAATCTCTTCCTATAGTAGCCCTTTTGGCCCGTTCTACCAGATGGATGAAAGCTTTCTTCCGCATCTAGTTTCTTGTTGTGCAGTACGATGAAGCCCCACGTGCAGGAGAGGATCCCGAATGCTATGATCACGAGTATCATACTAATAGTCATCCCACTCTGATAATACGGCCCATCACTGATTTTGAAGATCCAGGCTGATATGTAACTGGACGTGTTGCCTACACCGATCACAAATCCACTACCGATTGCTCGCTGAAATGGCGTCTGCAGATTCTGCATGGTGAGGATCCAGATCATTGGAAGCGTGATGTAGGTACCGAAGGCTATGAAGTAGAGGGCCATCATAGTGACGTTTGAGTTTTCATGCTCGTCCCTTCGCAAAATTGCGTAGCCGATGATAGTGAAAACAAAGCCCGCTAGGCCGAAGGCAGAACGATGGTTCAAACGGTCGGCCGCATACGCCGTCGTCAGACAGGCCACCGCGGCCACTACGAATATGGGAACGATTTGGGCTTGTATCTCTGTAGCGTCTAGCCCCGGACGAAACGACTTGACGAAAGACGGGGAGAATATGGAGACGGAATATGCAGTAGTCGTCGTGAAGCAGTAGATGATGCCCCAGCAGTAGTTCAGTGGGTTCATGAAGAATAACCTCCATTCAGACAAGATGCCGATATTGGTTGTCTGGGTTTCCACGGAGTTTTTGATGACTCTTTTCTCTTCCTCTGTCAGGAACCTCGCTTTCTCGGGGGGTCCGACATTTGCTACCGAGCACAGAAGCGCAGCAACGACGGTGAAAATGCCTTCGATGATGAAAATCCTGCAGAGGTTAGCATACAGAGCACAGCTTTTCTCTCAAAAGTCCTGGGACCTACCATCTCCAGCCACTGAAGGCATTTGTGGTCTTGATGTTTGCAATGGCATACGCCAAAAAGTTGCCGGCAATGTTTGAGCATATGTTGGCCACGGTGATGAGACCAAGCCGCCACTGGAGGTGGGTTGGAGGGTAGTAAAGGGAGCAGAGAAAGACGCATCCCGGTATCAGTCCCGCGTCAAAGACGCCGACGAGAAAACGAGTGACCATTATCTGATCGAAAGTCTTGACAAATCCCTGGCCAATTGTGACGACCCCTAAAACTCGCCTGTTAGACAGCACGTATTGTGACGTTAACTAGAGAGCCGAGTACTGGTAACACTCACCAAGCAGCACGTCCAACATACACATGTAAGACATGTATGAGAAGTTGAACTTGCGATCCAACAAACGCATAAGGAGATTGCTGGGAACCTCCAACAAGATCAACGGGGCCGCGGGCATGGTCAACACAATGAAAACCTTCATCGCGTCGAGCTTGAGATCCTGGGGCAGCTGGCGAATGAGGGCAGCACCAATGTTCGTCCGCCCCATGAGGGACAAGAAGTTGAGGAAGAACATAGCAACCATCAGCTTCATGTCCAGTTTGTACAATAGCTTTCTCTCGAAAATGGTCCCGCCGACGGACGACTCGTAAGACTTGCTCCGAAAGTCATCGTTCCTTGGGGCGTTTGGCTGCTCAGCCACGCCCGTCACCGTGATCTCCTCGTCGAATTTCTCAACCATCCTTGAGTTTCGCTTTGGTTGCTCCAGCTCAGGTTCCAGGGGGTCTGACATTGTCAATCTCCAGATGCAGAGGTAAGTTGATGATGGCGGCGGATCGGACAGGGCGAGCCGAGTGTCCTTTCAAATGCGACCGAACGATGATTCCTACGACGGAGCGTGCCCGCAGAAGATTACGGGATTCGGGACATCTGAAGACAGTTATAGAAATTCCAATCCGATTCCTAAGCAGGAATGCCAAGACTTGGTCCAGCTGACAAGGTTTGTGCATACCTTGTTATGTCCGTCTTGAGTTCTCCGTGGAAGACAAGCTATGTACCTCGGAGCGCCGCTACAGGCCACAGACTGGCGATGGTGAGCGGGAGTTTGATATCAAACGTCTCAAAATTCAGACTGTTGATAGAGTTTGATACAGAATCGTCCGAGCTTCTTGAGTCACATGGGAATAGAAGAGCAAATGTTCCCGCATAGGCTGAAAGCAGCACGATGGAGTTTCCATTCTTATTTAGCAGACCGGCCGTAGTGGTAGGCTGGCAGCCTCCTCACGACCACTGATAAAACCACAAACAGTAGCCTTTTAGACCATTCTTTCCCATAGAAATTTTGCTTACATGTCTCTTTGGAGTTTCGTCTGATGATCGGCCTTGGCTTTCGGCGCTGGGCCGGGTTAACTTCCAACGTGGCCCCTGCCGCACCGTCCCGCACGGAAGTCCGCATTGCGTTAAGTTTCCGAGACCTTGTGATATTGGATGGTTCCGCAGACTTTGCGCTTCCGGCGTCCATACTGTCAAGGATTAAGGGCACCGCTGCGGTATGAGGCCACGAATGAGATATCAAAGTGGCTCCCCTCAATACGGTTGGCCTGGTGATGAAGTTGAACTGCAATCGGCTGATAATAAGAAAGTTGGTTGACAGCCTGAGACAGCTGCTGACTCCAGTGAGTGGTCCTTTGAAACTGGGGATAATTAACAACTTGAATATTTGGGATTCAGAACCACACGTGCCTACAATCGTTACCCCAGCGCGCCTCTGTGTTGACACTGCATAATTATGTCAACGTCAAATACACTTAATTACCGTTATGTTAAGCACTTTTTGCGAGTATTGCGTAGTTGCAAAAACAGCGTTGTTAATTGCAATAAGCAATTGACGGCTTCTAATATTTTTCAGAGCACCCCCTAGTTGCAAGTCACATAGCAAGGAGCAAATAACAACCTTTAAACCCCCTAACTAGATACATATTTCTGGAATCTAGGGGTCTTTAACAGTGCCTATTCTAGGAATCAAACCCCAAGGGTCCCTAAAGTATGCTAGGCAAAGATCTCGTACATTAATTACTAGGGCATAGTTACAGGTAGATTTAGGATTATGATTTTGGTTGCGAAAACAACGCCATTGATAGCAGTCAGCAACTAATCCCTTACATGTCTTCTGTGACACATTGGTCTGCTGGAAATCTCTAGAGAAGTCCATGCAAGTCGCTAAACGCCGGCAACTAAGATAACAAATTGCTAGGAAGGCAACATACGGAAACTGGGTATAGAGGAAATAAAGACGCAGTGTGAGTGTGCAACTGTTGCTGCCGCAATTGGTTTGCCTGGTCCTAGCCATCCTTTTCATATTGTCTTCGCCGACTCGGCGACCGTTTCCTATTGTCTTTCTCGCCCTCCCTCCCGGAAAAGTAAATAAGTGCTCTAGTCGTGATCGTAAACGTGGCCTTGTTCTTGTTCTTTTTCTTGTTCCTCTGGCGCCCTTCTCGACCAGCGGCCCGAACGGGCGTTGGTTGAGGCAACTCGGCGTGTTCAGTCATAATCACCTCTGCCGCGTGAGTTGATGGAGGAGGAGGAGGATTATGCGGGATGTCTTCCCGGCCGTAGTAATAACTATCACTAGGGAGAGGTGGTGCGCGTCGAAATGGGGTCGTTGGCGGAGCTGGAGGCGGCTGGAAATGCGAATAAGAGGAGTAAGTCACAGGAGCTGCAAAAACAAAAAACAACGCGTTCGATTAGCAAAGAATCGGACGGACCCTGGCGGGTGTAACTCTTGCCTGTTTGTGCGTGACTTGCGACGCTGAAGCTGGACCTTCGGCTTCTTGGTTTACCCTCGAGGAAACTTTTGAGAGTGTTGGGGGCTCTAGGCTTGCTATGCTTCACAGTGTGTTTCACTGATCCCGAGTCCTGGTGGAGCGGAGGTTCAGGGTTGACGTTAACGACTGTAGGCGATTGAGTTATCGGATGGGCACCAGAGGGAGGATTCTGTGATCCTGATCGGGGACTTGCTGGGGTGCTTGGCTGAGCGTTGACCTTCTCAGCATCGTCAGATTTGGATACAGGTTCAGCCAACCCTTCCAATGGGGGCTCTTGGTCGACGTTGATAATTTCAGGCGATGGGACTCTTGACTGTGAACCAGTAGCAGGGCTTTTCATGCCCGATGGAGATTCGACGGGAGCGCTTGTCTGACCGTTGGCCTCATCTGCGACCTCGGACTTGGGTGTTGACTCAGCCGTCTCCTCTGGAAAATTAGGGTGATCGTCATTTTGGGGCTCAGGAGAAGTGGAGTTTCCCCTGCCATTCGAATGATGATTTTGTTCCGGTGATGGTGGAGTTGGTGTTGACTTTTTGCTCCCTTTCTCACGCTCGGGTGATGGTGGGTCAGACTCGATGGGGAGTTCGGGAATTGACTCTTCCAGGACGTCAGGAAACTTGACCGTCTTTTTCTCCCCGTGTAGCCCGCTGAAGGGTGCCGGCAGTACCGGTGTTGGAGGTTGTTGAAAAGATGTCGTAACTCGAGGGGTGTTGCCAATGGATGAAATCATTCCCGGACGACCGTGACCAGGAAAGCCAGGCGCATGTTTGGTTTTGCTCGAGGATCCCGATTTCCTTTTCGGATCAGCTGTGATAATCTTGGGACGATGAGGTGGAGGTGGGATTGGAATATAAACGCTGGGCGCGGGTGTGGGAGCAGTGCCTGTTCTCAATGGTCCGCCTCGGGGCGTCGCCGTGACGCCGTAATTCAACGGACCAGACTGAAAAGTGGAAGGAGGCCTTGACCTGGAGGGGAGCGTAAAGTTAGGCTGTGATTGAGCTGGATAGGCGCCAGATCTGTCGATGGATGGTGGCACCCATGATGCTGAGTGGTTTGTCGACGGCCTCTGGCTGCCTGCCGTAGGAGCACCTCTGGAAGGATATTTTGTTGACACTGGAGCTGTTGGAGGATGAGGTATATGCCCTGGGCCTGAAGACGTAGGTGACTTGGGATTCTCCGAAGTAGGCGATGTCCTGGAATGTATCGGACCTGGTGGGGGTCTCGAGTATGTGGGAGGGGGTCTTGGAGGCCCAGAATCTGGAGAAGGTGGCGGAAATTTGTCGTCCACAAAGTCTTCATCTGGAGAAGACGGAGAAGTATTTCTGGGACGCCTGGGTCCTTGCCGTCCTCCAGGTCCGGTTGATGATCGGGGAGACCATGGAGAGGGTCGGAGTGGCGGGGATGGCAAAGGTGAAATGCCCCCGCGGGATGATTTGACAGATGTCTTGTTCTTCCGTCGTCTTCTGAGAATCCAACATCCAAGAAGCAAGAGTGTCAATACTGTAGAGCACGTACCGCCGATGATTGCCCCAAGCTGCTGGTTGCTGATGCCTTCGGATGAACGTGGAGGCGGCTCTGTTGGAATACCACCGTGAAGTGTCACAGTTGCGGTTCGGGTGCTCAAGGTCCGGGGGAGTGTCTGAGTAATGGTGATCCGGGTGGTATCATCCTGCCTCTCAAGCAACTCCTTGACTTCGACACATGCTGTGGGCGTAGGTCTTTGCCCGGATGGTTGTGGGGCTGACTCTTGTCTGGCCGCAGTGCTTGGTGGCTGAGCAACCATCCTAGGCTGAAGCCAGGATCGGTTCAAATCGTCATTGAGCTCGAGAACCTTTCAAGGTTCTTCAAGGCCTCTGACCAGTTGCTATGCTTGAACCAGCTCTGTTCGTCAATGTGAATCTCATGATAACTCACTCGGCCGCGATGGACAAGGGAACGAAGATGAGGCTGGGACCTTCAGAGGAGTCTTAGCCGCCCACATGATCCCTCATTCTTACAAGCCAGCCAGCCAGCCCTCTTGGCCGACTCCCGCGCGGTAGCTCGGCAAAAACCATCGATAAGGCTGTGCGTTGCGCTCATTCTTCGAGCGGAGGCTGGTAGGTACTCCATAACAGGTCGAAGGTAATGGCCTTGAGATTGCACACTGTGCTCCTAACCGCCCCTCAAGAGTGATAATGTGCATTTGCCAACCCCTCAGGAAGTCGGCTTACCCACTCTTCATTCCCCTTTGGTCATTTCAGTGGTGGTGAGCGTAGGCTGACCAATTGCGTATCTTGCAGATATCGGCTGGTTGGCTCATCCAGGAGCGGATGCATCGGCCCTCATCCTGAATGGGGTTGGCGGATGAGATGAGTGCATAAGCGAGCGTGGCCGTAAAGGTCAAGATGCTCAGCCTGGTGTAGCATGCCTTCGAATCCCACAAACCACTCAAAGTTTATGGGAACCATGTGTGTGTTGAGGGCGAGCCGTTGCTCGAAGGCCATGTAGACTGGTAGCTTGAGGTTATTACTCATGGAACTCTAGTGGAAATCGATGAGTGGTATGCTAACTCTAACACCAGCACGGCTATGGAGGACATACTCAAGAGGATGAAGTAACAAAACAGAGATTCCATGACTGCCCATGCGTATCCATACATCGTTTTAGTGGATAACGATGACCCCGCTCAGAGATCAAGTACTGGAAGCATAGCAGACCTCGATGGTTGTCACGGGCTTCGCCCATGATGCCCTTATAGGTGCCTCCAGCCAAGCAAGATAAACAGCACAGTGGACAAAGGGAATCGTAGTGTGTCAGCTCAGAAACTTATCAAGGCATACAGAAGCTGTCATAGAGGAACTGTTCGTGTTCATGGAGCTGATGCTACAAATGTGCGTGGCCTTACGTGCCGGCGAACCAAATGCACATAAGCACGCCTCCACCAACAACGACCATCGCTGACAGGGATTGTAGATGCCGCAGCAGGTCAGCTGGAACACCCCGCCTTTAGCCTTCAGCCAAGACGATTCGATATTTTCCCTCAAAATGACTAAAGCTAACCTCTGGTGCTGCTGACTGGACTACAACTGTCCGGGTTCTGTGACCATCTGCTTCTTCAGATCGAGACCCCAGCGCAGATCTTAATCACGTCGCCGGCTTCGACAGTACAAGGGGCGCGAAGGCGACCATTATCGCGTCGTCTCTCCGTCCATGTTTCCGTCGTTTCCCAGCAATGTGGCCGACTCAAGCGGGGAACGGCGACACACAGCAGCCTCCATTCCTTAGACACCATGTTCATCATGGCCAACCTTCAAGCTCCAACCAGCCCGGCCCAAGTACCAATGGATCGACATTCGAGACGGGTTCTCGGAATGAACCCGGTTTATCTACCAATATCTCGGAAGATCAAATGCTGAGAGGACGGAGCGCCGAACCTACGTTAAGAGCTTCCGACAAAAGTCCAGAGCATTCAAGCCTCGAGAACCGCACGAACCTCAGCCTTCAGGACTTCAACAGAGCTATAAATGAGGCCGCCGGAATAAAGGAAAACGAACCAAACAGGGCTGCCGAGTTGATCCTGGACGCGATGTTGTGGGACGTCGTCAAGAAACTCCCCCGCGACGACCCTGGCGTCGTAGTAGCGTGGCACCATCTCGGGGAGTGCTTCTTCCGAATGGGGAACCATGGTGAAGCCGAGAGATTTTACCGACAAGTTTTCCAAGCCCGAAGATCCCAGCAGCCCCCCAATTCTTCGATGATTCTGCAGGTCCGACAAGACCTAACGGCCTCGCTCATCGCGATCGCCATAGGAGAGGAGACACGAGATGTTGCGAGATCCGACAAGCTCTACTTCGAGGCTCTGAGCTTCGCCTTGGAAAACATGAATGAAGAAGAAGCCAACGACAAGCGAGACGATGACATTGATGATGTCCTTCATTGCACTAAAGCCTTGCTGAAAAGCCAAGTTCGAAAGCCCTTGGAGCTCGCCAAGCTGAATCGGATTCGTGTCCAGGCGTTGGTCCAAATCGAAGATGACATGGAAGACCATGAACTACTTGATATGCAATATCACGGGATTGTGGCGATTAAGCACTTCACCGTGGACCTGGAGGATCGAAAGAGCGGGTACGAGGTTTACGACACTGTTCAGTCCCGGATACGGGAGTATGGCGCCCAGGATCCCGATCAGTCCGAAACGGCAGTGTGCATAGGAGAAGAAGTCGAAGATGAGTGGAGGAAAGCCACAGGGCTTCTGGCTCGTAAGAGATGGAGACGGTGCCTGGAACAGGTGCGCGCTGAAGTGAGGAGGGATGTCCTACCCCGAAAGAAGGAGATTCGGGACAGGTGGCATCTCATTTGCCGCAGACTAATGGCCAAGCAAAGATGGCAGAGAGTTTTGTCAGAAGCCAGGAAGACGGCCAAGCGGAACATCACTTGCCGCAGGAAGCTGGTTATAGACCAGTGGAACTCAACGGTCCGCGAGGCTCTGCAGAGGAAGAAGGACGAAGATGAAAACAGGAAGAAGGAGGAGGAGCGTAAAAGATTAGAAGAGGAAGATAGAAAGAGGAAGATAGAGGAAGACCGAAAGAGGAAAAGGGACGAAGAGAAGAAGGCACTGGAACGGAAAGAGGAAAAGAGGAAAAGGGAGATTGAGGAGAAGGAGGAGAGGAAGAGGTATGAGGAGAAGAAGAGACTAGAAGAGGAAGAGGAAAAGAGAAGAGACGACGAAACCCGACTCAAAAGGTTGGACGAAGAGAGAGAACAGAAAATCAGGAAGGACTTTGAAGATAAGCGAAGAGAGGAGGAGGAGCATGCAAGAAAGCGGGAAAGGGAAGCGGAAGAAGAAGAGGCTCTGAAGAGGGAGATAAATATGCAGAAAGACCTCGAGATCCAGCAAGGGATCAGCAGAACGGACACAGGATATTCGGAGTGGTCAGAACCTGGTGCGTATCCAACGTCTTTAGGGGCATTTGGAGTATATTATTGGGACGATGATGGAGCTGACAAAACTCACAACTGCAGAAACACCAATGCATCTAGATACAGAACCGGCCTTTTTCGATTCGGAGAGTATCCTTAGCAGCATACAGTGAGTTGGTCTTCGTTCGAAGCTGGTGGCTGTTGCTTCACAGTGGTTAACGATGACTTGTAGGAACAGCGAAAGGTGGATGAGGGACTTCATCAGGTCTCGCAACACGATTCTCAGCCCTCAGCATGACAAAAACATGGAGCGAGTCAGGGTTACCATCATCGATACCGGCCTCGACAAAACCCATCCGTTCGTCATCAAGCGGCGATGGCAAGATTCCAGGCAAGCAGCAAACAAAAAGGTTGCTCTTTTCCAGGACTTCGTGACGGAGAACCCCAGTGCCGAAGCAATCGACGAGGACGGGCATGGCACTTTTATCGCTGGAATCGTGCTTCAACTCGCACCACTCGTTGAGCTCTCCATAGCTCGAGTGGCCACGACCCGGGCTTCCCTGATGAAGGACCCCGACGCGGAGGGGAAAGTGACCAAGGTAAGTGACTGGCACTGGGACTGGTGCTCTTTGCGAACGAATGTATCTTCGGGAGACATCGGCTAACAACCATCACTCCGTTACTAGGCAATCATCCATGCCATCACGGAATGGGACACGGACATCATCTCAATGTCGTTTGGGTTCCGGACCTACAAAACCCAACAATTCCGAGCAGCAATCGGTAGGGCCAACTGGGAAAACAAGATTCTCTTCGCGGCCGCGGGCAACTTTGGGAACTCAAAGGCCAACGTTTCTTTTCCGGCTCGGTTCCCGGGGGTTTTCAAGATCTTTGCGACCGACCACCAGGGTGGGAAGTGTTCCTTCAGCCCGAGCCCGGACCTCGAAAAGAGCTACTGCTTCAGCATCCTGGGCCACGACGTCGTGTCTATCTGGCCGGAAGCCATGAGGGACAAAGACGGGGAGACGCAGCTGAAGGTGGTGGACAAGAAGAAGTCTCCCGGGCTCTGGGTCGCCATGTCGGGGACCTCGTTCGCGACGCCGATCGCCGCCTCGGTCGTCGCCATTCTGTACCAGTTCTACGACGCGAACAAGGCCGAGATCAACCTCGAGCCGGGGCTGGACTTCAAGACGGTCGACGCCGTCCGGGCCATACTCTTGAAGATTAGCATGGCGCCCACCGCCGACCAGCACAACTACCTCAACCCTTGGGTGGGCCGGGACAACTACTTCAATTTCAGCGGGGAAGAGAAGAATGGTTCTGTTTCCTTCTTCGCGCAGATGCTGAGGCTTTGCTTAGGTGCTTGGGTCAAGTAGATTCCGGTGTCTCTCGTGGTGAATCAAGTGTTGTTTTCGAAAACAGGTTAGCAAATGAGAAACAAGTAACTTGCACGGGTGTTGTTTATTCAAGTCCAAGTTTTGAAAGCTGCACGAGGGGCTTCGCTTGAGTATTCGCTTGAGTGTTATGTAGATATCAGACACCTCTTTCTTTCGGCGATACTATTTTGCAACTATCACAAGGCACTCGCCATCATCAAACTCGTCAAGGCCGTCGTTCTTCTCGTCTCGAGCAGGGAGAGAGTCTCCAAAGTCCTCCTTCTCAACCAAAACCTTGTCGATTTCATCGACATCAACAACGACCTCTTCCAGCACCTCTTCATCGCTCTCTTCCTCGGAGCTTGTATCACTACCGCCTCCCCTAGCACCGTGCCCGTGCAATTCGGCACCGGTAACATCGTTCCCCAGCAGGGACGTGTTGCTGCTGAAGTTGATGTGGACCTTGCGCAGTCTGTAAGCGAACACGAAGTCGTCATCCGGCGTGCTGCTCTCGACGAAACTGCTGGACCGGTCCCCCCCGCCCTGTACGCCGGTCGTGACCACGCCCCCGGTCCCGGGGTCTGCGCCCAGCTTCACGGCACCCCCCGCCGTCTTGCTCGCTCCGTACGAGACCTGGCCGGGCCTCCTCGCAATCTTGACGCCCGTGATCATGTACAGGACCTTCTTGCTGAGGACCATCTTCTTGAAGAACCCCTCGCGCGTGAGACGCTTTTGTAACGCCGCCTTCTGCACGCTGGACGTGACGTAGTCGGATTCCTTGTTCGTTCCCAGTTCGAGAAACGCCGTCTCGAGTTGGGCCGCACTCCACGACTGCGTGAACTCGTTGGACGCGTGGGCCGAGGCCTCTGCCGTGATCACGGCCAGGAACTGCGCAAAGACGCCGAGTTCGCCGGCCGCCCCTTTGGATTTTTCCAAAGACCAGTCGTTCTTGAGGGAAACATGAACGGCGTCTGCAGGGAGGGGCCTGATGGGAGACGCTATGGGGCGGTAGGGCGTGTGAGGGTCCTCGATGAGCTGGCCGAGTTGGATCAGGTCGTCGGGTTTGTAGTCTGTACTACGGAGGATGAAGTACGTCTTGCGCTCGGGTTTCTTCTTGTTCATCGGCATCTTGGGCTGCGCTTCATATATGTGTGTGTGAGACGACACAGAAAGAGAGGTCTGGAAGGGCCAGGCTCGATGCGCCTCCAGTGATTTGTTTTAAAATGGGCATCACTGTATGTGCCATGAGTTTCTCACTGTGTCTGGTAGACGTGAACGAGGAGCCCGTGTGGGTGCGTCGAGAGCTGCATGTAAGACTGCGCGTGCCGACCCCTCAATCTTCAACCCTGCACATCAAGTCGGTCGTCCCGCGTCAATCTGATTGGTTGCTTCGTTGTCGTGAGAGGTGACCGAAGTGGGCGAGTGAGGAATGTGTCCACTGGGCAGCAAACCGCTGTGTGGCGGGATGTTCAACGAGGAAACCAATGCTGCTCGACCTTCGGGTTTCACTGGCCATCGTTGTCGGGTATGCTCCAAAGCAGGAGTAGCAATGAGAATCTAAATCATGTCACGATTTCCATGCTGCATAGCTCCAGGCTTGCTGCTGGCACGACACACTCGAAGATGCCGGTTCGCGATGTTGATCATGAACCAGTCGGGATGTCCTGCATGGTGGATGTCGAAGGAGCCTGACTTGGCCAGGCAGTTTTGCAGGTCTTAGTCATGATCATCACGTAGCCAAAAAGCTAGACTTCTTGATACGCAGAAGCTAAACATGAATACAGCAAAGGTGAACCCTTGGGCTTTTCCCCATCTAGTTACAGCTGTAACTGGCAACATACCCACAGCTAGATGCATGTAGTGGGAAATAGCCTCATGGATCGTCATAGACAAGGAGTTACCTACTCCGGTCTGTGTAGCCCCTAGCATGGTCCGCGATAAAGTACAAAAAGTCGAGTGAAGTGCTGCAACATCGCGAAGGTAGGCGTATCTTGACTGATGTCTAAACAACATGCCGTTTCTTATGAAGCCGGTAGGGAAGGGAAGATGCCGGTTGCATGTCTGTTAGTTCAACAGCCCCTGCATCTTTCGCGCCGTCCCGTATCCCGCCGGCATGTCGGGTATCGTTACACTAGACGGGACGGAGACTGATCCGCGGCAAGGGATGGTACCTGACCCAAAAGGGGGGTAACCCGGCCAAGCGTTGTGTATCTCTTCCCCTTGCTTGAGTACTTTTTCAGTTTAACGGACGCTCTCCGTTAGGTCACATCATCTTGATCCAAGACATTAGCTGGACCAGGCACGTGAGCAAACGATGGGAGGGTGGTTGTGAACATGAATTTTCTCTTTTCCTCTGTCTCTCCCCTCTCAGATATCACGACACTGTATCTACCACGCCGATTTTATTATATGTCGTGCCGCCGATCCACTCCCACTCCACAATCTCAACCTTTCCATTGCTCCTCTGCACGAGGCCGTACACCCGGCCGGCCAGGTTGGCGGCAATCTTGATGGGCCTGTCGTCGCCCGCCATGGTGGAAACCTCACCCTTGTTCGACCACTCCCCCTCGGCGTACGTCGTCAGCACCGGCGCCTTTGTCGTCTGCGCCGCCAGCACGTGCATGACGAGGTTGGTGCCGTTGTACCCGCTCGAGAAGGCCGCGATGGTGGCGTTGTTCTCCACCGTCGTGGGCAGCGTCGCGTTGTTCCAGTCGTTGTCGTTGGTCAGCATCAGCTGGGTGAGCGAGCCGGACTCGGTGGCGTAGAAGAGGCTCATGCTCTTGACCGACTCCTTGGTGTAGACGGGGATCAGGGACAGGCCGGTGCCCTCGGCGGGCTTGCCGAAGTCGGTCGAGATGCCCACGGCCACCCAGTCCGTCTTGCCGCCGGTGCGGCGGAGCACGCGGAGGGTGCTGCCCGAGTCCTGGTAGATGACCAGGTTCGAGAGGTATGAGTCGGGGGTGTAGATGCCGTTGGAGAGAAGCTGGGACTTGGGGTTCGCGGTGAAGGTGTCCGAGACGCCGGACTTGTCCCAGGTCATGCTGTAGACGGGGTTGGCGTTGATCTGGCCGGCGACTTGGTTGTCGTCGTTCAGGTAGTAGATTCGGACGTCGCGAGTCTGGATGAGGGTCTCCGTTAGATCACACGATGATACACAGGCGGTGTCTCCTGTAATACCGTGAGGGGCGACTTAGGGGCGAATTACCTTGTTGCTGTGCCAGAACAAACTGTTGCTGATGGGCGTGCCCTCCTTGACATTGCTCTCCCTGTTTGCGACGGTCGTGGACCAGACCTTTGTGCTCTCATTCCACGAGCTCATCATCAGGTTCTTGGAGCGAAGCTGGTAGAAGACCAGATGGTTGACGTGGCCATAGGCATCGGTGAAGTTGACGGCGCCGAGGTTCGTGCTGGGGAGGATGTCCATGTCGCTCGTCGTCGTCGAGTTGTTGGCATCACCGCTGCTGTCGCCGCTGCTATCGCCGCTCCCGCTTCCACCGCTGCTACTACCGCTGCCGCTGCCGCTGCCGTTATCGCCTCCGCTGCCGCTCGACCCGTCTGATGAGCTGCTCGACTGCTGCGAGCTCTTCTGCGCGGACATTGATGCGCCGACGCCTCCTCCGACTGCGGCACCGATGACGATGAGGAGCGCCACGGCCAGGACGATCCAGAACACCTTCTTCCGCATGCCGCATATTGTGCCGCTGGCGGGAGCCTCCTTTTTCTCATCTAGCCCCTCCGTGACGACCTCAAGCGAGTTCTGGTCCTTCGGCGCGTAGTAACCGTACGAGGCCTCGTTTTGGTATAAGGTGTTTTCGTATGGCGTCGTCGCCGCCGTCGTCGCCGTCGCCTCTGCGGGGCTGCCGCCGACATCCGCCGGGTGGACGGCCTGCATCATCGAGTAGTCATGGTTGTACTGGTGCGCGACTTGCGGGAGGTCGCCGTCGCGGTTGTGGACTTCGGGGAGGTTGTTCTGGTCCGCGACTCGAAATTTGGTCACGTCGTCGGCGCCCCATCCTCCTCCGCCTTGGCCGGATCTGCCGTCGACCTCGAGGCCTCCGTAGTACTCCTGGGCGGCATTGTTGTTGTTGTTGTTGTTGCTGCTGCTGCTGTAGTTTGGCGTCGTCATGTTGAGCTGCTCATAGTCGGGTCACTGACCGAAGCCCGTCCCAATACCGACATAAGGAGAGCAAAGACAAGCTGAGAGTTATGGGGAAAAGGGCTGATTGAAGACATGAAGAGACTGGAGGAGGGGAATCCTGAACATTATGGGGAAACAGATTGCCGGGTTGCAGCGGCCGACGCCTAGGAGTTGTGGATTTTCTTCTCGCGGGCCCCCTTCGCTCAGGATCACGGCTCACTGGCGCCAAGGACCCGGCAAGGGAGATGAAGGATTCCGATCCCTGCAGCAAGGATGCTCGCTCATTTCTCAGTCGGGAAAAGCGCTGACGGGGCCCCATCATGAAATGGATCTGAACCCGCGAATGGCTTCCCTGTTGGCGGGCGCTTGTCGGGAGAATGAGACGCTGTTAACGCTGCAGCCTGAAGGGGGCCCTGTCTGTAGGATGTATTTAATCAACGAGGAGCGCCAACGTACAGCCTGCCAAGGAGGTCTGTGAGCAGCGGCTTAGGATCCGAGGTCATCACCAACTTGGAACCAATCAAGGGACTCTTAGACGCCACGGATATATCGCGGAAAGTGTTGCGGTTTAAGGAGCATTGAAGTTTCAGCCGATCCTTTGAACGCAGCCTGTGATTCTTGATTCGATAATGGACCTCTCTCGCTACCAACTCTTCTCGTACACCCCTGTTCTTTCAATGGAGACCTGCAGCTTTCTCGCTGGTCTTTGGATCTCATGCCGGAAACAGCCCCATCACGACAACCACAACGGAGGCAGTGCCCGTGTGGGAGATGCAGATGTGATTTCTAACCAAGTCCATTCAATTGAGACATGGCAAATCGCGGTTGATCAAGCGAGGTCTAATTGCATGAGCTAGGAGATTTTCCACTCCTTTCTGTGCGAGTCTGGTGCCAATCAATGCCATGATCAACCGTCCCGGCCGGTATTTTCAGGTCAGTCCGCTCGTTATAGTGTCTTGATCAACGAATGCACCTCGACAACGACACCGGCAGAGTGGCCGGCCCCTCGTGGAATAACGCAAACTTGCTTGCGAGACGAACACATAAGCTGCTTTTTTTTTTTTTTTGTGCCATTGCCAGCTGCAACTTCCAGAGCATAGATGAGCCTTTGGTCTAGAGTTCTTGTCCAGTCATTACGAAAAGAGGGAACTCTACGGCGTACGTTGCAACGACAACGTTGAACGAAAATCCAACAGGAAGCAGAGGTCATACAACGCCCTGCTTCACGGGTCACTTTCACTACCATCACCACCTACGCAAAGCCGGACAACAGGACACAAAACGCGACATGCCTGACCTGATCAAAGTTAAGGGTGTCATTGCTTCCGACCCCAGCATTGCCGTCAAAGGTGCCGCGTTCGAGACGGCTGATAGGGCTTGGAGCGCGTTCCAGGAGAGTCTGCCCATCCCGGCACGCAACGTCTCGACTCTGTCTGAGCTCTTTGCAGACAGTTCGAAAGAGACCCCGGATGGTGATAGAGCACTTAGTCGGCATGGGCAGCTGGGAGACATTGTTCAGAAGGCCATCCAGCGTTCGACTTGAGGATCATGACTGTGGAGGCATAATGAAGACTGGAGAACGCAGTACTTTGACCATGATAGAACCTTTAGCATGGCAAAAGACCTGGAATATAGCTGTTCCGAAACCAACGGTTGTATTGTTGATCACTTTCAGATGAGAGTTGGAGGTAAGAGATGAAGTGGCGGAACATCAAGCTACAACGGACGGGTGAAGCTGACGTGTTTCCGACATTCCGCCCGAGAGAACACGCGCCATGGTCACTGACCACAGAGACAGGGACCAAAGAGGTTGCAGAATAGCCAATCACAAGCTCCAATTGACAAAGAGCTCTCGCAGCCATCATGCCCGTCGAGAGCCGTCTTCCCCGCATGATGCTCCGGGGTACATGCAGCAACCTCCAAGCCAGGGGGACCGTCCCCCCTTCGGCAGGGCAAGGCTAGGAGCGGTTGTTCTTTGTGGTACGTGTGTCAGTGAGACAGTGACATATGTCTCTCAGAGCCATAGAGCCATGGCGGAGCGGAATTGCCTGCCATGAATTGCCATGGCTTGAGTGCGTCTTGGCTGGTGGTTAATAACATAAGACCGGGGCGCTCGCGTCCCATGAACTACACTCGATGTGCTCACTCTTTTCCACCTGAACCGTAGAAAACCAGTCATCCATCAGGTGAGCCAGAGACGTCAGTCAATATGGCCGAACCGGAATACACCCTCTACTCCTACTTCCGCTCCTCCTGCTCGGCGCGTCTCCGAATCGCCCTCAACCTCAAGTCCATCCCCTACACCACGATCCCAACCAACCTCTTGAAGGACGAACACCTCTCGCCGTCCCACCGCGCCCTCAACCCCTCGGCCAGCGTGCCGCTCCTCGTCCATCACACTGCCGCCGCCGCTACGGACTTCAAAGTGACCCAGTCCGTCGCCGCGCTCGAGTACCTCGAGGAAACCCACCCGTCGTCGACCCCCTTGCTGCCCGGGGCCGACGACCCCAGGGCCCGCGCCGTGGTCCGCAGCCTGGTCAACATCGTCGCCTGCGATGTCCAGCCCGTGACGAACCTGCGCGTCATGCGGCGCGTGCGGGCGCTCGGCGGCGACGCGGAGCGCTGGAACCGCGAGCTCACGGCGGACGGCTTCGCGGCGTACGAGGCCGTCGCGAGCGAGTGGGCCGGCGCGTACTCCGTCGGCGACCACGTCTCCCTCGCGGATGTGTGTCTGCTGCCGGCGTACTGGAACGCCGAGAGGTTCGGCGTGGATCTGAGCGTGTATCCTACGATCGCGAAGATCGTGGGGAATCTCAAGGATCACGAGGCGGTGGTGAGGGCGCATTATTTTAACCAGCCGGATACTCCTGACGAGCTTAAACTGAAGTAGACTATAATTGATATGATTGACATGACTTTCACGCCCTTCTTCATCATCATGTACCAGGTCAGGTCACACTCATTGTCACGGAAGGGTTACTCCCATATACCATGTCATCTAATCGGAATAAACTGGTCCAATTTTAAATAAATGCTTTTTGATGCGTGTATGAGGTAATGAGATGAGCGTCTTGCTCGTACAACTAGAAGAGCTTCAGAGCGGCCTCGATGGTGCCGGAAACCTCGCCGAAGCCGACCAACGCGCCCTCCTCGCCGCTCCAGCCGCGGATGACCATCGTGTCGCCGTCCTGGAGGAACTTCCTCTCCTCGCCCCCGCTCAGCTTCACCGTCTGCTTGCCGCCCTGCGTCTGCTCGAGGATGCTGCCTTCCGTGCCGGGCTCGGTGCCCGAGATGGTGCCGGAGCCGAGCAGGTCGCCCGGCCGCAGGTTGCAGCCGGTGATGGTGTGGTGCGCAATCATCTGCGGCCACGACCAGAGCAGGTTCCTCGAGTTGGTGCGGCTGATTGTCGTCTTGTTCCCGCTGGCGGCTGGAAGGGTTACAGTATTAGCATCTCACTTCCAGGCATAATGAGGCATAGTGGAACATGATAGGACATGGCGAGACATGATGGGACATAATGTGACTGGCACAATGGGGACTGGCTTCAAAAGAAGGGCAAACTCACTAATGATGTCAACCTCCAGTTGGACGCCCAGGACGTTGTTCTTCCTGCTCTCGCGCAGGTACGGCTGCAGCTCCGTCGTGTTCTCGATGCCGGCCGTCTTGGAGGCCTCGAGGGCGTCGGCGAGGACGACCCAGGGGCTGATGCTCGTGCCGAGGTTCTTGGCCGTGAAGGGCCCGAGGGGAACGTACTCCCACGCCTGGATGTCGCGGGCGCTCCAGTCGTTCATGAGGACGTAGCCAAAGATGTGGTCCTCGGCCTCGTCGACCGGCACGGGCTCGCCAAGCGCGTTCTCGCGGCACATGAACATGCCCATCTCGAGCTCGATGTCGAGCCTCTCGCAGGGCGCGAGCACGGGGACCTTGGGCTCGGCCTTGGGGTCCTTGAGGATCTGGCCCCAGGGCCGGCGGATGGGCGTGCCGGACACGACGACGCTGCTGGCGCGGCCGTGGTAGGCGACGGGGAGGTGGACGTAGTTGGGCTGCAGCGCGTTGTCCGGCCCGCGGAACAGCACGCCGAGGTTGTACGCGTGGTTCTTGCCGGCGTAGAAGTCGGTGTAGTCGCCAATGGCCAGCGGCAGGTGGTTCCGTACCTCGGCGAGGGGCACGAGCGCAGCCTTGCGCAGCGCGGCGTTGTCCTTGAGCAGGCCGGCGTAGGGAGTGTTGTCGCTGAGGATGGACTGGAGGTACGAGCGCACGTCGCGGTGGACGGGGCGGCCCAGGGCGGCGAAGTCGTTCAGCGTGGGCGAGGAGAAGACGGCGATGCGCTCTTGGACCGAGGGCAGGGCGTGAAAGCCGCCGGCCTTTGCGAAGGCGCGGAGGTCCAGGGCATGGTCCCCGATGGCGACGGCGGGGCGATGCGTCGGGTCCGACTTGGTGGAGATGATGCCGAAGGGGATGTTGGCCAGCGAGAAGTGGCTCTTGGGGGAGATGGGGACCCAGGATTGTGAGTTAGACATGGTGACTGAACAGAGAGAGTGTGTTGGATGATGTTGGGGTGTTGGGGTGTTGTGTGAATGGCTTCGTCGTGATGCTTTTCGTCTTGGATGGATACAAGAATGGAACAAAGCGGGTGAGCGAGCACACACACACACAGGTCGAACAGCTTAACTTCTGGACCGGGTATGGGTATGTACTTGGGTAGCTTTCGGCCAGAGCTCTCTCGGTCCAAGCGGTCTCTGTCCTGTCTGTGTTTGTTTGTTTGCCTGTCTGTCTGCCTGTCTTTCCGTCCGTGTGTCTCGCTCGGCGTCTGAGATCATAGTTGTTTGGAATTGGGACATTCCGCAATTCCGCAGCAAGCCGAGCCAAGCCAATCCAAGCCAACCCCAAGCGGCTATGCATGGAAAGCCGGGGGGGCCGCCGCGGAATGGAATGCTTTGCTGCGGGGTATTATGAGCTCGGCACTCGGCGCCGTGGCGGGGTAATGCTTTTCAGTTCGGTTCTGCTCTGCTTTTTTTGTTGGAGCAAAGCCGCGAGTAGGCGAGTACGGCGGCATGGGAGTGTTCCGCAGCGGTGGGCTACTTACTCTCTCTCTCTCTCTGTCTGTCTCTTATGTTCATCCAGGGAATGAAGTTGCGTCGGACCGTACGTGGTTGTGTGTTCCCGGCGCAAATCCTTTTTGTTCCTTTCCCTTCGTCTGGCTGTGAGACAGGACGTCTTGACAGAAAACACCACATCATGCATGGCTTTCGACAATGCCACCTGGCTCTATCTAGAAATAGAGGTTCTGCTGCGACTTGGACAACTCCTTGGCCTTGCTGACTGCGTCCGCCGGGCTTCTTCCCACCGGGGTCGTGATGACTGGCGTCACCGATCGAAGCTGGGGCTCGATGACGGAGTCCGAGATGGACTGGTGATCCGGCACCGATGAGCCGGGGTCTCGTAGCGGAGGCGGCGGGGCGAACATGGGGTCCGACACGGACGAGATCAACGACTGGGGGCTGGCGGCGGGCAGGTCGATGGCCGCGTCGTTGTGCTCCGTCGCCTTGGAGCGGAACCAGGCCTGGATGTCGTCGGGCGTCTGCAGCGGCAGGCTATCCCACTCCTTGACCCGGTCGACCTTGTTCTGCCGCGGAGTCCACGCTGCCTGTGGGAGGAGCGCAGGCGACGATGCCGAGTCCAGGAACGCGGGGCCGCCGTCCAGAGCACCCGATAGCGCTCTGAAGAGGGCGGCTTCGGTCTCGGCGAGCCGGGTCTCCAACCTGTTGAGGTATCCGTTGGGGATGCCTCTGTCATGGATACGTTTTCAGTGAGCACACCAATCACAAACAACAAACAACAACAGAAAAAAAATTAGAAAAATTAATCATAAACAATATCGATGAAACAACCACGACGATACACGCAAGCAAGGACGGAAAAGAAAATGCGCGCGGAACTAATCACCTTTTGCTCTGCTCGGGATACTGACACCTCGCCGGCTCGTGGCTGCATTGGAGACAGAACGGCCTGCGGGGAAACGTGAGCCTCAAGACCTTGGCCCGACAGCGACAGGGGGGCCACTCTCTGGGAAATAGACGGGGAGGGGGAAGTGAGCCACTCACAGCTTTCTGTCGCACTTTGCACAACGGGAGCTAGTTAGCCAAGGGAACGAACACACGAAAATATGGCGTAAAGTACGGATGAACGGATGAGATGCTGCTGGACTTGCTGACTGACCCTTCGTTTTCTCTGTCGACAAGACTCGCAGGCGATGGGGCTTTGCAGTGCACTGCCGTCTGCTCTGTCACTGCTATTTCGAGACATGGCTGTAGAGAGAGTGGGTGAGTGAGTGGGTGAGCGAGTGGCCTACTGAAAAATCAATGTTGTAATACTGTTGTCCCTCAAGCGACGAAACCAGGAAATCCACTAAATCCCGTCGTCTCTCAGTCTCTCTCACTCACTCTCTCACTTACTCGCTCACTCTTTCCCGTCCCTGGTCGAGGATCTGCGACGTAAAAAGCTGGTGTTGAAGAACAAAAACTCCATAAGCACAGCGGGGTTTTCTTTGTCCGCCGGTATCTCCCCGCCCCGCTTTTCCCCGGAGCTTGCCGTGTTGGCGGATCCACTTCCGGCCGACCTCGCCCCCGATCGAGGCGCAAACACCACAACTTTCTTCTCCTTCTCTCCTTTCCAAACACTATCACGATTCACGTCCATCATGTCCTGCCGATCAACCTAAACCCATCCTTGGCACCCTCCCAAGTCCACTCAGGTCACCTCACGCACAACTGTCTCCTACCTAGGAAACGGAACCGTTTCACGCCCTCACCTCACCCCCCCCCCCCCCCCCCCCCCCCTTCTTTCTGAACTCTTTTCTCTCTCTCGCTCTCGCTCTCGCTTCTTTCGTTAGCCCTTGGACATATCGAGAAGCGCGTCCAAATCCCACAACTCTCACCCATCTCATTCCTCTCCCCTACCCTTCTCTCTGCCTAATTCCACACATCATGCTCCGGGTCCCCACAGTCCCTCGAGCCGTCCACTGAAGACGGTCCTGTCCGCCAACTCCAGGATCTCCCGTGCCCTTCTTCAGACTGCCGCTCTCTTAAAAACCCCTTTTCCCTTTCCCCTTCCCCTTCCCGAATGGAGGCCGTAGAGTCTCCCAATGCCACATCTGAGTCTGGAACCCTCAGCCCGGCGCACTTCAACCAATCACGCAAACGGAAGCTTTCGGGGTCCACGGATCGTCCCACCCGCGAGTATGGGTTGATGCGAGACACGGGCAAGCATGACACCGCACGCTTCGTCGGCAGCGGCAGCGGCATTCACTTCATCCGAGGCGTCTACGTGCGCCTCGCCCGCAAGTCCGCCCTCCGCACCACCACCACCTCCTCCAACTCCCAGTCCAGCAACATCAACGACCTCGTGCCCGGCGAGGACGACCAGCTGCAGCGCGAGACCTCGTCGCGCGACGGCGACGAGCAGAACCTCTGGCACGACCACGAGCTGATCCCGGACACGGAGCGCCAAGACGTCAACCCCTCGTTCGAGCAGCTCGTCGAATGGTCCAGGAGCTACTTCGAGGCATGGCACCCGACGCTCCCCTTCCTCAGCGCCCCGGATGTGCTGGGCCTCTTCGAAGAGGTGAGCGCTGCCGGTGTTGCCTCGCTCGGTCACCTTGAGCGGTCCATCGTCAAGTCCATCCTGTCCATCTCGCTGGCCGACAGTCGTCAGAGGGCCGCCTTTGCCCAGCCTCTGCCCGCCTCCCTCGTCTTCCGCACCGTCGAGGAGGCAATGTCGGCCTCGCAGTTCGCCCTCTACCAGCCGGCGTCGGTCCAGGCCACCCAGGCCGCGCTCGCCATCCAGCTGTTCCTCGTCTCCATGCTGCGCCTGAACTCGGCCTCCCGTCTGGGCGGCTTGATCGTCCGCATGGCCTTCCACCTCGGCCTCCACCGTTGCCCCTCGAGGTACCCCTTCTTCACAAAGGAGGAGGCCCACATGCGCCGGCGCGTGTTTTGGTGCATATACTGCACCGAGAGGTTCCTCTGCCAGGCCCTCGGCCTGCCCCTCGACATCAGGGACGACGACGTCGACGTCTGTTACCCGGGCGAGGAGCGACACGGCGGCCTGCCCGGCGGCGGCGCCGGAGCCGGCGGCGAGGAGGACAACCGTCTGCAGCTGCTCACGTACCTGGCGAAGCATGCGCGGATCCGGGGTCTCATCCTGGAGCTGAGGAACAAATCGATCCACTCGCGAGACGACACCGCGGACCGCGCGAGCTACGTCCAGGCGGAGCTGGCGAAATGGTCCAACGAGATCCACGACGCCGTCGAGGACGAGCAGGTGCAAGAGGAGAACGCTCCCCAGCCGCCCATATCCCCGGGCCACAGGGTGTTCCTGCTGCTCCTGAAGTACGAGTCCATGATCTCCCTCAACCGCCCGATGATGACCTCGGACCCGTCGAGCCCGGCCTACTCGGCCGGCTTGCAGAACTGCATATTCGCGGCCAAGTCCATCTTCATCTCGCTGAAGAGGTACCACAGCCAGAACAGGATCCCAGCCGAGCCGACGAGCGCTCGCTTGCTCGAGCCGATGCTCCAGCCCGCCTTCACGTGGGCGGTTTGGATCAGTGCCTTTATTCTCATATATGCGGCCTTTGAGCGGCAACTGCCCTTGGCGAGTGCGTTGAAGTAAGGTGTCTTTCCTAGCCCCCCAGTTCGGCAGAGGAGACGACGGTGAGACTAACATTACACATCTCCACAGACACGTCGAGTCCGGTAAGGAGATCCTGCGTCACATCGCGTCCAGAGACACATCGTGGCCCGAATATTGCCTGTCCGCAATCGACGAGCTCACGGCGGCTGTGCGGGAGCTCTCGGCCCCGCCCGGTTCGCTTCGCCGGCAACCGAGCACGAGTAACCCGGCGGCGCCCCCGAACCACTTGCGTCCGGACATGGGGCAGCCGGCCCGGCCCAGCAGCAGCTCCAACAGGCCCAAACCTTCCCATCCACGGACGCGCTTCTCCCCCTCCGTTGCCGCCTCCACCGGCCGTCCAGACGACCAAGGCCTTGGCGCGCCGCCCGATGGCACCACCATGTGGCCGCCGCCGCAGAATCAAGCCGACGGATTCTCGGGTCCGGATGACCAGTCGTCCGGCCGGTGGCCCACGCAGGCGTCGCCGGCATCGGGCACTTCGGCCCCCGCGGCGGGATGGACCGCCGGCACGCCAGGCGCCCAGCCCGGCTTCCAGGCCGCGGCCCAGCAGGACTCTCCCGGCTTCGATGCCGCCCAGCCGTTCTCCATATCCCTGGCGGCGACGTCGTTCCCATCGACGGGGGTCAACGCCACCGAGGCCGCGCCGGGGGAGGGGCAGGAGTCCATGGTGTGGTACGATCAGCTGTTTGCCAACTCGTTCGGCGCCATCGACTACCCGTTCCTGGCGGCGGCCCAGTTCGACCCGTCCGTAGACCCCACGTGGTCGTACTTGAGGTGATGATGACAAAGACGTCCTCGGTTTGGCGACATGATGGCTTCTGATACCCCGTGTCGAGTGAGGAGGCGGCCGCTCGGCAATACGTGCTGGATGGATATTTCGGTTGCGGCGTGCCCGATCGAGATGCTGCATCTTGAGATGTCTATATCATTGAAAATTGGGGCTTTGGTTTCTGTAAGTGCAGATTCGGTGTTTTAAAAATAATTAAGCCAATGGTCATATGAACCATATGAGTTTTGTTCAAGCAATCGTTTCTGGGTCACTATTCATAATACGCTGAAACGTAATCTTGTGTGTTTATCCGGGGCTTCTCGGTTTGGTCGAGTGGGTTTCTCAGCCCTTTGACTCGACTTCGTTTTTAGAACAGATCTCATGATCACAATTCAATGATGCCAGACTTGGACAATCTGTTCCAGTTCTTATAATCATTCGAAACACAAGTAAACATGATCAAGCAATTCGACAAGCTGGCTGTCAGGCTGGGTGTAGCTCTGTCTCGTTCTACCGCAACTAGAGGGACCCCATTAACAAATTCTTTCGTATTGCACCACACACAAAAGCGACGAAGCCTTAACCATTTCACATAAGCCACTTGAGCAGAAACTGAAATAATTCGACTGGAATTGTCTGTATGTCTATACAAAGACGCTGGTATTATACTCATTCCCCTCCGCCCTCATGCATGGTCATCAGTTTTCATCCCATCACCCCCCTTTCTCTACAAATCATCACCTCCCCCTACCCTTAACTTAAGCCTTGCTCTTTCCGAGCGTGGCCTTGATCTCGGCCACGACCGCGGCGGTGACCTCCTTCGTCGTCGCCTTGCCGCCGAGGTCGGCGGTGACGATGCCCTTGCCGGTGACGTTCTCGACGCACTCCATGAGCTTGGTGGCGGCGTCCTTCTCGCCGAGCCACTCAAGCATCTCGGCGGCGGTCCAGAAGGTGGCGACGGGGTTGGCCACGCCCTTGCCGGTGATGTCAAAGGCCGAGCCGTGGATGGGCTCGAACATGGACGGGTTCTTGCGCGTGGGGTCCAGGTTGCTGGTGGGCGCGATGCCGATGGAGCCGGCGAGCGCGGCGGCCAGGTCGGAGAGGATGTCGGCGTGCTGTCCGGATAAGCCTCCTGTCAGTCTTTTCTTTGTCCCACGTCCAAGGAAACAAACAGCCGAGTCATGTGAAAAGCTCCAACATCACTTACCAGGTTGGTGGCGACGATGGTGTCGAGGCTCTTGGGGTTGAGGACCATCCGCGTGGTCATGGCGTCGACGAGCATCTTGTCGAGGGCGACGTCGGGGAACTCCTTGGCGACCTCGTAGACGACCTCGTCCCAGAGGACCATGCCGTTGCGCTGGGCGTTGCTCTTGGTGACAAAGGTGAGCAGCTTGCGCGGGCGGCTGCGGGCGGTCTCGAAGGCGAAGCGGATCAGGCGCTCGACGCCGTGGCGGGTGAAGATGGAGACCTCGGTGGCCGTCTCCCAGGGGAACCCGCGGTGGGAGCGGCCGCCCTGGCCGGCGTACTCGCCCTCGCTGTTCTCGCGGATGATGACCCAGTCCAGGTCGCCTTCGGCGCAGTTGCGGAGGGGCGACTGGGTGCCGCGGAGGACGCGGGTGGGACGGACGTTGGCGTACTGCTGGAAGGGCTGGCAGATGGCCAGGCGCAGGCCCCAGAGGGAGATGTGATCAGGGACGTCTGGTGTCTATGTGTTAGTATGAACGCACATCTCTTGTAGTGTCAGGGGAAGGAGGGGAGGGAAGAGACCTACCGGGAGCGCCGACGGCGCCAAAGAGGATGGCATCGTGCTTCTTGAGCTGCTCGAGACCGCCGTCCGGGATGTACTTGCCCGTCTTCTTGTACGTCTCGGAGCTCCAGTCGTAGTCGGTGAAGTTGAGGTCGAACGTGCCAAGAGTCTCGCTGAGGGCCTTGAGGACCTCAACGCCAGCATCCACGACCTCCGGGCCGATGCCATCGGCGCCCATGGAGGCGATGCTGTAAGACTTCTGGGAGGGGAGTGCGCTGGGCGACATCTTGTTGGTTGTGTGAGGGGTTATTCCTTTTGGTTGGAGAGGGGGATTGTTTGATGGGCGAAGAAAGAGATGAGGGGTTGCAGTATAGGAAGGGAAATGTTGTAGTCTTTTTCCTCTTTGAGCTCTTGTATGACTCTGGAAAGTGAAATTCGATGCTGATGCTGATGCTGCTGCTGCTGGCTGGCTGTGTTGCAGGGTATGTTGAAGCGCAGTGAAGTTGTCTTTCTTTTGTAATCGTCTGAACCTCGCCGACAGCGGCTAGATCTCCGTCCTCAACGCGTGCCATCCCCGGGTAAGGGCCACAGACATCGGGAGTTTGTGGAGTCGGAGAGTGGGGGGTAGGTTTGGGTTGGAGTTGGAGTTGGAGGTGCAGGCGGCGATCCGGGGTCCCGGGGTGAGCGGTCTTGACTTTGTCCGCCGGTCAAGACACATCCGCGGAGGAAGTCAAGTCCGCCGCTTCATTACGGCGGCGGTCTTGAGTTTGGACTCCACGTACTGTACGCACATCACAAGATGGGTCATTGTATGGGTAATTCTGTATCACGATCAGTCTCATGGGAAATTTTACAAAGGCCTCCCCCCGTAGTTTGCAGAGTGATAACAAAACGGGGTTCCCACCTGGGTGGCGCATCTTGTGAAACTGTCGGACTCGGACTTTTGAGGGTGGCCATCTCACAACTTAACCTTTCCATTATCCACGGGTGTCAGTCAAGAGGTAGGTCCCCTCGTAAGCAGCTCGCCTCGCCTCGGGGGCTCCCAGTCTCAACATGATCGACGCCACAGCATTGCATGCTGTGATACAACACGTCTTGCCCTCCATCGTGGCGCATGAAGCGGAGTCATCAAGCCCTTTCATCCTCGGCCTTTCGGGTCTCCAGGGAAGCGGCAAGTCGACTTGGGCTTCAGCCCTCACAGACACACTCAACACGCAGTACGGCATCAACACAAGGACGCTGTCGCTTGATGACCTTTACCATGACCATGACCAGTTGGTAGCGTTACGGGACTCCAACCCGGGAAACGATCTCCTCCGGACCCGCGGCCAACCCGGCACACACGACGAAGACTTGGCGCGTCGTTTCTTCGACGATGTCTCCACAACAGCAACGACAGAATCCTTAGGTGCCGCCGGCTCAGCTGAGCCCATCAAGTGGCCCGCATTCGACAAGAGCTTGTACGGAGGTGAAGGCGGTAGGGTCCCCGTCGAGCAGTGGGAGGCCGTGCCCCGAATCCCACCGCTGAAGGTTATCATCTTCGAGGGCTGGTGTGTGGGTTTCCAACCGCTATCGGATGATGCGGTAGAAGCAAAGTGGAGGAGAGCAAAGGAAGGATCTACGACCAGCAACCCGAGTCGTCCTCAGCTTTCCACAACGACGCTGGCGAACCACAGCCTGGACCATCTTCTCCTCATCAACAAGAACCTGCTGCGGTACTGCGAGGCCTTCATGGGCCCCTGGCGCTTCGACGCGTTCCTCCACCTCAGCACCGACCAGCTGGTCAACGTCTACCACTGGCGCCTGGACCAGGAGAGGGCGCTGCGGGAGAAGAAAGGTGCGGGCATGACGGACGCGGAGGTTGTGCGGTTCGTCCAAGGCTACATGCCGGCTTACGAGCTGTATCTGGAGAGACTGACGCAGGAGCCGTTCTTCCCGCCGCGGGATGCGCCGAGGAAGCCTCATGTTCGCATAATCTTAGACTCAAATCGAACAGTCCTGCGCGTCGACAATGCGTAGCGGGCGTTTATGTCCAAATAGTTGTTATTGTTGAACATTCCTCATGAAAAAAAGTGTATCTGGATATTCAGTCACATTTGGTGATCACATTCTTGGAATAGCTACGTTGGTAAAACCTCATGGTCCAGTGAAATTGATTCGAGTTCAAATGTCGTTTCCGAGTCTGCTCAAGTTGTTGGTCGCCCTCTTACCCCATTCAAGCTATCAATATAGCATCCGACATCTTGACAAGTTGCCATGCCTTCAAACCGGTCCCTAACCAATCCTCATGTGTGTCTCTCTCTCAAGCCGTGAGTTGCCAATCCTTTCCCTCTCCAGGACCAACAAAACCCCACGTCTTAAGCTCGAACTAGGCCATACTTTAGCTGTCCGGGGTAAGTCAGTCCCACGTCTTTGGACCCAACCCAAGATACCCCCGGCCCTCCCCCGCGCAGAACCATACGGACATGGTCCCGTCTCCGTGGAGGCCCCGTCAAATAGCCTCAGCCGTGCCAATGCAGACGAACTCGTGCCCTTAGCGCATCACCTTCTCCTCCTCGACAGAGTCAGCCACGACGCAATAACCTGGAAACCCCATGCCATTCCCCCGCATCCCCCGCGATCTTACCCCAAAGGCCCCGGCAGAGTCTTTGTCCGCTGGGGCTAGTCTGGGTCCGGGGAAGTAGCGGGTTAGAGGCGGTCACTCGTCGTTGTTTGGAGAAAATCTCTGAGCAAAGACCGGACAGTGAGCTTCTTCTTCACACACACACACACACACACAGGGGAGGGAAAACACATGGCATGATTAAACACAACCCCGTGGAGTTACCCCGGACGAAGCACGGATGATATGGGGCAGACGCAAGGACGATTCAGGTATAAGAGCTGATCTGACGCCTGTCAGTCTCATCTTTTTCCCAAACTCACAGACCTCAAGCAGCCAACCTCTCTTCACCCCCTTTCTCGGTCCGCCATCTGTCGTCCCCATCATTCCCTCCTACCCGTTGTCGTCATCGTCGTCTGAACTTGCTTGACCAAGACAAGCTGTCATCTGTCTTGCAGTCATCATGGCCTCCGAGAAGAAGAGCCAGCACATCGACCTCGAGTCCAAGCCCAACGACAACTTTGTCGAGATGTCGGCCGAGGACGAAAAGGGCGGTGTCCTGCAGCCCGGTGCGGACTACTCTGGCGCGGTAGCCAAGTCGAGCCCAGAGGAGATTGCTCTTGTCCGGAAGCTTGATTTAAGAATCATGCCAACACTCTGGTAAGCTTGGCAACCCGCAAATAGGTGTGCAGAAAAAAAGCTTGTCGGCTGACATGAATCTCTCTTAGGTGCATGTACTTCTTGAACTACGTGCGTCTCCAACAACGACTTGGTTAAACCAAAACCAGCACAACAGAACCCGAGGACTGACTTGTGTTACAGCTCGACCGAAACGCTATTGCACAGGCCCGTCTCGATGGCCTTGAGACGGATCTCGGCCTGGTGGGCTCCCAGTACAACACTTGTATCTCAATCCTCTTCGTCGGGTATGTTGACGTTGATTCTCCCCGCCAGCTTCCCAACCTCCCCCTGACTGACGCCCCCGTGTTTTGTACAGCTACCTCCTTATGCAGATCCCCTCCAACATGCTCATGTCTTCCAAGCACGTCCGGCCTTCCATATACATGGCCGTGTGTATGATGGCATGGGCCGTTGTCTCCGCCTGCACCGCGCTCGCCAAGAACTACACCCACCTCGTCATCGTCCGCTTCTTCCTGGGCGTCACTGAGGCCCCCTTCTACCCGGGCGCCATCTACATGCTCTCCATCTTCTACACTCGCAAGGAGATCGCCACGCGCCTGTCGATCCTCTACTCCGGCAACATCTTCGCCACCTCCTTCTCGGGCCTCATCGCCGCCGCCGTCTTCAACACCGTCGACGGGAACCATGGCCTTCACGGTTGGCAGTGGTTGTTCATCATAGTTCGTTGCCCTTCTCCCATTCTCCCACTAAACGGGAATGCCGAGATACAGTCACTGACGTCCCCGACTACAGGAGGGATGCCTCACTTTCGGGGTTGCCGTCATCGGCATGTTCACCCTCGCCGACAGCCCGCTGACGACGCGCTGGCTGAAGCCCGAGGAGCGCCAGCTCGCCCACGAGCGCATGCTTCGGGACACTGTCGGCCTCGAGGAGAGCAAGGGCGCCAAGGCCGGCTTCATGCAGGCCGTCCGCGACCCCCGTCTCTGGCTGCTTTGTTTTATTCAGAACATGCACCTGTCGGCCTGCTCCTTCAACAACTTCTTCCCCACGGTCGTCGGCTCCCTCGGCTTCAACCCGACCATCACTCTGGTCCTGACATGCCCCCCGTATCTGATCTCCGGAATCTTTGGCTACTTTGTCGGCATCTCCTCCGGCAAATACAACGAGCGCACGTGGCACATCACCGTGTGCATGGGCATGGCCATCGTCGGCTTCGTCATCTCGTGCGCGACGCTCAACACCCCGGCGCGCTACGTCTCGTGCTTCCTCTTCGCGTCCGGGGCGTACGCGGTGAACAGCTGTATCCTGGGTTGGGTGTCTGCCACCCTAGGCTCCACCCAGGAGAAGAAGGCCGTTAGTCTGTCCATCGTAAATGTCGTTGCCAATGCTTCGTACATCTACACCGCTTATCTGGTATGTTATATTTCTCCGCCTCAACTCGCTTGTTGAGCCGTTGTCTCGGCCTCTGTCACACATAGTAGACTGACTTTGGCTTCTCCCCCTTGTAGTACCCCAAGAGCGACGGACCTCGTTATCTAACGGCTATGGCGAGCAATGCTGCTTTTGCCTTTGCCTGCATTGCCGGAACATGGGCGCTGCGGGTCTGGCTTATCCAGACGAACAAGAAGATGGGATCAAGCGGCACCAAGTATGCTTACTAGCAGGGTAGCAAGAGTTCAAACTGGGTTTATGACTACGCAACGACTTTGGCAGCTGTTTTGAAAGCGAACATGGAATAATAAATAACCTGGAAGAGGCTTTTAAGTATTGTTTGTGATGAGAACCATGCGCCAAGGAATGAAGGAATGAATAGTGGTTGATCTTTCTAAGACCTATCCTACACGAAGGTTCGGGTTGAAATACCTGTGTAATGGGTCACGTGACACATCTGTGTGACTCGTGTCATTCAACGTGGCTTACGGAGCAGTTCTGCTTCACGACGTTGTCAAACTAGATGTTGCGACTGTTGAGTTCTTTCGAGTGACAGCACACGGAGCTTTGAGTACATTCTACGCCTCCCTGGATGATCTAACGTCGGATCAAATATCCCAACTACCCCTGTTGAACCTTTTCTTATTCATCTTGACGCCGAAAGTCTTACCTGTTATCAACTGGGTTTCCCCTTTCTTGCCCCTCGAGTTGGGTGTTTCTCCATCGGTGCCATCATATGCGGCAAGTTGCAATCTGCAACAACGTCAAAGACTTGTGACAGTCTGTACAATGCCCCGGAGTTCTCTGATACTCAATTTTGCGCGTGAGCGACTCAGTTGAATCATTTTGTTTTCAATAAAAGGACTCAGTAGGTGGGCGGTTATCTCTTCAATCGTGCAGTGCCAAACTTGAGATGTTCATGAATTACAAATTTATCGCGATGTTTTTGATCATCACAGTTAGTTGTTCAAGGCCAGTGAACATTGAAACAAACAAAATCAAGAATTATCATTCGTTGAAGAAACAACCCCTTCTCTTGCTTGACGGCGATGCTCTTTCGTCTTCACCATTGTCCTACTGGATAAACAATGACCTGCTCTGCCACAGTTTTTGAAGGACTCGGCGTCCTTGATCCAAAACACTCCCACCATGGAGAAAACGTCTTTGGTATTCTGCAGTAGTAAGAGTTCCGCTTCGGGCCAACTGAAACCTCAGAGTCGTCGGTAAACACCTGCACCTGGTTCGTTCCTGGAGGTAAGTATATTTCTTAGATGAGTCTCAGTTCTGCTAACTGTAATAGATTACTAATCTTGTATTAAATTATCTCAAGTAAGTAGAAAACTCCTTGGTCTACAATGGAACTACCCTACTGTAAAGGCTAAGTAAAGCACAATGTTGCAGTATTAGTGAGGGCTTCAGGTCTGCGGGGTGAAAGACGCTTTTTATTATCTATTTTGTCTACATAGCTTTTCGAAATCCACCTATAGCCGAGCGGAGAGAGCCTCGACCCTACCCGGAACCGTGACGGTTTGTCAGGGTGGCCAGCGGAATATGCATCTATGAGTGAGCAGAAGGGAGTGTTTATTCGTATTAATGCTTGGTTCGAATCACCACAGGCTTGTGGGCCTGACGCTATCCTAATAAGTGTTACAGAGCTAGGGCCCAGGTGGAAATAACAGTGCTGGCCTGTTTGAGTACAGTCAGACCATTCTGGATGGGTTATGTCCATGACTCGCATAGAAGCATGCAAGGATTCTATCAAACCGCCTGGCCATTATGAAAAAGAAGCCACCACCAATACACCAAACCACCTTGGGTAAAATCTCCCCAGATATGCATCAAATGACGCCCGTTAGGCACCCGTCCGAAGAAGTGAACGTTATCCATTCAAGCTCATATGGACTCCTTACAGGAGAAGGGCGGCAGCAAAGACGCTACAGGCAAGAGCGCCAAGGCTGGCAGCGGACTTGCTGGAGCCAGCGGTCACGACGTTAACGGGCTTAGTAGTTCCGGGGGCAACAGCCGGGGGCTGACCGATAACAACCGGGGGCTGACTGGAGGCGGCAGGGGCGGCAGGGGCTTGGCTAGAAATCTGAACAGGGGGCTGAGCCGGGGTCTGGACTGGAGACTGAACAGTTTGGTAAGGAGTCTTGGTAAAGGGAGGCTGAGGAACGACTACAGTACTGCAAGAAGTGCCGCTGCAAGCCGTTTGGGCGATGGAAGCCTGTGGGATGACAATCCCGCAATTCTCGCAGGGAGGCTGGGGCTCAGGGCAATTGCCATCGCAGCCCTTGACAATGTTGTACTTGTCACCAGACCACTCGTACTTGTTAAAGGCCTCCTCTGCGGGACAGGTCTCAAAGATGCAGGAGTCGTCCTTGCAGAGGTACTTCTTGTAGCAGGCGTCATCGGAGCATCTCTCAACCTGGCAGTAGTTCCCGTAGCAGGTAACTTTCTCTTCCCATTCGGCCATGCCCCTGGTGACATACTGGCACTTGCCGGAGGTGCACTTGACCTTGCGGCCACAGTCGAACCCGCTGCAGACCTCAGGGCGCCAGATTCCCTCGTTGCATACGAAGCGACGCTTGCAGTCAGGACCGAAGCAAGGGAAGTCGAATGCACAGTATTCACCGTAGCCGACTATCTTCTTGTAGCAGTCGTCACCGAAGCAAGGAATATCATGGCTTGTATGACCCCCTTTTCTTCCTGACCATATGCTCCGGTTTGGTCATTTCCTACGCCACCAAAAAGCGGCTCTCTCTCTCCTCTCTCTCCCTGCTGACTCGTACTTGACTTTGCCGCATGGCTCGATTCATCCCTTCGAGCTACAGCCCAGTGTTTTCAAGATTCAAAAGTTCCAGTCGCTGATATGCTGTGCCACCATCCACTTTTGTTCAATACCGTGGATCTTCCTTTGCCCTGTTGTCAGTTCCGCTTTCCCCGCCTCGGATATCTGCTCTCCAATGGCAATAGCAGCTTCGGAAAGTGATGTGAAATACAGTCCTGCTCAGTCCACTCGCCACTTAGGCTTGGTTTACCACAGTGTCCTTTTACTCAATATTGTATTCCCTTGGACAAATGCCTTCTGATCAGTCTTCCGGTGAGGGATGTGTTGAAGCTCTGACAAGAGTAACATTTGGAACATCGGAGAACTCATAAACTACAACAGAAGAACAATAGCAACCCACTCCCGAATAGCATTCTCAGTATTTTCTGACTCTAAAGCATGTTTGTGAAAGCTGTTGTACATTCTGCGCACAAGGAGGTCGGTTACGATACCACGAGCTGTCAAGGAATATGCTGATTGTTCAGGATATAGAAATGATTAATAGAGAAGACTTTGCTTAGAAATGTGGACCGTCCATGACTGTTTGCTTTCAATTACCTGATGTTTGAACCAGTTTTCTTCGAGACACTTGCCGAGGAAATATGTCTTCTGACGGACCAGCAAAGAAAAGCCAAGTCCCAAGCAGACGATTGGCAAATTACTACGCACCTTTTTTGCCTCTCTCTCGCGAATCCTTTCTTTTTCATTAGAAAAACTGGCCTTATGGCTCTCTCCACTCTTTCTAATCGCCGTGTCGGCATTTACAGTTCCTTTATCTTTACCCCTGTCAACATGCACCTTCCACATCGAATAACTCTGCCCGTCTTTGTGGGTGCAGTTCGGGCTTCTCATCCTCGAAGAGACGCTAGGATCAAATCCCACTCTCGATTTTTTCAACCCCTGTAAAAAGAACCTCTCTAGGCCAAATACACATGCTGCTCGAGGCAAGGTAGAGCTCGCTGATTGATCATTTCGTGCCCTTCATTCCAGGAAAGCCAACACCACCAACGCTTCTACCCATGTAGCTTGGATCACCGAGGGAGGATCAAAGACAAAAGGCCCAAGTGACTTTGGCTGGGAAAATCAGCTAAATCTGAATGATTCTGCAGACAGATTTGTTAATTTTTCAAGTTTCCATTAACATCCATTCCCAGTCATTACAAACATTAGAGGTAGCAATGGAGGGGAAATAATCTCACCGATTGGCTTCTAAGCGTTGTTCGGTGGGGAAGCGCTTAGTGTTGAATGCACTGCACTGCCTCCGTCGCATGATGGGCCCCGGAAAGCCAAATACCGCCGCACCTTTCCTCTTTCATGCTTGGACTAGTGCCAACACGGAAAACACCATTGGCCGCAAGTGGCTGGAAAACAATTGTGATGTCCTAAATCTTTCGTCAACTCCTAGGTTTGAGCTCCAGGTTCAGAAGTTGTCAGAAAACGTCGCGTTGCTACTGCCGTGTCTTAGGTGGAGTCCAGCTCTTGTCTTTGAGAATTAAACTTAACTTAAATAAAGTGAATGACATGCTGCAAAACGGTGCTTGGCATGTCTCAGCTGTGCTGTGAGGGTTCGCGCCAAATACCTCAAAAACATGCTGTAACAAGAATTCGGAGAGGTATGAGCTGCCCTTCTTACTCATAGTCTGGCCTCCTCCTTGCCTTTAGGGACAGTCTGAGGAAGAAAAACCTTTAGAAGCCATTCAACTGCTGTTGCATCCGTTGTCCAGCTATGTTCTGTTGATGTTAACTGCCATCTTGCAGAAGGCAATATGGAGTCGCTGACAGCTCCTACGGTCGAATGATCTACGACTCTCGGGTCAAATATGCGATACTCAAGGTTATTGATTAGCGTATAACCAGCTAAATTCACCCATCACGCTGCAGCAGGTCGCATGAACTAGGGAAGCACCGCGCCAAGAGTATCCGCTAGGATTCGTGATTACAACCTTGTGAGGGTGCTGTCAACAAGAGCCGGCGGTGGGGCTCCGAGTTCGCCTGGGGTGACGACTGATCAGATACGGCGCTGGCTATGTCAACTTGCCGAACCTACCTCTGGTTCCTTGTGTCTTCTGGGGTCCCCTGCCTCGCGCTCGTCTGGCTTCAATGACGTCGACTGAATCGAGTACATCATCCACAACCTCTTCAACAACCACGGTGTCAAGCACATCATCCCTACTGGAATCAGACACCTCGCTTTCAACTACCACATCTTCAACTTCGTCCTCTACTGTATCGCCGACTTCCATGGGATCCTCGGGTCTGACTTCTACCCCCGCCACATCCTCAACCGGGACCACGTTTTCTCCGACATCACCAAGTATTTCTGGTCCCACTTCGAACTCACCAAGCGGACTCTTGTCATCCACTACTGGACTTTTCGTCTTTAGTAACCTGTCCACATCATCAGCGACCGCCTTGCCAGTGCCGAGCTCGACCATCATGCCAAGCACATTGCCGTCGGGCACAAACCTGCCCGACTCCAACAAATACGTTTTACGCGGCTGCTTAGGTTCTCCGTCTGGCTACCTTTCCTTCAACCTGGTCGGCGTAGACCCAGAAATGACCGTGCAGAGATGCGTATCGCTCGCCCAAGGGAGGCGATACGCGGGTGTATACTACGAGCAAGTCCCAAAAATTGCACATCTGCTGCCCCCAGGTCATCATACGTCATCCAACACTTCCCCAAGCACCTGCTACAGCTCGGATTCACTCGTGGCGATGGACTTTCAATTGCAACACCCCGTGCCCGGGACACAGCTCCCAGGTTTGCGGCGAAGTGATCAGTCTCAACGTCGACGGACTCCGCCGGCGTGATGACTCCGGGGATCACGTGGCCAAACGCGCTGCTCCTGCAAACGTGTTGCTCACGCTTCTCGAGGCGATCATCGACGAGCCGAGCAGCACCGCACCCAATGGACCCCGGCGTCCCTCCGGTTGGGCCTCTTATCCCCGGCACTTCGGATGCCGGTACGCCTCTCCCAACAACAGGCCCTGACGGCGGCAACCCCGTCGGCCCAGTTCCGACCCCCGTGATCAGCCCTCTCACAAGCGTCCTGGCCATAGACGGCGCCGTCACCACCGTGGAAGGCTCGGTCACGCTGCCAGGCTTAGTTCCCCCTCCAGATGTCACAGCCACCTTGCTCGTAACCAGGGTCGTCTACACAACCGTCGACCCCAGCAACCCGACAGCTCTCATCGCAACGGAGCTTCTCACCACCATCTACTTCTACGATTGCGGATGCCAAACCCAGGTCCTCCCAACAGTGAGCCTGGCTACCGTGGTGGCTGGTTGCAACAGGTGCGGGCCCGACAGGTCAGACATCGTGACGCTCACCGTCCCGGAGCCTCTCAAGGCCGGGCAGCACGCCCCGTTAGTTCCAGGAGGCGAGAACGACAGAAGCGGAGCCGGAGGGCACCCGGGTTCCGATTCCTCCGGTTCACACACAAGGTGTGTGAAAGACATCTCAAGCGTCCCTTAATCCTATTTGAATAATTTCAGTTATATTCGTCTACCAGTTTCTGGTTTCTACTTTTGTTGGTAGGTGCTATTATAGAACAACTGTAATTTAAAAACAAAAGGGAGGTCTTTTACTACTCTAATTCTCTATTCATCTACAGTACTATTATGATAATACCTAACATCAACGTAGTAAGTGATAAGAGGAAGGTAAAAGCAGGTAAGAGCGTTAAGGAGGTACGAGGCTAGTGGGAATAACTATAAAATAGAATCTTAGAATTCTATTAGTAACTTCTATCTTTTAAGTACCAGAGTTCACAAGGACTGGATTCGTAGTTAAGTTGGTGACGATTAGTGAATACCTATTGTTCACTGTTGTATGTTTTCTGATTGTGTTTTACGATGTTTATAGTCACGGAGATCTAGCGAAGCCGTTCAAGCTCAGAGAAACCAACGTCGAGCGGCGTCTTTGGACCCAAACTAGCTGGCTAGATATGACTCGGGCTGCGAGATGAATGAGTCTTGCTGTCTTTATGCAATCATGAACACCCAACACCTTCCAAGGAAGGTCCTATTCGGCATCATCTCCGACCTCTTTCTTCCAAGGAAGAACTTGGTGACATGGGATACTCTCTTTTCGACTTCCTAAGTGGGTTTTTTTCCCCAGCTAGGAGAGTTGATGCTCACGGGATTAAAATAGTTGGAGGTCATGGAGAGACTGACAAAATGGGACGACTTGAGATGTTTCTAAGGAAACTTAAAAGAGTACAAGTTTGCTGGATTCTGAACGTCACTTCGGGCTTGCACCCCGACGTGTGGACAAGCAAGATGGGCAAGAAACAACGAACACAATTTCAGGGCATCCTTGCGTCGGGCATAGCAGCGCGCAACTCCTTGGTTGTTTCTATTGTGAAAAAATGGTTGTCTGTCTGTACTCTGTCCCTAGCTACAAAGCCCCTCGGTGTACCGGTGTCTCCGGTCCCACATTTCGGTAAGAGGGGGGTGAGAACGGGTACGTCGGTGAGCTGGCTGCAGCTTGGCTGGGGGACGAGGTGCGTTCTGGAGCGGAGCTAAGCAATGTCGTGCTGACAAACATCTGCATGCCTGGCGGATCTGGAAATGCATAGAAGGATGGATGGGAAGCCAGCCGGCCGAGCTGCAGGGCCGGACGGGCCGGATTAGGAGCTTCGGCCGTCGGTGAAGGGCCCAAAGAAGGTAACCAGAGAATCTCAACACTAATCGAGCCTCGGCATAGGGAGAGGGGTGGCACACGGCGGGGTTCGTGACGAGTAGTACACATACATCCAAGTACGTGCGCGTGCAAATGACCTTTCGGGTACAGAGTACACATCATGAAAGTCGAAGTCTGGGACTCGCATACGCAAAGTGTAGTGTTAGTTCGCGTACACCAATGATAGACACAAACGGCCGTAGATTGGAACTCTACCTCGAATCTCTGGAGCCTCCTCGCGTTTCACAACTGCATTTCTAATCCCGACATGGGAACGGCATTGCGCATCCATGGCCCGCCGCCAACCCGCCCCCGAGCCCACCACGACCCTCCTTTCCCCCCCCCTTCAGAATGGAACATGGAACGGACGAAAATATGTCAAACGGCCAAGGGCCCCCAGCACTTTGTGTCCGTCCCCCCGTTGCCCCGTTGCCCCATTCCCGCATACCGCTTCGCTTGGCCTCGCTTCCAGTCGATCAAGGGGACCTTGAGAGCTGTCATCAATGCCCAATGCCGGCCAGCCGGCTCTGCAGCGGTTGAGAAAGGGGCGGAAGAGAGATGGAAGGGATAGATGGGTGCTTTGAGACTGAGAGCAACGCCGCAGGCCGACAGGAACGACACGACGCGCTAGGCCGGCTGCGTCGCGCAATGCAGGAAGAAAGTACTCTGTTCAGAAAACACTTGGGTCTACAGGTACGCACACAACTCATCATACCTCGGCATGTCGTCATAATCGAGGAACCAGCCCCGCCGCGGGAACGAGACGAGACGCAGCAACCCGCTGCTAGCTAGCGACCTGTCATCAGCCCATCGATTATGGTACCATAGATTATCACCCATTCGGTCTCGCACCCAATCCCCTCTCTCGCCTGTCTCTCTGCGCGTACTCTGTACATGCAATCCAGTCAGCCCCCCCCAAACCCCCTCACAAACGGATCAGACTAATAGAGACTCGCCCGGCTCCATGAAACTCTCCGACTCCATTGCCTTTCGGGCGGTCTCTCCGGGGAACCGGCCGCTACGACGGAAAGCCGCCCCTATGCCTGCTGCAAACCCGCCTGGAAGAGACGCGAGAGAGAACGGTTTACCAGTTTGTTTTGACGAGAGAAAAAGCCTCCAGGCCTCATCCCTACTAGCCTGTGCTCCGTGCGCCGGAGAAGATTCCTCGATCGTTCGTTGAGTCTCGGAGCTCGTGCGGGCCATTGTCCCTCTTGGTCGCGCAGCTCCGGCGCGGGGCATGAAGTCATGACTTGGGCAAAAGGCAAAACGAAAAAAAAAGTAACGAAAGCCAAGAGCAAGAGAAAAAAAAAGGGTTGAGGAGGGGAAATTTTGTGGTGCGGGACAGGCAGTTCGCGGTCGTCAAGCTCGGAGGGGTAAAGTAATCCGTCCCTTATACGACAAGAGGAACCGAGGCGGACAGCCGATCTGACTCTTGGATATAGAGCTTGACTGACTACTACTAATAAAGCCCTCCCTCTGCTCCCCTCCCAAGGTAGATTCGAATAGCTTGTTGATTGTTGAAGATCTGTCCCTGGATCTCGTAGGATTACTCTCTGTTACGTCCACCCACCACCCCCTCGACATATTTATATACATCTTCCCTCCCATCTCACTTTAATACCCCCTTTCACACCCAACGCACAAACCACACAAGATGGCGCAACAGAACCTCTCCATTGTCCTCGCCGAGCGTCCCACGGCCGAGATCATCCCCGGCCAGACTTTCAAGTCGGAGCAGAAGCCCATCCCCAAGGCTGAGGACCTCAAGGATGGCCAGATCCTCATCGAGAACTGGTACCTCTCACTCGACCCCGCCATGCGCGGCTGGTTGAACGGTATGTCCTCTTCGGCTTCCTTCCTCCCTCCCCACCTTTCCTGATGATGTTTTACGACACGTATAAAAGGAACAGACGACTGACGACTCCCCCCTTTCCCCCCCAAATAAAGACCGCCGCTCCTACATCCCTCCCGTCCAGATCGGCGAAGTCATGCGCGGCGCCACCGTCGGCCGCGTGCTCGCGTCCAAGTCGCCCAAAGCCAAGGAGGGCGACGTGCTGCCGACGTTCGGCGGCTGGTCCGAGTACAGCGTCGTCGACGACGCGCGCGTCGAGCCCGTCTCTTCGTTCCCCAACGTCTCGCAGCCGGTCGACTACCTCTCGGGCATCGGTATGACGGCGCTGACGGCCTACTTCGGCATGCTGCGCGTTGGCGACCCGCAGCCCGGCGAGACCGTCGTCGTCTCGGGCGCGGCGGGCGCCACGGGCAGCGTGGCGGGCCAGATCGCCAAGCTCAAGGGCGCGCGCGTCGTTGGCCTCGCCGGGTCCGACGACAAGTGCCGCTGGCTGACGGAGGAGCTCGGCTTCGACGTCGCTCTCAACTACAAGGACCCCGAGTTCCGCCAAAAGTTCAAGGAGGCGACGCCCGACTTCATCAACGTCTACTTTGACAACGTCGGCGGCGAGATCCTCGACCTGGCCCTCGCGCGCGCCAAGGAGTTCTCGCGCTTCGTCATGTGCGGCGGCATCAGCCAGTACAACTCGGCCACGCCCCAGGGACCCAAGGTAAGTCGCCCTGCCTCGCCCTGGCCTCGCCCCTGGCGGGTTATTCCCGTCACATTCTTTTCTCCGACTAACACGCGGTAGAACTACGCCAACATCATCACGATGCGCATCAAGATGCAGGGCTTCATCGTCTTCGACTACGCCAAGGACTACGCGCAGGCGCGCAAGGAGCTCGCGCAGTGGCTCGACGAGGGCAAGATCAAGCGCAAGGAGACCATCGTCAAGGGCGGCCTCAAGGCGGCGGAGCAGGCGCTCGTCGACCTGTACAAGGGCATCAACACGGGCAAGCTGATTGTCGAGATCAAGAACCCCAAGGACGCGGCCAAGCTGTGAGTGAGAATGAGGATGATGGCAAATGATTTGTTGGGATGGATACTGGCGAATGACTTGATGACATTGTATACTTATTTTTGATAATGACCTCCCAAGTTGGCGCAGATGCAGAAAATAGGTGCATGCCAATGGAATACAACAAAAAAACAATAACAACAACTAAAACAAGAAGAAACACGATGCTCGATTTGATGAACGGAGGGAGGTGACCGCTTTAACCGTAATACCGACATATCGCTGCACCCCTGTATCGAAGCCATTGTTTAATTGACGAACACCCTATATGCATCTATCGATTTGACTCCACTCCCCGCCATCGCCAATCTGCCCCAAGCTCCCTCCTTCCCCCCCTCCTCTTCACCCTTCAAGTGAATTTAAATTTCCATTTCTCCCTTGTCCACCAAACAAACCAGGAACACCCATCCTCGACCAGCTGTTTTTCTCCTGCGTTGCCTCGGCCACGCACAGCTTCAAACAAGCAGATCCTTGGAGTTCCTCCCCCCCCGAGTCTCTCCCGTTTGCGACAGTGGCTGCAAATCGACATGGCAAACCGAGTTGTTGGTCTTTGAGCTGCAGGCGATAAGATTGATTTCCCATCGACGCGCGCGCCTTTCTCGGAGAGCGGAAAGCGGAGGGCGGAGAGCACAATCCTGGCATCAAGAATCTGCACGCAGCCTTCTCACGGGATCTTCTCTGAACTTCTCGACGGTAACACGGCAAAGATCTCTTTCCATCTTCTGGTCCGGTGACGGAAACAGTCGACGGTTGCGACGAAAGTCCACATTCCTGTCTGTTCCACCGCTCAGGCAACCCACCGCTTCGAACTGAGACAATCCCCCCGCCGCGCTCAACGATTTTCACCAGCCAGGGCCCGAGAATTCACCCAGCCTCGAGCCCGAGGGTCATGAGATAGATGCTCGAATCCAGGTGCAATCGTTCGAAGCAATAAAAGTCAAGCACTACGGTACCATCTGTACGAGCATTCTCTCGTAAAACACCCGGTGATCCCGCCACAAGACGCCGAGCTATCCATCGTACCGAGACCGAATCTTCTACCCTGCACACCAGCCATGGCTTTATCACCAGAGGAGGTCGCGCACCTTCACCGACAAGCGAAGCGCCGAGCCGAGCGAGCCGCCGCCGAGATGTCGTTCCGCGACGTCAGTTCGGAAGAATACCTCAAGAAGCTTCGGGCCAAGAGACGCCCAGGGAGGCGCTTCGAGGTGCACGACATACCCGCCGCGGTCGAGATCGGCGAAGAACCGCTGCCACCATCGCAACCCCAGTTCAGGCGTCCCATGGGCCCTGACCGGCAACGGACGCACACTCGCACGCAATCTGCCGGTGCCGCGACGACACCTGGCCCACAGCAACGTACGGCGTCGACACCCGTCGGTCGCAAGGCCACGCTTGGGGTTCCCATAGCCAGGAACACATCGGCGATGCCTCATGTGCCGTCTCAGAGGTACTCGAGTCAGCATTCATCAAGCCAACCGGATCTTCTCATGCGAGCCATGCAGCGGCAATCGGCCTCGACGCCAGGTCCGACCGTGAGCTCCAAGACACCAAGGGCGTCATCCAAACCGCAGCCTCCGCGGCCTCGATCAAGCCTGAGCGTTTTCTATTCTCGAAAGTCGGTCCGCCGAGTGGCATCTGTTGCCTCGCTGCCCTCAAAGGCGGTCGATCAAGACAAGAGCTCCACGCATCGTCAGGCCGGCCACATCCGCAGCAAATCCGTCCATGTCACGGCTGTCCCGTCGGAGACCTCAACGCGGCCCGGCACCCTTTCGAAACGAGGTTCTCTCCGTATGCTAAAAGACAAGATTAGGAGGGTTGCCAGCTCTTTCGAACTGCGATCCGGGAGGAGCGAGGACACGAGACTCGACAGCGACGACGGCCTGAAAAGCCGCTCCAGTAGAAGCCTTCTCTTACGACCGTCACGCAAGCTCGGCTCCCAACCACGCCTGGGCACTGTTGGCGAGGAATGAATGAGAATCAGCCCGTAACGGCATCCCTCACTCATACGCGTGGCTTGCATCCCACGGAGATTCACCCGGAAAGCCCTCTTTTCTGTGCACAGCGTCGGAGGAGGAGGCACATTGTATGACTGACGGATGATGAGACACGACCACCATTTTTTGGATGACAGGATCTCGTGATGTTCTCTGTATTTGACGTTTCATTATCTAGGCGAAGATACCCTGTTTTCTACTTTCCCATCCTGGCATTCTTGCAATTTAAATCCTCTGAAACAACCTACGCCGACTGGAATTGGGGGGAGAATGGGTAGTCTATATACCCAGTCGGCAGCTTGGGCGTGTAAAAGTATGTCCGCTCGTACTTATCCAACTCGATATCCTCCTTGATGCGAAATACGAGGTCTGGGTTCGAGATGAAGTACCGGCCGAACACGATCGCCACATCATACTTGTTGTACGTCTCGTCGGCAGCCGTCCTCGCCGACGCGGCCGTGAAGCCGCCGGCGAGCAAGACGGGACTTGCGTTGTCCCAAAGCTCGACCAGCCACCGCACCGTCCGCTGTCCGCCACAATCCGTGTCGTCGTTTCCGCTAATTCGGGCCTCGATGAGATGGAGGTATGCGAGGCCCAGGGGCCTCAGCTGCTCGACCAGATACCTGAAGGTCGGGTCCGGATCGTCCATGAGCATGCCCTGGAAGTCGCTGTAGGGGCTCAGACGGACGGCGGTCCTGTGAGCCCCGACGACGTCGACGACGGCCTTGGTCACCTCCAAGTGGAATCGCGCCCGCTTCTCGATGCTGCCGCCCCAGGCGTCGGTCCGCTTGTTGCAGGTGTCCTGGAGGAACTGGTCTGGCAGATAGCCGTTGGCGCCGTGGATCTCGACACCGTCAAAGCCGGCCTCGATGGCATTGCGGGCAGCCGCCGCGTAGTCCTCGACGGTGGCGAGGATGTCGGCCTCGGTCAGCTCGACGGGCGTAGGCGTGTCGTCGGCAATGGGCACCGCGCTCGACGACTCGAGGGACAGGCCAAGGGACTCGAGCACGTCGACTCTGCCACCGCGGCCGAGGTGCCAAAGTTGGCAGTAGATGAAGGACCCCTTCTCGTGGACGGCGTCCGTCACCTCCCTCCAGCCTGCGATGTGGGCGTCACTCCATATGCCGGGTACGTTCCGGCGGCCGGCGGCGCGGTGCGAGATCAGGGTCCCTTCGGACACGAGCAGGGTGCCCGGCACGCAGCCTCTCTGCGCGTAGTACTCTTTTTTATCATCGGACCGTCAGAAAACGAGCTGCAGGTGAAATTGTCTCATAGTGCTTCTTCGCACTCACCCTTCATCATCTGCGTCGGCGTCCATTCGTCGTCGGCACGGTATCGCGTCAGGGGAGCCAAGGCCAGACGGTTGGAGAGCTGGATCGAGCCGACCGTGAGAGGAGAGAAGAGTTTCGACATGGCGACGAGAGGTTGGCGGTTCACTGCTCACGGCAGCCGGTTCAAGGGGTCACGAGACAAGTTCAAAATGAAGTAAAGCAGATGCAGGAGTAGAATTGGAAACGCCTCAAAAGAAGTCAAACCACCAAAGGAGCGTCATGTCGCCATCGTTGGTTGCAGCAATGCAGCAACGCTAGCGAGAAGGATGATGGGTGAGTGTGGCCTAGTTCCTTGACACGCATGCCGATGTTTGCCGCAGTCTCGGATGAGTGGGTGTTTACTTGCAGGATATCATGAAAGTCATCATCACGACGGGCATCTCAGCAGTCAGTAAGAAAGTCGTCCTTGTTTGAGCTCAGCTAGTCAGGAAACATTCCCCAAGAGAAAGGACTCGCACACCTGAACCCCCCCTCCCCTCTCCCACCCTCTTGCGATTTTCCGCTACGCCCGGCGCAAACCCGGTGGACACATGCGGATGCGTATCGGCACAAAATGTGCCGACAAAGAGACCGGAGGTGTGAGATCGGCGAAAACGGGCGCCAGTCTGGGTTCCCTCTCCCCCCATGCCATGCCGACATACCCAGTGTGGATCGTTCTTGTAGGAGACCTTTCAGGGCTTTTCAGACACAGCCGGCAGATGGGTTAGAGAACCGTTGACGCAATGGATTGCCGTAAGCGGTTTGCGGACACGTTCGTTTCGTAGAGAATGTCCAAGATGCCCCCCGGGAAGATGACAGCCGGCGATTTCGGCACCGAACCCCTGCATGATGGGATCTAGATCGGGGTCTCAACTCGCAGCTCGTCGCCTAACTACTACCTCTTGTTGAGCTGCTTGACGGATGAAGGCAGGGCTTCTCACTTCCGTCCCGGTGACTTTTAAGGGTATATGCTATGCTAGATAGCAAGATGAAGGAAGATACGTCCACCATCACCGACACGACGAGCGCGCAAAGAGAACATCGAGTAATGCATACGGATGCCGCACCGAGCGAAAATGAAGACGGCACACCACCATCACCATCATCATCGCCGAGCCCGACCCCGGCGGCCCCTGGACAACAACAGCCAAAGGACGACAGCGATGCCGAGAGCGTCGGCGGCCAGCGGAACACCATGTCGCGGAAACGCATGCTGCTCGCCTTCTCGGCCCTGTCCGTCTGCCTCTTCGTCTCCTTCATCGACCAGACGAGCGTCTCCACGGCGGTGCCGGCCATCGCGGGCGACCTCGACACGGGCACGGCCACGTCGTGGATCGGGACCTCGTTCCTCATCGCGTCGACGGCCTTCCAGCTCATCAACGGGCGCCTCTCGGACATCTTTGGCCGCAAGAACCTGCTCATGATCTGCCTGGTGCTTATGGCCGTCGGCGACGTCCTCTGCGGCTTCTCCCGCACCAAGGAGCAGCTCTTTGCGTTCCGAGCCGTGGCGGGCATCGGCGGCGGCGGCATCAACAGCATCGTCATGATCATTGTGAGTGACATCACGACGCTGGAGAACCGAGGCAAATACCAAGGTAAGGAAGTCCTGGGGATGAGAATACGCTCCCTTCTCACTTAACTGTGGTGAGTGAGTTTCAAACTTGTGTCCAACTAACAAACATCTCCCCCCCTCCCACAGGCATCCTCGGCGCCGTCCTCGCCTTGGCTAACGGAGTCGGGCCCTTCGTCGGCGGTGCCGTCGTGCAGCAGTCGACCTGGCGCTGGGTCTTCTGGATGGTTCCCATCATAAGCGCCCCGGCTGCCGTCACCATCCTCTTCTGCCTGCCCCTCAAGCACCGGTCCGGCAACTACGCCGACAAGATCCGAAAGATCGACTACGGCGGCATCGCCCTGAACATGGCCTCGACGCTGCTGGTCCTGGTGCCGCTGTCCGGCGGCGGCGTGTCGTACCCGTGGTCCTCGCCCTTCGTCATCGGAGCCGTCGTCGGCGGCGGCGTCCTGGGCGTCCTCTTCGTGCTGTACGAGTGGAAGCTCGCGAGGCTGCCCATCATGCCTCTCCGCCTGTACCGGGCGCCACACTGCAGCTGCCTCTACGGCCAGACGTTTCTCATGGGCCAGGCCTACTTCGGCAACCTGTTCTACCTGCCCATCTACTTCCAGTCCATCCTCCGCTTCTCGCCCCTCGCCGCCGGCGCCATGATCCTGCCCGTCATCATCACGACGTCGATCCTGTCCATCCTCTCGGGCCAGTACATGCTGCGCGCCGGGCGGTACATGCCCTGCATCCTCGCCGGCTTCTTCTTGTGGACCCTCGGCAACGGCTTAACGGTGCTCTTCGGCCGCGGCACGGGGCTCGGGCCGCTCATCGGCATCCTTATCGTCGTCGGCGCCGGCATCGGGCTCACGCTGCAGCCGACGCTGGTGGGCATGTACGCCAACTCGCGCAGCGAGGACCGCGCCGTGACGACGGGCCTGCGCAACTTCATCCGCACCATCGGCGGCGCCTTCGGGCTCGTCGTCTCGGGAGTTATCCTCTCCAACACGCTGCGGCGGGACCTGCGCGGCAGGGACTTCGTCTCGGACGGCGTCGTCGCCGAGCTCACGTCCTCGACGTACACGCTGGGCGACAAGGGGTTCTCGGACGAGGAGCAGGCCGTGATCCTCGAGGCCTACATGAGGGGGCTGCATTACATCTTCATCTACTACGTCATCTGTTCCGGGCTGAGTCTGGTGTTGACGCTCGGGGTGGGCAACACGAGTCTCAAGGCGAAGAAGCCGGCGCAGGGCCCGGAGACGGTGGTGAGGGACACGACGGGCAGAGACGAAAAGGTGGGGAAATGAGGCTTTTGAGGCTTTGTTTGGGTCACATGTGATAGATTTCCCTTCGAAAAAAAAATTGGTAGCGATACTCGCAGGGACAGGAAGCATTTGGCAGGTTTTTGGCAATCGCGGCGTTTTTTGGGTCTGAGCTGGGAATCATCATCATTACCACCTTCACACGATAGAGAAGAGTTGCATATCACGAGGAAACCAACAGTATCATATCACAAGTCTCTTGCGTGACAACTGCCGAGAATCAGAGAAAGGGGGTTTGGCAGGACGATGCATACAGCGCCTCGAGAGAACCACAGAACACTGGGCTTGGTGTCCCTGTGAGAGAGTGAGAGACAGCAGCTGCCAGCCTCGCACTTCCCAGCTGGCGCGGTCCATGTTGCTTGTTGGTCCCCGACGACAATCGCCCATATCTCACGTTCTCGGCAGCCTCTCACCACCTGGTTCCCTCCTCCAATTGCTCAGATCCGCGTCGCAGTCAGACCTCAACCACATTTCCCTCTCCTCTGACACGTCCAGCATCACCAAAACTTTCTTGATAGATACGTAATGGCTCCGCAATCCGGTACGTTTGTGACTCCCTTGAACTCGAGCAACCTAACACTGTTGCCGCGGACAACGAGACCTCCCTTTTGATCGTGCAACTCAATCGCCGGTCTCCATGTCCCAATCCAGACGAGAGAGAGATAGTCCCACGTCCTGGGCATTACATCAACCTGCATCCCCGCCACGGGAGTTGCCCTTCTGTTATCAAACGGGCTCTCCAGCTATCCGCAGCCGTTGTCGATTACTCCACACACGATCTCTCTTGTCTACGTAATATCTCACTTGATCAACTCCACGCCACCTCCAACATACCTCCAACAACGCCCATCGACCCCGCGTCTTGTCAATGCCTTATCAAGATGGATCGTGGAGGGGAAGAGGGGCCTTGTTTGGCAGGATCTCCGGATGTGCTCCAACGGTTCGTTTATTCCCGATGCGTGCAAGAACCCCGTCCCCCTGGACGCCTCCAACGGCTTGCATCCCATCCCTGCACCGAGATGCGGGTGATATGATAACGAGCTGCGAGCTGCAAGCTGCCAGCAACTAGCGATAACGGAGCGTTCCAGGGGTCGTCGGAGGGAGGCACAGCTCGAGATAGTCGCGACGATGCGGGACACAGCTCGCCGGCGGAGATGGGCCGATGCTTGACACACAACCTTTGTGTGCCTATTTCTATCTGTACGTCGGGATGATTCCCTGACGTGCTGCTGCTGGCTGAGTCTCAATGCCAGTAAATCTTTCTAGTACTCTCATCGTTTGATTCCATCATAGTCGCTTTAACACACCCAGTTGAACTGTCACGAACTCGCCGCTCCATCATCACAGCATTACATCGCCACCATGCCTGAAACGTACCACGCCCACCCGGATTACGGCTACGACCGCGACTTCAAGGGTTACGGCGAAAAGGGAATCGCTTGCCCGTGGCCCAACGATGCCAAAATCGCCGTCTCGTTTGTTATCAACTATGAAGAGGTAAGATTCTCTCTCTCTCGCTCTCTCTCTCTCTCCCCCTCTTGTTTCTCTCTATCTCTCTATTTCCCCACCCATCTATCTGTATGTATATATGACTCCAGTAAAACTGACTTCCCCCAGGGCGGCGAACGCTCCGTCCTCGCCGGCGACGGCGTGTCCGAGACCAACCTGCGCGAGAACCCCATGGGCCCGGCCAAGACCAACGAGCGCAACTACAACGTCGAGTCCGAGTACGAGTACGGGTCACGGGCGGGCTTCTGGCGCCTCTTCCGCCTCTTCAACTCGCGGCGCATGAAGTTCACTCTTTACGCCGTCGCGCAGGCCGTCGAGCAGCAGCCCGAGGTCGCCGCGCGGTGCGTTGAGGAAGGGCACGACGTGGCCTCGCACGCCTACCGCTGGATCGACTACCACGACATGCCCGTCGAGGCCGAGAAGGAGTACATCCGCAAGTGCGTCGCCTCGCTCAAGTCGCTGACGGGCTACGCGCCACGCGGGTGGTACTACGGGCGCAACTCGCCGCACTCGCGCACGCTGGTGCCGCAGGTCTACGAGGAGCTGGGCGAGCAGCTCGTCTGGGCGAGCGACACGTACGCCGACGACGTGCCGTACTGGATCGACCTGCCGCTCGAGCGGGACCGCGAGGACCCCAAGGGCTGCCTGATGGTGCCGTACAGCTACGACTGCAACGACTTCAAGTTCCACACGGCCGGCTCCGGCTTCCGCGACCCCATGGGCTTCTACACCCACCTGAAAAACGCCTTTGACGTGCTGTACGAGGAGGGGCAGGAGGGCACGCCCAAGATGATGACCATCGGCCTGCACTGCCGCATCATCGGGCGGCCGGGGCGGCTGGGCGCGCTGCGGGACTTTGTGGACTACATCGCGCAGAAGGAGGGCGTCTGGGTCGCGACGAGGACCGAGATTGCCGAGGCGTTCAAGGCCAAGTATCCGTACAAGAAGGGGCATTTGGCGTGAGGCAGTAAACGAATGGATGGATGGATGGGCTGAGTTACGAGTATACCGTCGTAGTTAAATAATGTTTCTTTATTCCACTCATTTCCATGCTTTCATTCTCCAGTGTTGGCTTATGACAAGCTTACAACTTGGAAAGCTGGACACTTTCTACCTATCTGTCCATACGCATGCAAGTTTCAAGTTTTTAGAGTACAGATGCTCTTTGATGGATGTATATACTCTGCACGCCTGAAGACAAAAAGAAACTCTGAAAGAGTTGCAAAACGATGATCAGTGGGAGGCTTGAACTCCCGGCCTTGGCATTACTTGACATTCCTGGTGGAATATTAGTACCACGCTCTAACCAACTGAGCTAACCGACCGATAATGATGACTAATCAGCTGATGATAGCGTGGGATGATAACTGGATTATCAATATTTTAGTAAATCGCTATGGAATCATCAAGATTTGGAATTACAGGAGTATCGGCCCAGTCAGTCTGTAACAATAAGTATCATTACAGGCTTATAACGAACTAACACACACTTGGTTCTCTTTACAAGTAGTTGAAATTTTACCGTCATCTGCCCTATTTGCAAGAACTGAGAAAGTCTGATTAAGCTCATCCAACAAAGTTTGGCCTAACCCATCTCAACGCAGCCCTTCCAGCCCGCCAAAGTCCCAGTCAGAATCCATCGTTTCGGGGATACCCCCCTGGCCGAAGTCTGGAGAGAATCCAGGGTCCTGCGCAGCCACGGCCCATGGTCCTGTACCGGGCCCCCCGACGCCCGCCACTTGTCCCGGGGCAAGGTCACTTTGGACCATCTCGTTGAACATCCTCCAGCCCTGCCACCCGCCGGGCGCCTCTTCGTCAACCTCCATGAACGCTTCCTTAACGGCGTCAGAGACGGCGTCGCCGACTGCTTCCTCGGCGCCGCTTCCGCGTCTGCGGGCCCTGTCTTCCGGTGAACCCGCCGGGACCGTAGGCGATCCAACCGGCTCCGCCGCGAAGTCGACCCTCAGTGGCTGCGGCCCCGGACCGGGCTCCGACACGGGGCTCACGATGGTCTTGAACAGGCTCCCGGAGAGCGCGTCAAAGATGTCGCGGTACTTGACGGCGCCGGGCCACTTCTCGCCAAAGATGGTGAGGGACTGGGAGCACGCCCGCGTCGCCTCGAGCGCGTCGTACGAGAAGAGGGACCGGTCCCGCCACAGGCAGTAGACGAGCGTCAGCCCCGCCACGAAGCACGAGTGCAGCGCCGTCATGGTGTAGCTCAGCGTCTTCTGCTGGTTCAGCCGCTTGTACGCCGTGCACACGCACGCGGCGGACCGGGCCGTGGTGACGAACCGGGTGTCTGACGTCTTGAGCGTCGGGAGGAGGACGGTGAACAGCGACAGCACTGATTTGTGATACTGGCTGGTCACCCACCTGATTAGCATGCCTCTTCTTTCTGTATTCCTCGGGCGGGGGCCAAAGAATTTGTCCGACTTACAGGTTGAAGAAGTCTCTCGAGTCGTGGTACGCGCTCTCGGGATCATACATCCACGTGATGGTTGCGGCGCCCTTGGGAGGGTGTGGAATGGCTCTCGCCCACCCGTCCAGCTCGGCCCGGATGGCTGACATCTTTGCGTCAAGTCTCTCCCTCTCCGCCGGCGAACACGCCGACACCTCTTTGTCGACGCGATACGCACAACGGTGGATTCTCGACTGGATCCTGCGCAACTTGATGATGTGGATGAAGGGTTCCATGTTCGACCACGCCGGATCCTGACCCGAGGGCGGGGACCCGAGAGCCGTAAGGTCCCAGAACTCGACGCTGTCGCTGGGAAGCTGGGATTAGTTTCGTCAGCGTCACGGCCCCCTTCACACATCCCGGATGCTTTTGATGACAACGCACCTCGACATTGATGTCCCTATCAGCAATCGCAAAGGTCCGTCCGAGAACGACGCTGGTCATGCGATCCAGGCAGTAGCACGACCAAAAGGCTCGCCTCCTGATTTCGAGGTCACGGGGGCCATGGGACGACGATGCTGTTACTGCTGGCTTCCTATGGAGGCCCAGCTCGATGCACAGCGTCACGGCATATCGTACCTGGGACCAGGCCCCAGCGCCGTACGGACTCCGTGTGCCGTGGACGGCCAGCAGAAGGAGGAACTGAACCGTGGCAAGGTTGTGTTGCTCGAGAATGTAGTCCATCGGCTCGATGGCCGCCATGAGATGTTGCTGCGCGCGAGTTTATCAGTCCGACTGCGCCGTGGTGTTGCCTCCAGTTCATCCATCTTACCTGTGGATCTACGTCGCACGGCTTCTTCATCAGCTGTAAGAACCTTGCCGAGATGGCGTACACCAGGTGCATGATGCTTCTCTGTTGGATCGAGAGGGATCCGTGGTCGTACTGCTGCTCAAAGAGCGTCGTGTACAGCTTACGGTCCAGGATAGGCCAACGGGTATGAAGCCGGTCAAAGAAGACATCGAAGAGCATCTTTGCCTCTGCGAAATACGGAAACTCCGACATCATCTCGTCCGGGTGCGACGACACCGAGGCCGTCTTCCTGGGCGGCGGCGGCGGCGGGCTCAGAACACCGGGCTGCGTCGCCGCCATGGCCTCGGACAAAGCCCTGCCCCCGGCTCCGTGGAAGATGGAGGACTGAATCATACGCGCGATGGTCGCACCGGAGCTGGACCCGAGGTAGAACGGCTCCGGAGCGGTGTCCGTCGTGCCAGACGCGCAGAGCGACAGGTAAGCAACGCCATCGACCAGCGAAGAGGGCTCATCCTCGGAGTACGATTCTCGTGATTCACGCCGGGGAGCCCCAGCTTCTGGCGCCGGCGTCTTCGCGGCGGAGGACGTTGAGAAGTGGTCCTCGGCGTAGTCCGGCATTCGGGCCTCGAGGAAGGCGATCCTCTCCTCGAGGGCGCTGATGTATCTTGAGCCAGTGTTAGCATGAACAGCATAGCATCATCACTTTACAGGCATTATGTATCACAAGTCGGGCAGGCTTACAGCGACTTCCCGCCGGGATAATGCGGTCTCAGGGCCCGTTCGTAGACACATTCGGAACCTGCCCTTTGGCACGATCTGCAACTCGGATGGGCGCCGTCGCACTACCAAGAGTCAGTTGACGATATCTACATAGGCCCCTCGTCCGTCGGCTGTCTACGTACCCTCTGCTTCCTCCGCTTACAGCGCTTACAGGCCAAAGCGACTCGCGGCTTGCGGTTCGGCGGAGGTCCGGTGCGGGGACTGACGGGGCTCTCTGGGTGGCTGTGAGAAGCCGACGTGGGAGCCGCCGGATTGCTCCGTGACGCCTCGTCAAATATGCTCTCGGTCCGAAATTGTGCTGACATCGGAGCGGCGGTATTGAGTCAGGACGGTCAGTGATGGATGGAAACGTTAAAGCAGGGAGAATTCGAGCCGATGAGATTCACGGCGGGGGGGCGAAGAAGATGGACACTGGCAGGGATCCTCCGCACTACGCTATCAAGTCATTCTAAGGAGAGTCAATGTCGTGAGGGGAGAGGGCACATGGCTGTGGGTGTGAGAGGATCCGAATCCCGGAAGTCACAGATAGGAGCCTTGTCAGGAGTCCCGGCCTCGGCAGATGGATGGATGCTGAACCAGGCCCGTGGTTATTCCCACGACTATCGCGGACATATCTCTAGAAGCCGGCTTGCTATGCTTCAAAATCGAACGGCTTCGCCTTGATTGGGACCTTTTCTGTTGACGGATCCGAGCCTCCTTGGGAGATGGGACAGTGAAGCAACCCGTTCTGCTTTCATCCAGCCCCTCTGATTTCGAGAAGACGCCAATGTCGGCAGTTTCTTGCCGACGACGTAGTCGTTACCAACTCGGGACAACCGCACGCCCATCACGCCCATAAGTCCAAAGACCGGACGCAGTCTTATCTCGGTGGAGCACCCGGAAGCCAGACACCCCGGCTCCCCTCACCACCATGCCAAGAACCGCTCCGCATGTGCCATGACATATCCTTATCGTCCCAGGCGGCATCTCCAACAGATTCTCGCGTGGCAACGCAGCGCTACAGTGTCGGTTGGAAAGGCGCCGATGGGCTGTAAAGAGACAACAACACCGGGCTTGCACCGAAGTCGTCCCTGATTCCCCCAGACGCCAGGGTTTCGATACGGGCAAGATGACGACTACCGGCCTCAAAGGGGGGAGGAGTTGAAGAGGAAGAGATATGCCTTCTGTCTCCCAGTCTCATCTGAGTGATACCACGGTTCGTTTGGTTTCCAGTATTGTCGGAAAACAACCCAAACCACCACCACCAAAAAAACCATCGACAGGAAAGATGGCACGAATTCGCATACCCACCAGAGCCGAGATGACGGCCCCGTTCCAGTCCAGAGCAGCCTTCAAGCAATGGGCCAAGGCGTCCGAGGCGCCCGAGGGACGGGCCCGGATCGGCGACTCGAGATGGTCCAACAAAGACCTCGAGCCGACGCCGCCGGAGCAGAGGACCTGGACGTGGTACAACCTGCCGCTGTACTGGTTCTCCAACATGTTTGGCACGACGGGGTGGAACGTCGCGTCTTCGCTGATTGCCGTCGGCCTGGTGAGTTGATCAGATGGATCGTCTAGTTGCTTCCCCTGTGTTGTTGCTAATCAACATCAAACACCCAACAGACCTGGCAACAAGCCTTCGTGTCGTGTGTGCTCGGCGCGCTCATCTCCGCCATCATCGTGACGGGCATGGCGAGACCTGGCGTCATGTACCATCTCGGATAGTGAGTCGAGGCCCTCGTTGAGACAAACGGCTTGCTTAGGCTCATCATCGCTAATCATACTCCTCCTCCTCCTCCCAGCCCCGTCCTCGCGCGGTCGGTGATGGGCATGTACGGCTCGTACTTCTTCGTCTTCATCCGGGCCGTCGTCTGCATCATCTGGTACGGCATCCAGACGTACTACGGCGCAAACCTGCTTTCCGTGTGTTTCCGCTGCGTCTTCGGGAACAGCTGGAACAACTGGGCCAACGCGCTGCCCGCCGGCGCCGACGTGACGTCCAAGCAGCTACTGGCCTTTTTTCTCCTCTGGCTGATCGAGTTCCCTTTTGTAAGTAAACACACGTTGTACACACAGACACACACTCCACTCTCTCTTTCTCTCTCCCTCTTGTCCTATGATCGCAGACCAGAAAGAAGCAAGCTCACATCTCGTGCCAGACTTGGATACACCCGACCCACATCCACTACATCTTCACCATCAAGGGCATCGTCATGCCGTTCGCCTGCTTCGGCCTCTTCGGCTGGTGCATGGCACACGGGACCGGCATCTCGAACATCAACGCGGCCTCAGCTGCCGGTGCGGCGGCGGCTGCCAAGACGCCGGTCGGATGGGCCGTGATGAGCGGCGTCAACGTCATCATGGGCTCCCTCTCGCCCATGCTCGTCAACCAGCCCGACCTGGCGCGGTACTGCAAGCGGCCCCGGGACGCCGGCTGGCTCCAGGGCGCCTGCGTCTTTTTCGCCAAGATCCTCGTCTTCTTCCTCGGTCTGGCGTCGACCACGTCGCTGCAGGGCGCCTGGGGCGAGGCGTACTGGAACCTCTGGGACATGCTCGACGCCATCCTCGACCGGCACTGGACGGCCGCCGGGCGTACGGGCGTCTTCCTGGTCTCCCTCAGCTTCATCCTCAGCGTGCTGGCGACCAACTTCGGCGCCAACTCGCTGCCCTTCGGCGCCGACATGACGGGCCTGTTCCCCAAGTACCTGACAATCCGCCGGGGCCAGATCGTCTGCGCCGTCCTCGGGGTCGTCGTGTTGCCGTGGAAGCTGATCGCCAACGCGTCCGCGTTCCTGTCCTTCTTGGGGAGCTACAACATCTTCATGGCCCCCCTTTGCGCCGTGAGTAAATTTCATGAGTGACTTCGGGGATCGTGTGGTCTCGCCCCCCTCCCTTACCAACGCTGACTTTTTTCTTCCCGCAGATCATCATGTCGGATTACATCGTCGGTCGCAGAGGCAACATCCACGTCCCGTCGCTGTACAACGGCTCAAAGGACGGCCTGTACTGGTTCAAATCTGGCGTCAACTGGGTGGGTGTGTTCGCCTGGATCGGGGGCACGGCGATGGGGTTGCCCGGCCTCGTAGGGGAGTATCAGCCCCAGAGCGTCAGCCAGCCGGCCAAGTACATGTACATGATGGGCTGGGTGTTGACGTTCTTCACGTCGGCCATTCTGTACATCGTTCTCATCCAGTTCTTCAAGGTCAAAGTGTACCCTCCAGGGTATGAGAACGAGCCGATGGGTTATGAATGGCTGGCCAAGGAGGGACGCGACGGCTTCTTCGAGGGCGAGAGGGAGGGAGAGATCTACGCGCCGCCGTCCCCGCGGATCGCGGACGGCGAGGAGATGCGATTGGGGGAGAAGGGGCACAAGATGGAGGCTTGAGAGAGGACTTGTTTTTGGGGCGTGGGTAATGGGTGCACCAGTCAAGCTCTGAATTATTTCTCAGACAGAGTATAAATCCGTTGAAAATGACATGTTGAGCAAGTTGAGTGTCGCGTTGTGAATGCACATTGTCAGTCTCCATCTACAATGGTGAACACGACTGGATATGACCAATTTCGAATGAACTCAACTGAGCTCAAAACCCGGACCGACCAACTCAACTCAGCTCAAAGTCGCCATCCAGAGTCTCTGTGACGGCCGTCAGTCAATGCAATGCCGCCCAGAGGTTGTCCGCAATAACAAAAGACAAGTAATCCGTTGCGTAATTCGGTGGATACGCCCTCGGCTCGTCATCCCCCTTCAGGCCGATGCTCTGCACCACCCCCAAAGAAGCCCCCCTCGGCGCAGACTTCCCGACAGCCTGTGCTTCTTTCGAAACCAAGGGCGGGCCGGGCTCTGCGGGGAACCCGGGACGATAACGGCCTGCGGGGTTTTGTTGGAGTAACTCCAAAGCTCCCGATGACCGTTGGAGGCGCGCCGGCATCGCCCTCCCCTTTTAGACCTTTGCAATACCTAAGCCGGCTCGTTGCTCCCTACATGCATGACATAACACGATTCTCCTAGCCATCGTTCCGTATTTTACCCAGTTGTCTTTGGCCGACCTTCTCTCGTTGCTGCTATAACTTCGGACGAACAGACCGAGTTTCGGCAACGTGCACTTGCAGACCGAAGTCGAAGTGGTGTAACGTTCACTGTCCAAACACCCCCGCGTCTTCATCCCGAGCGAAGTGGATTGCTGGTGTTCGTCAGGTCACCTCCCAGTCCGAAACCGCAACGCCCGTCTCGTCTCTTATATCTAGGCTAGTCCCTTGACCGCAGGAAGAACCTCATAAATCTGATCATATCTATTCAAGACTGTTCACAATGGCGACCGAACCGTACAGATTGTCAGCGACCCAGGCCTCAGCCAAGATCCGGGCCGGCGAGCTGACCGTCGAGGAATACGCCCGCTCCCTCCTCTCCCACATCGAAAAGAGAGACCCTGTCGTGAAGGCGTGGGAGTACCTCAACCCAGACCAGGTCATCGCGCGAGCAAAGGAGCTGGACGCGATCCCGCCAGAGAAGCGCGGCCCTCTGCACGGCGTGGCGATCGCCGTCAAGGACGTCATCTACACCAAGGGTGAGTGGTCTATCCTCTGTGATGATGAGCTTCCGGCATGTCACTCACTCCCGATTTGCAGATATGCCCACCCAGCACGGCTCGCCCATTTACGCAGGAGACGCGCCAAAGGTCGATGCCGGATCCATCATCGTGCTGCGACAAGCAGGCGCCCTGCTCCTCGGTAGGTCCACATGTCCCGACTTCGAAGACCGGGGAAGACGCCCTAGGGCTAAACCTCCCCTTCCTCCCTCCAAACAGGCAAGACGACGACAACCGAGTTCGCTGCGACGGTTCATGGACCCAAGACGGTCAATCCGCACGGAACGAACCGGACGCCCGGCGGCTCGTCCTCGGGTTCTGGCGCCGCCGTCGCCGACTTCCAGGCCCCGATCGCCCTCGGCACCCAGACGGGCGGAAGCACCATCCGGCCCGGCTCCTTCAACGGCATCTATGCGCTCAAGCCGACGTGGAACTCCATCAGCCGCGAGGGTCAGAAGATCTACTCGCTGATCCTCGACACCCTCGGCTTCTTCGCACGCAGCGTCGAGGACCTGCAGCTCATGGCCGACGTGTTCGAGCTGCAGGACGACGAAACCCCTCGGGCCGAGTTCCCCGTCAAGGGCGCCCGGTTCGCCCTCCTCAAGACCATGGTCTGGCCGCAGGCCGGGCCCGGGACGCAGTCGGCCATCGCCAAGGCGGCGGAGCTGCTTCGGGCGCACGGGGCCGAGGTCGAGGAGATCGAGCTCGCGGCCGACCTGCAGAGTCTGCCCGAGTGGCACGCGACGGTGCTGCACAGCGATGGCAGGCCGACGTTCCTCCCGGACTACCGCGCGGCTCGGGGCCAGCTTCACGAGTTCCTGGCCTCGCACGTCGAGAACACGAACAAGATCACCCGGAGGGCGCAGCTGGAGGCCTTTGACAACATCGCCGCTGCGCGGCCGAGGGTCGACCGGATCTTGGGCGAGTACGACGCTGTGCTGGCGCCGAGCGTCGTCGACGAGGCGCCGGAGGGCATCGCGAGCACGGGGAGCGCGGCCTTTAACGGCCTCTGGACGGTGGGTCGAGTTTTATTTTCTTCTTTTCCCTATTTTCTTCTCCAAAAAGAAGTTTTCCCTACAAGGTTACTTTGGCTGACATGTTCACAGGCGCTCCACGTTCCCGTCGTCAACGTCCCCGGGTTCCAGGGCCCCAACGGGATGCCTGTCGGCGTCTCGCTCATCGCGCCTCGATACCATGACCGCCACCTCTTGACTGTTGCGAAGGCGGTCGGAGACATCTTCGAGGCCGAAGGAGGGTGGAAGTCGGCATTGTGATGTGAGGAAGATGGGGACAAGAGTTGGGTTGGTTAAGCCGCGATTTACTGCATAAATGAAGAGATGCCAGCATGCCTCCTGTTCAAACCGAGGTCCCGCTGAGCGATACTGAAGGGAAATCCTGACATGGCAGATTAGTTACGGGCTCTCATGCTTGAAGATGTGTATGAGTCTGGCATGAGTGCCATGATAACGAGAACATGAACCCGTCGATCCGGGAGAGAGGGATGAGAAACCTGGCTGCATACGGCTAGACCGAGGCCAAAGAGGCAGCCAACGGGGATGGATTCAACCAACAGCCGTAGATATTAGAGTCATATCACTTGGGGTTGCATGGCGCCATCTACCTTAATCATCCATCCATGTCCATGTTGAACAATCAACTGTGCCCGGCTGCCTCCCCCCCCCCTCCCTTTCCCCCATGAATAGGCTTAGCGACTCGGCTGTCCGAGTCTCACTCACTCCCTGCCTGTATGACCTTGAGAGGGACCGCCTTGGCCACGTACCTTGTTCCGAGTCTCATTCACTCTCGAAAGCCGCCCCGCGGCCCGGGACCGAGTCATGCTTGAAAGCCATCCATCCAGCCATCCTCACGACACCACGATTCATCTCGCAAAACTCTTCACAACACGCCTCAGCCCTGCCGGTTAAATTACCTGGGAAAAGGGGGGGCACCTGATTGCAGAGTGCTGAGTCTGGCATAGTCGCCGTGCTCCGACAGGGAACCATCACTTGGCACTGCGCCCGAGGATCGGTCATTGTCCAATGAGGGTTATTTTGACAGGGATATATCAGAGCCTGGGCCTTGAGAGTCCGACCCCCCCCCCCCCCCCCCCCCCGGAGATAGAGGCCATTCGCCTCTGGTTGAAGCGCTCGACTGATACTACAGGGGCCCGGGGGGGACGGACGGTGTGCTGGCAATACATATGTAGGGGGCGTTGCCCATCAGCTGCGCGGCTGGCTGCCGGCGTTGAGGTGTTGAGATGTTGCTCTGTGCATATCCTTCCGGTTGACGGCAAGTCGCTTGTCGTCGTGCCACGTTCCTCCAACAAACTCAACCCCGCCAGACAGCATCTCTCGGTGAAGGAGAAGACCAAAGGCGACGGAATGGACGAAGCGGATAACCGTCCAATTCGAGAGGGCCCGCTCCCGCCGCCCGTCCTCGAAGACCCTCCTCCGCCGTACGTCAAGGAGGAAGAGCTTCCAAGCTACCCTTCGGCAAACTACCGCGAACCCGCGCCAGGCTCTCCGGTGCCGGTGCCGGTGCCGGCGCCGGCGCCGGTCCTGGTCCCCGCAGTTCCGACCAGATTCCCGCCGGTTTTCAACGGCTACGCCATCGACTCTTGGAATTTTCATCTCGGCGCCTCGCTAAGCCAAAAGAGGTTCCGCCTCAGCGTCGTGAGCATTTTTCTCCACACCGCGAGCGTGTGCCTCCACGATGGGCTCGACGCGGATGACGAGGTCCTCGCCAGGCTGGTGAGGGAGGACTGCTCACGCCAACACTACCACCACGCCATCCGGCTCCCCGCCGTCGAGGGCCTGCGCGCCGAGGAGGAGCGGATCCTGATGCACTACCACGAGGAACCCAGGATGATGAACCGCGAACTGTACGAGATCGTCGTCGACGTCGGTGGGGTCGAGGAGAGGTTCCAGTGGAGGCCGTCGAGGGGCAAGGAGGTCAAGAGCGTCGGGAAGCACGCCATCGGCTGGAAGCTGGTGCGCATGGCGGCGCAGCAGGCCGGCGCCGGCGGATGGCGCAAGAACCGGAGCGAGGGCTTCTCGAGCCGCGGGGAGGAGGTGGTGGCCGTCCTCGCCCTCACCTTTTGCGAGACCAAGAAGTTCACGTTTCTCTTCCTCGGGTCGGGGCGTTCGGGGGCGCTCGGGGAGGCGTGGCAGACGGCGGCGCTGCTCAGCGGGGTCTGGAGGTGGTCTATTTCGGGGTATTGATGTGGGCCAAGGGGCACCATGGCTTCTGTTACTATTTTATACCCTTTCGATTGTCGCAACACTGATATTTACAGCTTCTGGTTTATCCCACGTCTTCTAACTCTTTCATGTTGTGTCCCGTCTCGAAGCCGTCCTTTCTGTCTAGAATCACTGGGTCGTCCTCGGGTTGTCGCCGACTCGTAGAGTTTCGACTGGACCAACGTCTCCAAGCCATCCTCACGCCTGTCCGGTGTCTCATGGAGGGAAGTCTAAGGGTCACAAGAGGCGGCCCTGTCTGGAACTGCTTTCAAAGGTACCGAAGGAAAGAATGTCATGAGTAGGGGGGATGGAGCCCGTTCGTTTGCTCCTAATGACTCCACGAAACTCAAACGATGGCAAACGACGATTTGTATCAAACAAGAGCCGCCAGCAATGGAATACGGGTGATGATAGGCTCACTCGGCTAATGCTTCGTCGAAACCAGGACACGGAGTAACAACGCAGGTGGCAATGATATAGCTTCTAGAGTTGAACGAGCCCTATCATCTGCTTCGCAGATGCTGCGCGAGCGTAGTGTAACTACAGGCATATTGACATAATGCGAAGATGGGCGAAAACATAGGCTGCTTTGTTCTAAGCTTCAGCGTAAGAGCAGTGACTGTCCAGGAAAATGAATGAACTTCGACGACAGATGGCGAGTGGACAATGCATCGCCTACGCATTATCTTCGTCTTCATCTTCCGGTTCTTCTTGGTCTCGCCATGTCCTCATGTCGGCCAAGCACAGGCTTACGACACCAGAGGCTGACACACAGACATGCTCAAGGAGGCGATGCTGAGAAGCCAAAGTATCATTACACTCATGTAGGGTATAATATCTATCTAGACAAGGACCGACCCGATCATTCCAAACTTTTCCCATTTCCGCATTATAAAAGCGCCGCGCAACAAAGAAGCGGCATAGCATCGTTGTTCATTACTAACTTCAGTCTCTTCCTCCTCCTCCCCCTTCTCCTACTTCATCTCTCTCTTCCTCGTATGCATGCAATTAAGCCCACTTGCCGAGCACGCTCATGATGATCATGCCGGAAACGAGACCAAGGCCAGCCAGGAAGGTGACGACGGGCCCGGTGCGGAGGAGCTCGGCGTCGGCGTGCATCCAGTCCTCGGCCCACATCTCGACAACGCCGACCCAGACAAGGATACCGGCGGACAGGGCGTCGAGGGTGCCGATGGCGATGATTGTCTCACGGTCATTGCCGTTGAAATGCTGCAAGACGCCAATGCCGATGGCCATGCCGATAGGGGTGACGAGGGCGAAGGGGGTGGCGATGAGAAGCTTCTTGACAAGGGAAAAGTCGGGCGCTTTGAGCGAGTTGAAGCTGTTGGGAGCGGACGACGTCTGCTCGACCTCGACAGCCGTGGTCGGGCTCACGGCCTTTTCCGTCGGGGTCAGCTGACCAAGCTGGGCGATGCGGGTTCCGAGGGCGATACCCTCGAACATCTGGTGGAAGAGAATGACGACGAAAAGGGTGATGAAAAAGGTGTCGCCAGCGACGACAAGGGTGATTCCGATGACTGTTTGGTTCTTTGTTAGCAGGCAACGAACGTCGTCACAAGGGGATGATGGGCATACGACGCATGCAAAGGGGGGTGACGTACGGATCGAGTGGAAGATGATTCCGCATTCAAGGACCAGGACGGAAACGGTCTCAGGGGAGAAGCGGGTCGTGGCGGTCGGGTTGCTGGCCATCTTCTTCATAACCATGCGCTTTCCAATATACTCGACCAGGAAGGACAGGAAGATGCCGGCCATGACGATGGCCGACGTCGTACCCTCGTACTCGAGGGCGCCCAAGCACTCGTTGCCAAACATGAGCTGGGCGTGGGTGTAGAGGTGGACAAAGGCGGTGGAGATGATGATGCCGGTGCCGAACTGCTTGAGGATGAGGAAGATGGTGTGCGTCTTGGTGGGCATCCACTTGATCATGAAGATGGGGAAGTAGACGCCAAAGGCGCTGGTGACGAGGATGACAAAGATGAGGCCGATGCGGAGGGGGATGTTGTAGTCGCGGTCGACCTTCTCGCAGTTCCGCGTGCCGCCGCTCTCGCTCTCGCCCGCACCGACGCAGTGTTCGACACCGGCGTGGAAGTGGCAGTTCTCGCCCTGAGGCTCCTCGGAGCCGGTGCCGGAGCCGGCGTCAGAAGACTCGGCGCCCTCGGCGACAATCTCGACGTCGTCGCCGTTGGGGGCGATGCAGTACGTGTCGGCCCCGTGGGCGTGGCAATCAGTGAAGGCGGTAGGGATGGCCGAGGCGGCGGTGTTGGTGGGCGTGGTCATGACCTGGTACTCCGAGGTACCCCACATGCAGAAGCTGAGACGGGCGTGTTAGTCTTGGTGTGATGATGTCTGGGATCGCGGGAAAGGAGGCGGCACTTACACGGTGACTCCGTGGAGATGGCAGTCAGAGACGGCAGTGGGGGCGCCGGTCACGGCGGCGGCAGCGGTCGTCGAGGCGGCGGCGGTGGCGGTGGCTGCGGCTGCGCCGGCGGGCAGGATTTGCACCTCTCCATCGCCGAAGAAGCAGTATCTAACGTAGAGAATAAGAGAAGCGATCGCCAACACAACGGCGAGGGTGCTTACGTGTCGGTGGCATGCTTGTGGCATCCTGTGTAGGAGCTGGGCAACGTGCCGGTGGGGGTAGAGACGACTCTGAACTCGGTGGTTCCGGCCTTGCAGATCCTGAGGTTCGTGTGAGCGGTTGATCGAGGTTATTTATTCAGGTGTGTATTGTACACAGACACAGACACAGTCACACACATACACAGGCACGTACATGTATATGTATATAGGTACATGTGAATGTCTAGACATGTGTCGCGTGTATGCATGGGAAAGGAGGTTTATCCGGGAGGGTACTCACTGGGTAGACGAGGAAACGGAACACTGCGAGATGGCGGTGGGATCGGGGCCGGCGGCAGCGGCAGAGGTGGTGGCAGCAGCCGTCTGTCGTGCGACGAGGGAGGCGGAAGCGGTGGTCAGAAGAGCCGCGAAGGCGGCAGCGGCCGTGAACCTGGCCATGGGGATGTCTGGCCTCTGGCGTCTAACGTCTTCAACGTCTGAATAGCGTCGCCAGGGAGTGCACAGTCGACGAAAAGCGGACTAGAGCCTTGTCTGTGGTGAAATGAGCTGACAGGGCTGGGTCTGCGCGAGGCGAGGCAAGGCGAGGCGAGGGGTTTGTCCGAGACACAGACAGGATGGTGAGCTGCAGAGTCTCGAATTTGGCGTCTCGGGCGGTGCTCGGCCGGGTGTTTTATGGGAGAGAAAGAAGATCGGGATAGAGGCGGCCAGGGTGAGAGCGTCAAGGTTGAAACGTCTCGAGAGCGTGGTGAGAGTGAGAGTGAGCACCTTGAGAGAAGAGGAAGCGGCCAAGAGTAGTCGCCGAGCCGGCAAAGGTGACCGGAAGGGGGGGGGGGGGGGAGGGTTAGGGAGAGGGAACAGGGGCGTGGGAAGAGAGAGAGGAGTTGGGAGAGAAGTTGTGCAGCGGGACAACTTCTCAAGAGGGTAAAGAAGATGCTGGGGAGGGAGGGAGGAAGGGAGACAGAGGGTGAAGGATGGGTGAAGGAGTAGACGATGGAGGTGTGTGTTGGGTGGATGTTTAGGAAAAAGAATCGACGGGTGCGGCGAAAAGAGGGCGAGGTGACAGAGAGAATCCCTGCCACGCGAGAGCCATGTCGAGGTTGAATTCTGCGCGAATATCCGTCTAGAGAGGCAACATGGAATCCGTCCATCCATCCATCCGTCTATTCGTCCATTCGTCCTCATGCCTCGCCATCTCGGGGTTGATATCGGCCATCTCTGAGTTTTCACCCACCCCCCTTCCCCCCTTTCCCTGGGTTGGGCCCTTCGTCTACTCGTCTTACGCAACGCGGTAGTGTCTCCGAGCGAGGCCTGCTGGTCGCCAGGTTCTTTTGGCGTGTCGTCTCCACGGCTAGGATGGGCTATGCTATGCTATGCCGGGCTGGGCTGAGGCTTGTCTTGCTTGTCTCTCGCTGGTGTCTTCATCTGCGTGACCCTGTTTGATTTGCCTAGCATAGTAGTCCTTTCAGTCATCGATTCAATGGTCTCGTTGGCGCGGCATGGCATGGGCGTGGGATATGACCAACCCGGCGCAGGGAAAACGTGGGAACAAACGAGAGACAAGGAGACACGGGCATCATCTTCGGCCGAGGGCAGGGATCATGCGCTCATTGTGGGCATGGGCAAAAAAGAGAAAAAGGTGGGAAAAGCGGGAAACAAACAGAGAGACAAACCGGGGGGGGGATGGATGATGTGCAGAGAGTCCGAGACCAAAGGGCAAAAAAGGGCAAAAAGAAAGGTAACGGCAAAAGAAGCATAACACGACGCGGACGGTTTGCCAAGGCTGAAGGCCCCATTGCCAAGGCTGAGGACCCGGATGGCCAGCCATGGGGGAGGGCAACACTTGCCTGCACTTGCCTGCACTTGCTGAACCTGCTGAGCTAAGACAACACCATGTGGTCTTGCTTCCCGCCCCGTCTGGGTCCCCGTCTGATCGGTGATTGGCCACATATCCGCGATGGGGTGCTGAGGAGGGTGCTCCACATGCCTCTCCCGCCGCGTCGGTACGTACCGCCCACATGCACACAAGCATCCTTCCTTCGGGAGTGCACTACATTAGGAACCTTGATGGCCTCTTTCCTGACCGCAACCGCTTCTCACTCTCACTTTCTCTGTCACTCTCACTCGCACTCTCACTTTCACTTTCATTCCCACTCTGTTTCTCTGTTTCTCGCTAAGCATTCACTCACCCAATCACCCTCTCCTCAACCCCGCCAACCTTGATGGCCAACTTGTGGCGACTGCCTGCATGCCAAGCCCCTACATAAACAAGTCAACCACCGCCGTGGACCAACGGCCGCGATATCGAGGCAATAGTGGGCGGGCGGCTTCATCTCTTGCTTCGCTGGGGTCCCCGTCGATTCTCGGCTCACTCTTGCTACGAAAGAACCGCCGACACCCAGTTCCTAATCCGCTCGCTCTCGCTCGCTCTATTGAATCTTCCCGCCCCCCCAGGACCACCGCCAAGATGACTCGCGAAGCCCACCTACCGAGCCGACTGTGAACCTCTAGATGGGTAGTCCTAGGGGCCCAACCTCGTAGAATCACCGACGCCGACGCTGGGCACTTTTGTTTGTCTGGCAGACCCGTTTATTGTTCTCCTTCGTGCTCACCTCTGCTACATCTGGCGCAAGACCACAACTTCTACGTGGCACCCTAGTCTCTTCCCGAGTGCGGCGCCGGCCGATGTACAGCTCACATGTGAGACATTTCCCCCCCTCCAAACGGGGTGGGAAGAGAACACTACTGTTAACGTTCCATTCGGGAGGTGTCATGTTCCTGGAAAGTTGGGGGGGGGGGCTGGCGTTCCCTCGTTATCCCTCGTTATGTAGCTCGAGCTTTTTCTCTCCTGTCGACTCATACCTGATGAAGACACACCTTGATACCCTGAGGCAGGTAGCGCAAAGACGCCTGCTGCGGCTGGCATTACTCGTCTATGTTGGACCCCATTTGACGGTGTGAGTGAGCTAGACATGTCGTGTGAAGCGGTTCGCGCGCGTGGTTGCATTATTTGACTTTGCCGCCTCTGACGAGGTTAACCACGCCGCCGGGTCTCCCGCAGCGTCTGTGCTGCTGTTTTGTTCGGATCACGTAGCAATTCTACGTCATGGCAGATGAGTTTCCACGAGAGACATGGGACGAAGAGCAGCACGTTCCCGCAAAACTAACTTTAATCGTTAACGATCAGATCTTGCAGGAGCAAAACACGCATGGTGGCTTGATCTTGAAGACGGGATAACTCCCGCGTGGTCGTGGTCGTGGTCGTATGACCAAGTAGTATCATCACATTTGCACCCGACCATCACCACCGCCTAGATACGACACACGGCAAAACACTTGCAGGTATTCTCATGGCAGTCGGAATCTTGTTCTTCTAATGCTACAATTACTATCCATCTCCCTTCTACGGAGTGGAAATCAGAAAAAAGAGGTTAAAACGCCATGGGCGGCCGGCAGAATCATAGGTGTAAGTAAGGGTGTGTGTGTGTGTATCCCATTGTTTTTCATATCCCGGTCTCGCCACGCCGAATAAGAGTGTTTCCCCTATCCCAAGTCATGTTTTCATGAATCAGAGTCTCCGCGTTTCCGTAAAAACTTTTGTTTCCCGCGTCGTAAAGTACATTTTGCTGCGCTTTCAACCACGCAAGCCACGAATCCCCTCTCATTATTCCTCGAGGGCGTACTTAGAGGGCCATGAGAGCGACGGCGACGGCGGCGGCGCCAAAACCAGCACGGGCGGCACCGGCGGGGACGGCGGTGGTGGTGGAGGCAGTGCCGTTGGCCGAGGTGGCGGCGGCGCCGGTGGAGGCCGGGGCGGTGGTAGTGACGGCGACGGTGGTGGTGGCGGTGGCCGATCCGGAGACGGCGGCGGTGGCAGGGCCGTCGCAGTGCCACTATCGTGAGAAAAGGTTAGAAGACAGGCTCGTGAAGTAAAAAACACCAGACCAGAGAGGGAGCAGGAAACTAACGTGGTCGCCGTGGGGCTCGCAGCCAATGGACTCGGTGGGCGAGGGGGCGAGGCTGGCGGTGCCGGCGGTGTGGTCGTGGTCCTCGTCGTGGTCGTGGTCGTCGGTGACGGTGGCGGTGGTGGTGACGGCGACGGCGGTGCTCAGCGTCGTGCCGGAAGAGACGGCGGCGGCGGTGGTAGGGCGGGCGGCCTCGCAGTGCCGTGTGTGGGTGTTAGCAATCTCTGTAAACTGGCTTTCACCAAAGGAATATTGGGAAGTGGGGGGTGACGTATAATGGTCGCCGTGAGGCTCACAGCCAATGCTCTCGGTGGGAGAGGGGGCGAGGCTCTCACTCTGGGCCAGGGCGAGGGTGGTGAAGCCGAAGACGGCGAGGATCTGGGAGGCCTTCATTGTGATAGCGGCGGTGGTGGTGGTGGTGGTGGTGGTGGTGGGTGGAGGTTCCGGAAAACGAAGGACGGCAAACCAACGAATGGAGGCGGGCTGAGGGCGGTGTGGGAGGTGAAGTAGAATAGAGAAAGGTGTGTAACGGTTGATGTGAAGGTGAAGTGAGATATATATGTACGTATGTAATAACTTAGGGTGGTGGTGGTGGTGGTGGTGGTTGTTGTTTCTGGGCCCCAGGTGAATACACCACCCGCCAAGGCACGGAACGAACAAAATGGTACGGATACCACCCTAGCACGGCTTGGCCAGAGGAAACATCGTAGGATTGATTATACATGGGTGTGGTTGGGCTGTTTTGCCCCGAGTCCAGCTCGAGATGTGCCAAGGCTCTAAGCAAGTCAATCTTTTCGTCTTGGAGACATCACAACATGATCGCCTCACCCCCCCCCCCCCCCCCCTCTCTGTCGTTCTTCCTCGCCTCTCAACTTGTTTGATGCAAAATTGCCCATGCTCGGGTCAGCGATCCGTCAGCCAGCAAGGCATGGGCGCTCCAGGGACCTCCTCGTTCTCCCTCCCCCCACGAGCCACGACCCGGTTCAGCCATCTTGGTTGGGGGGAACCATGTCAGTCCCGGGTTTGCCCAGCCGCGAAGAGGCGGGCCGGGCCATCAAGGTCCTCAAACACTCTACGTCCTCCTCGTCTTTGATCTCAATTCCTTGCAACCTTGACTTGACAGTTCAGTTCAACCAACCAAACAACCGATGAAAGGAAGGCCTCGGTCATCGTTTTCCAGCACTCATTACGATTACGGGGGCCGGCGGGACCAGGGCCAAATGTGACAAAATACGCACTGAGGCCGGCCGAGTTGCGGAATCCTGCGGCCATCAAGCATCACCAGACAGACATACATCCGCACCACGCTTGTGATTCTGACCATGCCCGATTCACATGCGCGCATCAACGACAACTCCGACGTAGATACAAGGTGTACTTGACGCACATAAACACATCCGTCCAACAGAGACAACGGGTAACTTGGGTAAGACCGGATTCCAGACCGAGTGGCCGAGTCGAGTGCCTCCCCTGTCGACGGAGAAATCGGAATCACCTGCGTCAACCACACGCGATTACCTCGCACCCGACTGGCTCTGCCAACAAAGGAACTTTTGCTAGAGTCGGACTCCCAGTCGTTTGACGGATCATCCGTGAGTACCTATATATCATGCTACCGATCCCACGCCCCTCGCATCCCCGGTCTGTCTCCATCATCGCCAAGATTCCAAAAGAGCCTCGATATTCCACGCCATCCCTCCCGCCCATCGGCCGCGCCGCCACCTTGCCTCGCCACCTCGGTGCAGCCTCCCCATTCGAACTTTGGGCAGTTGATTCCTGGGCACCGCCGCAAGCCTCGAGGTTCTCTCAATCAAATACGCGACATTGAGCAGGACTAAAGCGTTGGTTTGTATTTGGTAACGTCAAGCACCCACATTTGGCCCCCCCCCACATTTGGCCCCCCCAAAAACGAGGGCATTCCCACCAACATCAGTATGTTCAATTAATTACTGACTAGGCCTAGATGCTACTACAATACAGCTTTCAGCTTCACTAGGTATATTAGACTTGCTAGATCCATCTGTAATATCCTCTTTTTCGCTAGCTTTAACTTAGGCCTTCTAAATGTCCTTAATGTTAGCAAACTTAGTGTTTAGATCTAGCTAGACTGCCTTTCTTTTCCTAACTGCAGTGCTTATAACCTTTACCTGCAGAAGCTCTAGCTTATGCTAGGTAGTAGCTAGCTTATATGCTTGCTTACTAAAGCCTTTTTTTACCTTTATAAACAGAAGGCGTTAAGTAGAAGTATTATTATTTAGCTCTATAAATAGCTTTAGTTAGCTAGCTAGATCCTTTATCTTCTTTAGCGTTAACTATGCTACTGCAGATAACGCAGATGCCTATCCTTTAGCTTCTTTACTTCTAGACTACCCTTTGCAGGCCTAATCTAATAGCTCTAGTGTTAATAGGAGCATTAAAGGGCTTATAAGGGGCTTAGCTATAAAAATAGGCTATAAGCTAGTATATTTCTAACTACTTTTAATGTTATCTATTATTAAGCCTGCTAGATAAGCCTTCTAATAACAGCCTATAAAGTTCTTCTTACTTATAATAGTAGAATTATTCTACTAACTAAGGTATCTAAGCTCCTTCCTATAGGCTGCCTTTATAGGGCTAAAGACTAACTAGTTAAGTAGCTAAAGGATATGGGAGGTATGTAGTAGTAGGAATAAGAGATAGACGTTATTAATATAACATATCTATATAAATTCTATTGTTGTATAACTCCTATAGCTATTAACAACTAGCAGTTTAGCCTCCTTACCCTAAGAGGCAGTCTAAGGGATAGTCTAAGGGATAAAGACCTTCTGCAGCTATTTAACTGCAGTGTTGTTGTTACGACCCGTCAAACATAACAGGACCAGGGGACGCCCCTACAGGGCACCTGGCGGTTACAAACAAGTTATACGCTGCAGACATAGGAAACTAGGGTGCACTCCTCTAGCGCAGAAGAACTATAATGTAAGGTTACATAGAGATAAGGAAGTAAGCAACTAATTATGCGTAAGCATAATTAATTACAACGTGAGCGCTTATGCGCCCTACTTTAAGTAATTACTTTATATAACACCTAGATTACTAGTAATTAGGTGTAAGCTAGAACCTTAGCAATAAGCACACAGGACTTATATATAGGATTGTAACGGTCCAAGGCGTGTGTATTTGCAACAGGCTATGGCGACTACTACGAGTATCCTCAGATGAGGATTAGAAGGGAAGAACAACAAATCTCCGCCTCGCAGCGGCCTGATCAGGGCCATGCGGCCCATGCCGCACTGGCCATCGGATTGTCGGCATCGTGGATTCCGTGGTGGGCCTGACCCGGGGTCGCCCGTGGCCGCGATATCCAGCAAGGCCTCATACGGGCCCAGCCCGTTACAATACCCCCCTCCTCCCCTTCCGAAGGGGGCCGTGTTTCTCTTCGTACTCAGCTAGTGCTATTGTGTCCTGAAACTGGCTGAGTGGTTCCCACGTCGGCTTCGCCCAACCCGTCCATTTCACGAGGACCTTCCAACCCCTACCGTGCTTCTTCTTATCCAGTATCTCCTGGACCTCGTACTCCTGATCAGGTCCAGACACAAGGGCGGCGGGTTGTATATCGTCCTGTTCCTGCGATGGAAAAGGGTCGTTTCCGGCATGCCGCAGGAGGGACACGTGGAAGACGTTATGTATCCCAGGCGGCGTGTCTAACCTGCACGCGTGTGTTCCGACTGTCTCCTGAACCGTATACTTGGCGTTCACCCAGTCCAGTTTCTTTGAGGGCCTGTCTGATTTCACATTCGTTAACCTGAGCCAGACTTTGTCGCCCGGTTTGAACTGATCGGACGGCTGTCGCCTCGCGTTGGCGTACAGTTCTTGTCGCTCTTGAGCCGTGGCCATGGCGGCTTGGGCCCATTCCGTAGCGTCCTTCAATCTCTGCACAAATCCTTCAGCTTTCGCGATAGGGGTGCTGTCGTCCGTTCTCAATGGCTCGTCCACCCTGATCAGGTCGATGTCGTATCCGTGGGTGGCAAAGAACGGACTCATCCCTGTAGATGTCGCCGGTCGGTTGTTAATAGCCATCATTGCCACTAGGGACAATTCGTCCCAATCATCCTGAGCATACGAGCAGAAGGCCCGCAAGTAGGTCTCTACTACTTGGTTAGCTCTCTCCGTGGCTCCGTCAGTCTCCGGATGGTAGGCTGTAGAGAGTCTCTGTTTGATTCTGAGGAGCTGACACAGGCGCCTCCACGTCTGACTGACAAATTGTGTCCCTCGATCAGTCACTATTGCTCTGGGGGTTCCGTGGTGTCTGATCAAGGCAGTAGCAAGAGTGTTCGCTGTTGCTTCGGACGAAATTTCCCACATAGGCTCCAGTATAACGTTCTTAGACAGCCTGTCCGTAATAACCAAGAGGTTCTTGTTCTTCTTCCTCGTTGTAGGTAAGTCGGTAATAAAGTCGAGCGATATCTCTGCCCAAAATCGCTCGGGTATCGGTAACGGTTTAAGAAGCCCTCTGCGCTTCTCTCTCCAGACGTTGCCTCGTCCACAAACGTCGCAGTTGCGGGTGAATTGCCGGACGTCCTGAGACAGCCCTGGCCAGTGGAACGTCCGACTGATCAGGGACTTAAGCACATCTCTGCCCGGGTGCCCTGATAACACGGAGTCGTGAATGCTCTGAATCAGCCGCGTTCGCAAAGGCTCGTAATGCGGGACCCATATCCTGTCCCTCCAGCAAAGCCGGCGTTTTCCGTCGACTGTGCACTCCGACAGCATGATAGGGATTCCCCACGTAGAGGGCAGCTGTTTGGCTCCTTGCTGTACAGCGTCCCTGATCAAGTAGTACCGGTTGTTGTTCTCTAACCCAACGTCCCACAGGCTCTTCAAAGGGTCGTCTTCGAAGGGGTTCACTGGTGGCTCAGTCCATTTAGGAGACTCGTCGCTTCCTCCATCAGCGTCCCCGCTTGATACAAAACCGGCCCTGATGGTCGTCTTGGTCTGATCAGGGCACCTCGGCCCCAGGCTCAGTACTGCGGCGCGGTTTACGCGAAGGCTCTTCCGTCCTTCTTTCAACAGCTGTAACTCTCGTCCTTTCAACCTGTCGTCCTCTTCCCCTAGGGGCATATCCTGCTCCCTTCTCGACAGTGCGTCAGGGGTAACGGCTAGCTTCCCGGGCCTATACTGGATAGTGAAGTTGTACTTAGACAGTGTCTCTGCCCATCTAACTTGACGTTCGGTCAGTTGTCGCTTTGTAGTAAAGTACTTAAGGTTGAGGTGGTCTGTGACGATGGTGAATTCTCGGACGCTTCTGAGCTCTGCGTCCCAGTGCTCTAAGCACCGTATTATGGCAAGCAACTCCTTGTCGTGAATAGGGTAGTTGCATTCCGCGGGGAGATTCTTCTTCGAGAAGAACGCTACTGGACGTAGTAGACCCTCTTCATCGTACTGAGAGAGTGTACCTCCGATCACATATCCGGAGGAATCCGTCTCTAGTACGGTTTTTCGTTCTGGATCCCAGTGCGCTAGTACCGGCGCACTGATCAGACGGGCCTTTAGGTCCTCAAAGGCGTCCTGGCACTCTTCAGACCATACGAACGGGGTGTCCTTCTTCGTCAGGGCAGTGAGGGGTCGGGCGACGGCTGAGAATTGGGGTATGAACTGTCGGTAATAGTTGGCAAACCCCACAAAGGATCGGACTCCCCTTACTGATCGGGGCGTTTCCCATAGCTGTATAGCCTTGACTTTCTCAGGGTCGACTCTTAGACCCCTTCCTACCTCGACAATGAATCCGAGGTATTTCACGCTTTTTGCCTCGAAGTCGCATTTGTCGATATCGATCTGTAACCCTGCCTCCTGCAATCTGATCAGGACCTTCTTAACCTTGCTTCGGTGATCTGCGAGCGATCCGCTCGAGTAGATCAGAATGTCGTCGATATAGGCAGAACAGAACTCATCAAGGTAGTCCCTCAACGTGTGATTGATGTATCGCTGAAAGGTCGCCGGGGCCCCAGTTAACCCGAAGGGTGTGACCATCCATTCGTACAGGCCGTACCGGGTGCGGAATGCAGTCTTCCATTCCTCCCCTGCCTTTATCCTGATCTTATGGAAGGCTGCAATAACGTCTAGCTTTGTTAACCACTTGGCTTGTGATACCGCCCTCAGCGTCTCGCTGATCAGGGGGAGAGGGTATCGATCCTTCTTCGTGATTGCGTTCAGACCTCGGTAGTCAACACAGAATCTCAGGCCTCCGCCAGGCTTCTTCACGAAAAGTACGGGGGCGGAGGCCGAGGAGCTGCTAGCTCTAATGAACCCTTTGTCCAGCAGGTCGGTAAGGGTCTTCCGCAGCACTATCAGTTCCTCCCTGGACATACCGTATAGTGGTCCCCAGGGGGCTTGATGCTCTCGGCCGTTGTTGTCTTTTTCCAGGGGGATCTCGTGGTCTATCCCCTTCCTGTGCGGCGGAAGCTTCTCGGCCTGATTACGGTCAAAGACCGGAAGGAACTGGTGATAGTGTTTAGGGAGCTTGTCTCTTGGGTCCGTCTTCTTCTTAGGGGCCAAGGCTTTCTCGATATCCGCGATACTTGCGGCAAAAATTCTCATACCGGTACCTTCCGCCGGGTTTTCCCGTCTCTCGCGCCTGATCAGGGCCATGAACACTGATGCCGCCTGCTTCTGTAGAGGAAACCGGTGATCCTCCTGCCCGGGTTTCCTTCCTTGTACCGTGTGGTTTGCTACTCCAATATGCAGGGAGTTGGTTGCTGGGCGGACGACCACATCATCGTCTTTCATCCAGGATTGTCCAAGGATCACGTCGTCCTCCTGATCAGGGATGACGTAAAAGAACAATCGTCGTCTCTTGTACCCGTCGATGTCGATGCTGGCGTACGTGACGGTGTCTATAGCCCCAGGCACTGTGACGTTGACCTGTTCGAGGGCTCTCGGTGGTATGCTGATACGCGGCAAGCGGAGTTTCGTAGCGTAGGTGTCGCTGATTGTGGCGTAAGTGAGGCACCCGTTATCCACCAAGGCGTAGGTGTAATGGGTGTTATTGATTCCGATGTTAACATAAAAGGGCTCACTATCCATGTTCTTCCTAACACTCCGCCACTCCTTTCTTGCTTCTACCTCCTGGCGGCGCTTTTCGCCAGGAGTTACTCTTTTCCCGAGTCTTCTGAGGTCTGGTCAGACTCCGTCTCGCTCGATTCCTCCGAGCTACTCTCGGCAACAAGCTTAGTCTTGGACTTCTTGACTTTCGACTTCTTAGTCTTTGCCTTCGGAGGTTTCTCTTCTACGTCCTCACAGTGCCGAGCGAGGTGCCCTGGCCTCCTGCACCTATAGCACAGGAAGTCTTTGGTCCTTACGTCCCTCTTCTTCCCTCCCTGGTCAGGGGCCTTGGTCTTACTGACCTTGGTAGGCTCCCAGTCCATCTTGTCGTGAGGTGGTCTTGTAGGGGACTTAGGCTTTGCCTGACCAGGGGTAGACAGCCTTCGTCGCTGCCTCTCTTGGCGTTCCTGAGAGGACTGGTTGTCTAGGCGAGATCCGATCTTCATTAAGAGCCTGGTGTACTCGGGGTAAGATTCCGGGATATCAGCCACGCTGATCAGGTGGCTGCGTAGGGTCGCATTCAAGGCTCCTTCAAGGTAGTTGATTCTTACAACGTCAACCCATTCGCCTCCTCCGCTCTCGGCCAGTTCCTTCTCGAACTTAGGGAGGAAAACAGCAAAGCTCTCGTACTCTTTCTGGCGGAGCGTTCGTAGTCGGCTGAGTGCCCTGGCCTTGGCGTTTGGGTCTCCATAGCAACTTTCCAGGTAGCTCATGAACTGGTCGGGCGACTCTTCTCCGTTTGCTCCACCCTGAGCGTAGTACGCTGACGCCATTGCTTGAGCTGTACCATCCAGCCTGGCGTATATATATCCAAATATATCAGCGTCACAGTCAAAGGCTCTCCTATCTAGGCGGATCTTTCCTTTCATCTCCAAGAACCAACGTCGGAAGTTTTTACGGGTACCATCGAACTTCGGAGGGTCGGGTATCTGGTGTTTTCTTCGGAGCGCGGTTATCGGTTGAGCCTGATCAGGGGGGGTGGAGGTTGCAGTCGTTGTAGGGGTCTCGTTTGGGGTCGTTGTCGGGTGCCTAGGTGCGGCTAGGGCTTGCTGCAGCAGTCGAATCTGCTCTCCGTGGGCCTCTCGTTCGGCCGCTTGGGTGGTTCGCATCTCCTGTAGCTGGGCAGCCAGCTGACTGATCAGCTGCACCAGCTGCTGTGGATTCTCAGATGGTTCGGCATTCATATTGCCCTCCATGTCGATAGCTCCCGCAACACACTGTGTTCTCTGGGGCTCTTCCGGTCTATCCTTTGTCCCGCAACCACAACGTGGTTCTGTTGAGACTGGACGGGGTACTCCTGATCAGTCCTACTCTGATCGGGTCCACGGGTTCTGTAGCTATTTTGGTTGACGGTCCCTTTTTCAACTAAGCTACGAGGCTCTGTCCTCCAGCCTCCGCCAGACCGCTACTTCTAGAGAAAGGCTCCGACGTCCTTAATCGCGCAGACTCTGGCCGTCCTCACTAGACGAACCGACCGTCTAGTATAGAGGATCCTGGTGTTTGGGATCTGAGGATAATGTAACGGTCCAAGGCGTGTGTATTTGCAACAGGCTATGGCGACTACTACGAGTATCCTCAGATGAGGATTAGAAGGGAAGAACAACAAATCTCCGCCTCGCAGCGGCCTGATCAGGGCCATGCGGCCCATGCCGCACTGGCCATCGGATTGTCGGCATCGTGGATTCCGTGGTGGGCCTGACCCGGGGTCGCCCGTGGCCGCGATATCCAGCAAGGCCTCATACGGGCCCAGCCCGTTACAAGGATAGACTTAGACAGACTTAAGGATAGACTTCTATAGCTCTTTAGCAATTAACTTTATAATTATCCCCTTAGATACTCTTAGCACCTTTTACTAGTGACTAATGTTATAAGCCCCTTGTTAAGTATACAACTAATTACTATATCCTCTAAAGACCTAATCCTTTTAGTACAACCTACAGCACTGTTTAATAGCACTGTTGCCTTAGCTTCTGCTAATAGATACTACTATAGAAAGCTAACTATAACACTTTAATTGCTCCTATTCAGTAAGTTAACCCTACAAAGCTAACAAACAGTATTAACAAAATAGCTACTTATTATACTTCTACTTCTAGCTCTAGCTCCTAGGGCTAGCAACAAGCCTAGAACCTTACCTAGGAGTTAGCTAAGAACTAGACTATAGAGGACTTCTATCTACCTAAACTTTAACTTAATACTAATAGAGAAGTTTCTCTTACTAGCAAAGTCTACAACTAGATTTGCGCTAAACTAGGATGTAATAACAACAACCTAGCTACTACCTAGAAGCTTATTAACAAACTTATAGAACAAACTAAGATTCTAAAGAACAAAGCAGACTAAGCTACATCCCTTTAGCAGGAAGTTTAAACCCTTTAAGCTATAGTGTTACGGTCGGCTTTCCGTGGTAGTGTCTATTAGCAGAAGCTGAGGCCGCGAAGCTGGTGAACAGTGCTGTAAGTCGTGCTGAAAGGATCAGGTCGTCAGAGGATACGGTGATCAGTCGTACACTCAACAAGGGGTTGTAACGTTGGTCACTAGTGAAGGGTGCCGAGAGTATCCAAGGGGATAATCACAAAGTTGATTGCTAAAGAGCTATGGAAGGTAGTCTATCTATGTAGAATAAATATCCTTATATCCTTAAGTGTTGTTGCTAGATTACTTCTTGCTGTTAGTGATCCTTGGTGTTGGGTTAGTTTAGTAGCTTACTGATCCTTGGTGCAGGATCATGTTGGATCACTAGTAATCCAAACTGATTTATTACGTAACCTTCCCTAGTTCTTCTGTTCGTCGTTTGGCCTGCGCCGTGCGCCTGCATACATGAGTGTCCTTCTGCCCTGCTGTTCGCGCCGGGGGTCGTTCCAGGCTGCATCAGTCACCAACCGAATTCAGGTCGTAACATCAGGTCTCCTCTCCAAAGGTCTAAGTCCTGCAGACCGCTATAAGTAGGTTGTCTCTCCTAGGTTAGGGAGGCGTTAATTGTGCTTCCTTAATAATGCTAATACTATATCTAGTTGCATAGTTAAACAAAAGGCAGATTCTAAAATCTCTTAGAAAACACGCAAGCGTTGTTCTCTTGCTGAAGCGGTTGAGCGCCACGGAGTCAACGTCATGCCTTACACTCATTGTTTCAAGTCCAACAAGGTCTATAAAATAGCTAAAGAGTCGTTGCAATGCAGCAAGTGCATTTGTACTAGTTGCAGCTAGTGCAATAGGAATAATATTGCAAATGCCTGTAAGTTTTTCTTTCCTGATTTTATTGTCTTTAGCTAACTTCTGTAGTAAGTTGTTGTATGTTGGAGCAGCGCAAGATTAAGAAAGAGGAACATAAAGCAGAGGAGGAAATAGAGGTTCTTTAGGTGCAGTTATCTACTGCCCTAGGTTGTTTATCTTGCTTGCAGAAGCAGAAGCAATTTCTGAAGGATTGTAGGTCTAAGTTGATTTGTTAGGGTCTTTAATCCTTAGACAAGCTAGAGGCTTAGGATCAGGAGGTGGCGGAGGCTGAGGCTAGGGTCAAGCAGGATCTTGTCTCTTAGGGTGCTAGTAAGGTGTTTAACTAGAGTTCTCTAGGCGTAGGGTTGGATTTTGCAGAGCTAGGTCCCTTAAGTCCTTCTTGTGGTACTGCTAAAGGGCCTACTAGGAATATTAGAGGTTCTTAACTGGTTCCCATAAATTATCTTTATGTTTGTAGTTTTTCTATTTAATAAGGTACTGTTCTTATCTGTCCTCTGTTTAGTAGTTAATGATTTGTTTGACTTTGTATTCTAGTTCGTTAGGTTCAACGATGATGCAGTCTTTGGTGTGTGATCCGCGTGGTGCTGGTTTGAGAAGTGCGATGTGAAAGACTAGATGGATTTTTATTGTGTTAGGTAGTTTTAGCTTGTAGTTAACTGCTGAAACTTTCTAAACGATTTTAAAAGGTCTAAGTTTTTTGTAGTCCAACTTGTTGCTTAGTCGCTTAGTCTTAATGTTTTGCTATATAAGATAAGCGCTATCTCCCTCTTCTAAGGATAGTCCTCTAATCCTTAAAGTATTAGCGTATTTCTTTATTCTATTCCTAATAAATTTTAAATCTTTAGAGACGTTATCTTAGATTTTATGCATTTTGTTAATGTCTGCTACAGCTTTTAGGGCTTGTAGTCCTTTGCGTGGTTCTCTGTGTGCTGTAGGTTTAAATCTGTAGTTTAGGTAGAATAGGGAGTAGAGAGTGCTTTCTCCAACTGCGCTGTTGTAGGCAAACTAGGCTGTAGGTAACAGTAGTACCTAGTTATCTTGGTTGTAGTTGACATAGCATCGTAGATACTGTTCTAGTATCTAGTTGATTCGTTCAGTCTGACCATCAGTCTGTAGGTAAAAAGAGGTCAACAGTTTGTAGTCTGCACTAAGTTGCAAAATTAGTAATTTCTAAAACTTTAAAGTAAACAGCTTGTCTCTATCTAACACAATTTCGTTGGGTAGTCTGTAGTTGCTGATGATGTACTTCAAAAACGTGTACGCAAGGTCTTCTGCTGTGCTTGCTTCTAGGTATAGAATAAAGTAAGCGTATTTAGTAAGTTAGTCTACAATAACTAAAATGCTGTTGTAATAGACCTTTATAAGTAGTTCTCTTAACTTTAGTAGTTTAATAATAAAGTCTAAAGAGATTAAGTACCATGCTGCTAAAGGTGCTGGCAGTAGTTGAATTAGTCTGTAGGGCTTGTGTAGGCTGTTCTTACTTTTCCTGCAGAGGTTGCAATCCTAGATTGCATCTGTTACGTCTTATTGCATTACTTACTAGTCGTAGTGTTGTTAAATTTGTTTCTAGGTCTTAGTAACTCCTTAGTGACCATGTGCTCAAGCACTGTAAATCTCTCTAATTATCTCATGCGTCATTTTGTTAGTTGTGCCAATTATAACTCATCTAGCGATTATAAGTAGTTTCTATGCTAGGACAAGGTCTCCGTTTTTGTCTGTTTTAAGGATGACTTATGTTTCCTCTAGGACAGGGACTTTATGATCCATCCTTCTGCTAAGAGCGTCAGCTCTGCCATTATCAGTTCCTTTCCTGTAGATGATCTGGAAGTTGTATTCTAAAAGGAATTCTAACCATCTGACTTGTTGTTTGTTCAGGTTCTTAGAGGTTGTGAAATGTGCTAGGTTCTTGTGGTCTGTGTACACAAGAACTTCGTGTTTCGTACCAGATAGTTGTGGTCTCCACTCATGGAATGCTTCAATAATTGCCATAAGTTCTTTGTTGTGGATCTAGTAGTTCAATTCTGGTCTGTAGAATGCTTTAGAGAAGAAGGCATAAGGGTGTAGTCTTCCTTCTTCGTCGCGTTGTCCAAGTTATCCGCCTATAGCAAAGTCTGAGGCGTTAGTCTCAACTTTAAAAGGTTTGCTTAGGTTAGGGATTTAAGTAACAGGTTCTAAGGTGACTTGTTGCTTGACTCCTTTAAATGCATTGTTGCATTCTTTAGTCTATTTAAATAGGGTGTCTTTTTGTGTAAGGTTCTAGATGCACTAAACTTTTCCTGCGTAACCTTTAAGGAATTATTAATAAAAGTTAACAAATCCTAGGAACAACTAGATGTCCTTAACGTTCTAGGGTGTAGGCCAGTCCTTAACTGCCTGTACTTTCTTTGCTTCTATCTTAATTTATCCTAGTGTGATAGTGTATCCTAGAAAATTGACTTTCTTGCTGTAGAATTCACATTTCTCTGCTTCTACTAGTAGCTTGGCGTCTTAGAGCTTCTGAAGGACTTTGTGTATGTGTTCCTTGTGTAGCTTGAGGGTAGGTGAGAAGATGAGGATGTTGTTAAGGTAGATAATAACAAAGATGTTAATAAATTTGCTAAGGATGTGGTTAATTATTGTCTGAAAGGTAGTAGGTGCGTTGGTAAGTCTAAAGGGCATGACAAGGTACTTGAAAAGTCCTTTGCGTGTTTGTGTAACGGGCTGGGCCCGTATGAGGCCTTGCTGGATATCGCGGCCACGGGCGACCCCGGGTCAGGCCCACCACGGAATCCACGATGCCGACAATCCGATGGCCAGTGCGGCATGGGCCGCATGGCCCTGATCAGGCCGCTGCGAGGCGGAGATTTGTTGTTCTTCCCTTCTAATCCTCATCTGAGGATACTCGTAGTAGTCGCCATAGCCTGTTGCAAATACACACGCCTTGGACCGTTACATTATCCTCAGATCCCAAACACCAGGATCCTCTATACTAGACGGTCGGTTCGTCTAGTGAGGACGGCCAGAGTCTGCGCGATTAAGGACGTCGGAGCCTTTCTCTAGAAGTAGCGGTCTGGCGGAGGCTGGAGGACAGAGCCTCGTAGCTTAGTTGAAAAAGGGACCGTCAACCAAAATAGCTACAGAACCCGTGGACCCGATCAGAGTAGGACTGATCAGGAGTACCCCGTCCAGTCTCAACAGAACCACGTTGTGGTTGCGGGACAAAGGATAGACCGGAAGAGCCCCAGAGAACACAGTGTGTTGCGGGAGCTATCGACATGGAGGGCAATATGAATGCCGAACCATCTGAGAATCCACAGCAGCTGGTGCAGCTGATCAGTCAGCTGGCTGCCCAGCTACAGGAGATGCGAACCACCCAAGCGGCCGAACGAGAGGCCCACGGAGAGCAGATTCGACTGCTGCAGCAAGCCCTAGCCGCACCTAGGCACCCGACAACGACCCCAAACGAGACCCCTACAACGACTGCAACCTCCACCCCCCCTGATCAGGCTCAACCGATAACCGCGCTCCGAAGAAAACACCAGATACCCGACCCTCCGAAGTTCGATGGTACCCGTAAAAACTTCCGACGTTGGTTCTTGGAGATGAAAGGAAAGATCCGCCTAGATAGGAGAGCCTTTGACTGTGACGCTGATATATTTGGATATATATACGCCAGGCTGGATGGTACAGCTCAAGCAATGGCGTCAGCGTACTACGCTCAGGGTGGAGCAAACGGAGAAGAGTCGCCCGACCAGTTCATGAGCTACCTGGAAAGTTGCTATGGAGACCCAAACGCCAAGGCCAGGGCACTCAGCCGACTACGAACGCTCCGCCAGAAAGAGTACGAGAGCTTTGCTGTTTTCCTCCCTAAGTTCGAGAAGGAACTGGCCGAGAGCGGAGGAGGCGAATGGGTTGACGTTGTAAGAATCAACTACCTTGAAGGAGCCTTGAATGCGACCCTACGCAGCCACCTGATCAGCGTGGCTGATATCCCGGAATCTTACCCCGAGTACACCAGGCTCTTAATGAAGATCGGATCTCGCCTAGACAACCAGTCCTCTCAGGAACGCCAAGAGAGGCAGCGACGAAGGCTGTCTACCCCTGGTCAGGCAAAGCCTAAGTCCCCTACAAGACCACCTCACGACAAGATGGACTGGGAGCCTACCAAGGTCAGTAAGACCAAGGCCCCTGACCAGGGAGGGAAGAAGAGGGACGTAAGGACCAAAGACTTCCTGTGCTATAGGTGCAGGAGGCCAGGGCACCTCGCTCGGCACTGTGAGGACGTAGAAGAGAAACCTCCGAAGGCAAAGACTAAGAAGTCGAAAGTCAAGAAGTCCAAGACTAAGCTTGTTGCCGAGAGTAGCTCGGAGGAATCGAGCGAGACGGAGTCTGACCAGACCTCAGAAGACTCGGGAAAAGAGTAACTCCTGGCGAAAAGCGCCGCCAGGAGGTAGAAGCAAGAAAGGAGTGGCGGAGTGTTAGGAAGAACATGGATAGTGAGCCCTTTTATGTTAACATCGGAATCAATAACACCCATTACACCTACGCCTTGGTGGATAACGGGTGCCTCACTTACGCCACAATCAGCGACACCTACGCTACGAAACTCCGCTTGCCGCGTATCAGCATACCACCGAGAGCCCTCGAACAGGTCAACGTCACAGTGCCTGGGGCTATAGACACCGTCACGTACGCCAGCATCGACATCGACGGGTACAAGAGACGACGATTGTTCTTTTACGTCATCCCTGATCAGGAGGACGACGTGATCCTTGGACAATCCTGGATGAAAGACGATGATGTGGTCGTCCGCCCAGCAACCAACTCCCTGCATATTGGAGTAGCAAACCACACGGTACAAGGAAGGAAACCCGGGCAGGAGGATCACCGGTTTCCTCTACAGAAGCAGGCGGCATCAGTGTTCATGGCCCTGATCAGGCGCGAGAGACGGGAAAACCCGGCGGAAGGTACCGGTATGAGAATTTTTGCCGCAAGTATCGCGGATATCGAGAAAGCCTTGGCCCCTAAGAAGAAGACGGACCCAAGAGACAAGCTCCCTAAACACTATCACCAGTTCCTTCCGGTCTTTGACCGTAATCAGGCCGAGAAGCTTCCGCCGCACAGGAAGGGGATAGACCACGAGATCCCCCTGGAAAAAGACAACAACGGCCGAGAGCATCAAGCCCCCTGGGGACCACTATACGGTATGTCCAGGGAGGAACTGATAGTGCTGCGGAAGACCCTTACCGACCTGCTGGACAAAGGGTTCATTAGAGCTAGCAGCTCCTCGGCCTCCGCCCCCGTACTTTTCGTGAAGAAGCCTGGCGGAGGCCTGAGATTCTGTGTTGACTACCGAGGTCTGAACGCAATCACGAAGAAGGATCGATACCCTCTCCCCCTGATCAGCGAGACGCTGAGGGCGGTATCACAAGCCAAGTGGTTAACAAAGCTAGACGTTATTGCAGCCTTCCATAAGATCAGGATAAAGGCAGGGGAGGAATGGAAGACTGCATTCCGCACCCGGTACGGCCTGTACGAATGGATGGTCACACCCTTCGGGTTAACTGGGGCCCCGGCGACCTTTCAGCGATACATCAATCACACGTTGAGGGACTACCTTGATGAGTTCTGTTCTGCCTATATCGACGACATTCTGATCTACTCGAGCGGATCGCTCGCAGATCACCGAAGCAAGGTTAAGAAGGTCCTGATCAGATTGCAGGAGGCAGGGTTACAGATCGATATCGACAAATGCGACTTCGAGGCAAAAAGCGTGAAATACCTCGGATTCATTGTCGAGGTAGGAAGGGGTCTAAGAGTCGACCCTGAGAAAGTCAAGGCTATACAGCTATGGGAAACGCCCCGATCAGTAAGGGGAGTCCGATCCTTTGTGGGGTTTGCCAACTATTACCGACAGTTCATACCCCAATTCTCAGCCGTCGCCCGACCCCTCACTGCCCTGACGAAGAAGGACACCCCGTTCGTATGGTCTGAAGAGTGCCAGGACGCCTTTGAGGACCTAAAGGCCCGTCTGATCAGTGCGCCGGTACTAGCGCACTGGGATCCAGAACGAAAAACCGTACTAGAGACGGATTCCTCCGGATATGTGATCGGAGGTACACTCTCTCAGTACGATGAAGAGGGTCTACTACGTCCAGTAGCGTTCTTCTCGAAGAAGAATCTCCCCGCGGAATGCAACTACCCTATTCACGACAAGGAGTTGCTTGCCATAATACGGTGCTTAGAGCACTGGGACGCAGAGCTCAGAAGCGTCCGAGAATTCACCATCGTCACAGACCACCTCAACCTTAAGTACTTTACTACAAAGCGACAACTGACCGAACGTCAAGTTAGATGGGCAGAGACACTGTCTAAGTACAACTTCACTATCCAGTATAGGCCCGGGAAGCTAGCCGTTACCCCTGACGCACTGTCGAGAAGGGAGCAGGATATGCCCCTAGGGGAAGAGGACGACAGGTTGAAAGGACGAGAGTTACAGCTGTTGAAAGAAGGACGGAAGAGCCTTCGCGTAAACCGCGCCGCAGTACTGAGCCTGGGGCCGAGGTGCCCTGATCAGACCAAGACGACCATCAGGGCCGGTTTTGTATCAAGCGGGGACGCTGATGGAGGAAGCGACGAGTCTCCTAAATGGACTGAGCCACCAGTGAACCCCTTCGAAGACGACCCTTTGAAGAGCCTGTGGGACGTTGGGTTAGAGAACAACAACCGGTACTACTTGATCAGGGACGCTGTACAGCAAGGAGCCAAACAGCTGCCCTCTACGTGGGGAATCCCTATCATGCTGTCGGAGTGCACAGTCGACGGAAAACGCCGGCTTTGCTGGAGGGACAGGATATGGGTCCCGCATTACGAGCCTTTGCGAACGCGGCTGATTCAGAGCATTCACGACTCCGTGTTATCAGGGCACCCGGGCAGAGATGTGCTTAAGTCCCTGATCAGTCGGACGTTCCACTGGCCAGGGCTGTCTCAGGACGTCCGGCAATTCACCCGCAACTGCGACGTTTGTGGACGAGGCAACGTCTGGAGAGAGAAGCGCAGAGGGCTTCTTAAACCGTTACCGATACCCGAGCGATTTTGGGCAGAGATATCGCTCGACTTTATTACCGACTTACCTACAACGAGGAAGAAGAACAAGAACCTCTTGGTTATTACGGACAGGCTGTCTAAGAACGTTATACTGGAGCCTATGTGGGAAATTTCGTCCGAAGCAACAGCGAACACTCTTGCTACTGCCTTGATCAGACACCACGGAACCCCCAGAGCAATAGTGACTGATCGAGGGACACAATTTGTCAGTCAGACGTGGAGGCGCCTGTGTCAGCTCCTCAGAATCAAACAGAGACTCTCTACAGCCTACCATCCGGAGACTGACGGAGCCACGGAGAGAGCTAACCAAGTAGTAGAGACCTACTTGCGGGCCTTCTGCTCGTATGCTCAGGATGATTGGGACGAATTGTCCCTAGTGGCAATGATGGCTATTAACAACCGACCGGCGACATCTACAGGGATGAGTCCGTTCTTTGCCACCCACGGATACGACATCGACCTGATCAGGGTGGACGAGCCATTGAGAACGGACGACAGCACCCCTATCGCGAAAGCTGAAGGATTTGTGCAGAGATTGAAGGACGCTACGGAATGGGCCCAAGCCGCCATGGCCACGGCTCAAGAGCGACAAGAACTGTACGCCAACGCGAGGCGACAGCCGTCCGATCAGTTCAAACCGGGCGACAAAGTCTGGCTCAGGTTAACGAATGTGAAATCAGACAGGCCCTCAAAGAAACTGGACTGGGTGAACGCCAAGTATACGGTTCAGGAGACAGTCGGAACACACGCGTGCAGGTTAGACACGCCGCCTGGGATACATAACGTCTTCCACGTGTCCCTCCTGCGGCATGCCGGAAACGACCCTTTTCCATCGCAGGAACAGGACGATATACAACCCGCCGCCCTTGTGTCTGGACCTGATCAGGAGTACGAGGTCCAGGAGATACTGGATAAGAAGAAGCACGGTAGGGGTTGGAAGGTCCTCGTGAAATGGACGGGTTGGGCGAAGCCGACGTGGGAACCACTCAGCCAGTTTCAGGACACAATAGCACTAGCTGAGTACGAAGAGAAACACGGCCCCCTTCGGAAGGGGAGGAGGGGGGTATTGTAACGGGCTGGGCCCGTATGAGGCCTTGCTGGATATCGCGGCCACGGGCGACCCCGGGTCAGGCCCACCACGGAATCCACGATGCCGACAATCCGATGGCCAGTGCGGCATGGGCCGCATGGCCCTGATCAGGCCGCTGCGAGGCGGAGATTTGTTGTTCTTCCCTTCTAATCCTCATCTGAGGATACTCGTAGTAGTCGCCATAGCCTGTTGCAAATACACACGCCTTGGACCGTTACAGTTTGGAACGCTGTTTTCCATTCTTTGCCTGCCTTTATTCTAATCAAGTTGTAGGCTCCTTTAAGGTCTAAGGCTGTAAACTACATTGCTCTATGTAGCAAATCTTAGAGTTTTAAGATAAGTAGTAGTAGGTAGCAATTCTTCTTTGTAATGCTATTAAGCTATTAGTAGTCAACGCATAATTGTAGCTTGCTATTCTTTTTTAGCATAAATAGGATTAGGTATCCTGCTAATAATTTAGAGGGTCTAATGTATCCCTTCTTAAGGTTCTTATTAAGGTACTTATTAAGTGCTTTACGTTCTATTTTATTTAGTCTATATATTAGATAGAACTTTAGGTAGGATCCTTTAATAAAAGGAATCTTGTAATTATAAGGTCTATGTTCTAGTAAGCCTATTTCTAATTCTAGGGCAAACAGCTTTTTGTACTTCTAGTACTCCTCTAAAATAGCTAGGAGTGGGTCTAATCCCTGATCTAACGCTGCTAGGGCTACCGTCTTAGAAGGCTGTATCTCCTAGAGATAGGTAATGTATTGTGTTTGTCTCTGTTGTAGTGTATTGTTAAGAGGTACTCTAAAAGATTTGTTTAAGGCCTAACTCTTGCAGTGCTGCTTAGTAACTAAATCTAACCATTAGAGTTGGCTGGTTCTCTAATCTATTTGTAGGTTGTGTTTTTGTAACCATGTAATTCCTAGGATGACATTAATGTCTCCTATCTCTGTGATGTCAAGTTGGAGTTCTTCTTTCTGGCCATGAACTTGCAAAGGGAGGTGCACTGTCTCCAAAACAATGAGTCTGCTGCCGTACTTGACTTGTTCTCCTTCGACCGTCCGTAACGCGTACGGGCGTTCCTTCTTTTGCCATGGTATCTGTCGTTCATTCACCAATTGGGGTGAGATGAAGTTTCCTTGGGCGCCGCTGTCAATGATTGCGCGCGTCCGTTGTCCTTGGATCTCGATGTCCAGGTCGAAATGTGCTGCGTCGTAGGTTGCGCATAGGGTCTTATGGGTTGTCGCCGTACGTTGCCCTTCTGTCGTAGGCGTCATCAGTTTTTTGACTGTTGAGCTTCTTTCTTTTGTGCCTTTCGCCAGGCCTTTGCCTTGGCTTTAGAGTAGATAAGGCATTCGTTGTGTTTGCATTCTTGCTATCCCTTGTTGTCGTTGTAGCACGACATGGGGTATTTGGGGTCTGGGGCGAAGGTTGCAATGTTTCCTTCCTTGTAGTATCGCATTATCTAGAATAGGAGTTGTCTGCATAGGTAGACATCCTAAATAAGTTCTTCTGTGTATTGTTAAGGGTAGAAGTAGAACTTCTTCTTACCCTTTCTGTATATCTTGCAGTCGTCATCCAGACATTCTACCTAAAAGAGGTCTATGTAGTCCCTGTAGTTAGGGTTTAGTAGGAGGTAGTCTCTAGGTATAAGTAGTGTAGGTAGATAGTTCTTCTTATATGCTATCCTATAGAACTAGACTAATTAGTTATCCTTCTTAGGGTAGATAATCTAGTATTCTAGTTGTTTCTAGGGTTCTAGGCTCTCTTCTTTAGAGCTGGATGTAATGTAGGTTTTGTAGTACTGACTAGGCATAATCCTGTAGTTAGGGGCTTCTTTAGAGTCGTAATCTAAGCTGTCTAGCCCTTTCAGGTAGTCGCTTGCAGCGCGTTCGTACGTTTTTCTCTGTTAGGGGGTCCATGTTCGTGGGTCTTAAGGGTCGTCTGCTGCGACTTGGTTGAGCGTGGTGATCTCAATCCCTCCTCCTGATGTTACTAGTCCTTAGAGTGCAGGTCTCTTGACTTCTTCAAGTTGTCCTGTCTAGAGCATTTCGTTGAGTTGCTTGTTGATTTTGCGTGTAAGCTTCTAACTAGGGCCCCTGCGCATTATCGCAAGGGTCTTTAGTTGTTCTTAGGTTTTCTTAGGGGTGTTGTCCTTCTTAAGTCCTTTCCTTGCATTAGGGATCTTTTAGTAAATAGCAATCCTGCAGGCTTATTGTAGAATGTTAACACATTGTCGTTAGTGTTCCTTAGGGGTTTTGCATATCCCTGTCTTCTTGTAGCCTAACTAGGTTATAGCTAGAGTCTAGGGGGTCTTAGGGTACTATCCTAATTGTTTTTTGCTATCTTAGTAAGTAAGGCAGTTGTTGTTGTAGCATGCAGTCTATGAGAGTAAGGCGTAGGGGATGTCTTTATTAGTAATGTTGATTTGTTAGCCTTTCTTAGGTACTAGTTGGAACTGCTGTTTCTTAGGTTGTTAGCATTCTCTAGCTATATGTCCTGGCTTGTTGCAGTTGTAGCACTTGAAGTCTTGTGCTTTGTTGTCTTTCTAGGCCACGCTAAGGTCCATTAGGCCACTGTAGTGTCTATAGGCAGTGCTGTTGCAATTCTAGTTGTTTTGCCAATAGTTTCCTCTAGGGCGCTTAGCTTGTCTGTTGCGCTAAGGGTGGTTCTGCTGGAATTGTTGTTAGGGTTGCCATTAGTACTTCTTAGCTAAGTTAGCTGGTGCTTGCCTCTTGCCTCTTTCTTTGCGTTGTTTGTAGAGGCAGTTGTTAATCTTAATAGCAAGTTCGGCGTACTAGAGGAAGTCTTCTAGGCAATTAAGCTTAACAATCTTATCCTTGACTTCATCCTTCAAGTTGCTGTAGAACATAAAGATCTTAGTGTCTTTAGTAAGCTTAAGCTAAGCGCAGAGTCTTCTGAATTCTGCAGCGTAGGTAGTAGCAGACTTGGTCTAGCGTAGGTAAGCTAAGTCTCTTTCTGCTTGTTGTAATTCATTAGGATCCTAGAATAGGGATTTCAAGGCGTCTTTAAATCCTTGGAAATTAGCGAATATGTCCCTAACTTTGCTAGAACAATGGTCAAGGGTCTTACTGTTAAGGTATTCTTCTAGGAAAGGTTTAAACTATTAAAGGGCTTATCCTTGCAAGAAGGTTGCAGCATAAATAACTCTTTTGGTTCTACTGCAAAAGTTTCCCTAATAGAAATTCTAATAGTTCTTAACCTAGATAAGGAATCCCTTAAGTGTTCCTAGGGTTCCATTATAGGTAATAGGTAAGTTAAGCTTAAGTTTCTTACGTCTATCTACAGGGGTCTAGATGATGTTGGCTATAGCTTGCAGGGTCTAAACCTCCTGCTAAAAGGATGTAGCCTAGTCTGCTTTGTTCTTTAGAATCTTAGTTTGTTCCATAAGTTTGTTAATAAGTTTCTAAGTAGTAGCTAGGTTGTCGTCATTTCATCCCAGCTTAGCGCAAATCTAGTTGTAGACTTTGCTAGTAAGAGAGACTTCTCCATCAGTATCCAGCTGGAGTTCAGGCAGACGGAAGTCCTCCATAGTCTAGTTCTTAGCTAATTCCTGGGCGAGGTTCCTAGCCTGTTGCTGGCCCTGGGAGCTGGGGCTTAAAGAAGTAGGAGTATAATAAGTGGCCATCTTGTCAATACTGTTCGTTAGCTTTGTAGGGTCAACTTACTAAACAGGAGCAATCAAAGTGTTACAGTCAGCTTTCTGTGGTAGTGTCTATTAGCAGAAGCTGAGGCTGCGAAGCTGGTGAACAGTGCTGTAAGTCGTGCTGAAAGGATCAGGTCGTCAGAGGATACAGTGATCAGTCGTACACTCAACAAGGGGTTGTAACGTTGGTCACTAGTGAAGGGTGCCGAGAGTATCCAAGGGGATAATCACAAAGTTGATTGCTAAAGAGCTATAGAAGGTAGTCTATCTATGTAGAATAAATGTCCTTATATCCTTAAGTGTTGTTACTAGATCACTTCTTGCTGTTAGTGATCCTTGGTGTTGGGTCAGTTTAGTGGCTTACTGATCCTTAGTGCAGGATCATGTTGGATCACCAGTAATCCAAACTAATCCATCACGTAACCTTCCCTAGTTCTTCTGTTCGTCGTTTGGCCTGCGCCGTGCGCCTGCATACATGAGTGTCCTTCTGCCCTGCTGTTCGCGCCGGGGGTCGTTCCAGGCTGCATCAGTTACCAACCGAATTTGGGTCGTAACATATAGGCAACATTATCTAAACCCCTGTAGATAGACGTAAGAAACTTAAGCTTAACTTACCTATTACCTATAATAGAACCTTAGGAACACTTAAGGGATTCCTTATCTAAGTTAAGAACTATTAGAATTTCTATTAGGGAAACTTTTGCAGTAGAACTAAGAGAGTTATTTATGCTGCAACTTTCTTGTAAGGATAAGCCCTTTAATAGTTTAAACCTTTCCTAGAAGAATACCTTAATAATAAGATCTTTAACTATTGTTCTAGCAAAGTTAGGGATATATTTGCTAATTTCTAAGGATTTAAAGACACCTTAAAATCCCTATTTTAGGATCTTAATGAATTACAACAAGCAGAAAGAGACTTAGCTTACCTACGCTAGACTAAGTCTGCTACTACCTACGCTGCAGAATTCAGAAGACTCTATGCTTAGCTTAAACTTACTAAAGACACTAAGATCTTTATGTTCTACAGCAACTTAAAGGATAAAGTTAAGGATGAGATTGTTAAGCTTAATTGCCTAGAAGACTTCCTTTAGTACGCTAAACTTGCTATTAAGATTAATAACTACCTCTACAAACAACGCAAGGAGAAAGGCAAGAGGTAAGTACTAGCTAACTTAGCTAAGAAGTACTAATAGCAACCCTAACAACAATTCTAGCAGAACTACCCTTAGCGCAACAGATAAGCTAAACACCCTAAAGGAAACTACTAGTAGAATAACTAGAATTGCAATAGCACTACCTATAGATACTACAGCAGGCTTATAGACCTTAGCGTAGCCTAGAAAGACAATAAGGCATAAGACTTCAAGTGCTACAATTGCAATAGGCTAGGATATATAGCTAGAGAATGCTAACAACCTAAAAAACAGCAGTTTTAACTAGTACCTAAGAAAGGCTAACAAATTAATATTGCTAACAAAGATATTCCCTATGCTTTACTTTTATAGACTACATACTGTAACGGGCTGGGCCCGTATGAGGCCTTGCTGGATATCGCGGCCACGGGCGACCCCGGGTCAGGCCCACCACGGAATCCACGATGCCGACAATCCGATGGCCAGTGCGGCATGGGCCGCATGGCCCTGATCAGGCCGCTGCGAGGCGGAGATTTGTTGTTCTTCCCTTCTAATCCTCATCTGAGGATACTCGTAGTAGTCGCCATAGCCTGTTGCAAATACACACGCCTTGGACCGTTACATTATCCTCAGATCCCAAACACCAGGATCCTCTATACTAGACGGTCGGTTCGTCTAGTGAGGACGGCCAGAGTCTGCGCGATTAAGGACGTCGGAGCCTTTCTCTAGAAGTAGCGGTCTGGCGGAGGCTGGAGGACAGAGCCTCGTAGCTTAGTTGAAAAAGGGACCGTCAACCAAAATAGCTACAGAACCCGTGGACCCGATCAGAGTAGGACTGATCAGGAGTACCCCGTCCAGTCTCAACAGAACCACGTTGTGGTTGCGGGACAAAGGATAGACCGGAAGAGCCCCAGAGAACACAGTGTGTTGCGGGAGCTATCGACATGGAGGGCAATATGAATGCCGAACCATCTGAGAATCCACAGCAGCTGGTGCAGCTGATCAGTCAGCTGGCTGCCCAGCTACAGGAGATGCGAACCACCCAAGCGGCCGAACGAGAGGCCCACGGAGAGCAGATTCGACTGCTGCAGCAAGCCCTAGCCGCACCTAGGCACCCGACAACGACCCCAAACGAGACCCCTACAACGACTGCAACCTCCACCCCCCCTGATCAGGCTCAACCGATAACCGCGCTCCGAAGAAAACACCAGATACCCGACCCTCCGAAGTTCGATGGTACCCGTAAAAACTTCCGACGTTGGTTCTTGGAGATGAAAGGAAAGATCCGCCTAGATAGGAGAGCCTTTGACTGTGACGCTGATATATTTGGATATATATACGCCAGGCTGGATGGTACAGCTCAAGCAATGGCGTCAGCGTACTACGCTCAGGGTGGAGCAAACGGAGAAGAGTCGCCCGACCAGTTCATGAGCTACCTGGAAAGTTGCTATGGAGACCCAAACGCCAAGGCCAGGGCACTCAGCCGACTACGAACGCTCCGCCAGAAAGAGTACGAGAGCTTTGCTGTTTTCCTCCCTAAGTTCGAGAAGGAACTGGCCGAGAGCGGAGGAGGCGAATGGGTTGACGTTGTAAGAATCAACTACCTTGAAGGAGCCTTGAATGCGACCCTACGCAGCCACCTGATCAGCGTGGCTGATATCCCGGAATCTTACCCCGAGTACACCAGGCTCTTAATGAAGATCGGATCTCGCCTAGACAACCAGTCCTCTCAGGAACGCCAAGAGAGGCAGCGACGAAGGCTGTCTACCCCTGGTCAGGCAAAGCCTAAGTCCCCTACAAGACCACCTCACGACAAGATGGACTGGGAGCCTACCAAGGTCAGTAAGACCAAGGCCCCTGACCAGGGAGGGAAGAAGAGGGACGTAAGGACCAAAGACTTCCTGTGCTATAGGTGCAGGAGGCCAGGGCACCTCGCTCGGCACTGTGAGGACGTAGAAGAGAAACCTCCGAAGGCAAAGACTAAGAAGTCGAAAGTCAAGAAGTCCAAGACTAAGCTTGTTGCCGAGAGTAGCTCGGAGGAATCGAGCGAGACGGAGTCTGACCAGACCTCAGAAGACTCGGGAAAAGAGTAACTCCTGGCGAAAAGCGCCGCCAGGAGGTAGAAGCAAGAAAGGAGTGGCGGAGTGTTAGGAAGAACATGGATAGTGAGCCCTTTTATGTTAACATCGGAATCAATAACACCCATTACACCTACGCCTTGGTGGATAACGGGTGCCTCACTTACGCCACAATCAGCGACACCTACGCTACGAAACTCCGCTTGCCGCGTATCAGCATACCACCGAGAGCCCTCGAACAGGTCAACGTCACAGTGCCTGGGGCTATAGACACCGTCACGTACGCCAGCATCGACATCGACGGGTACAAGAGACGACGATTGTTCTTTTACGTCATCCCTGATCAGGAGGACGACGTGATCCTTGGACAATCCTGGATGAAAGACGATGATGTGGTCGTCCGCCCAGCAACCAACTCCCTGCATATTGGAGTAGCAAACCACACGGTACAAGGAAGGAAACCCGGGCAGGAGGATCACCGGTTTCCTCTACAGAAGCAGGCGGCATCAGTGTTCATGGCCCTGATCAGGCGCGAGAGACGGGAAAACCCGGCGGAAGGTACCGGTATGAGAATTTTTGCCGCAAGTATCGCGGATATCGAGAAAGCCTTGGCCCCTAAGAAGAAGACGGACCCAAGAGACAAGCTCCCTAAACACTATCACCAGTTCCTTCCGGTCTTTGACCGTAATCAGGCCGAGAAGCTTCCGCCGCACAGGAAGGGGATAGACCACGAGATCCCCCTGGAAAAAGACAACAACGGCCGAGAGCATCAAGCCCCCTGGGGACCACTATACGGTATGTCCAGGGAGGAACTGATAGTGCTGCGGAAGACCCTTACCGACCTGCTGGACAAAGGGTTCATTAGAGCTAGCAGCTCCTCGGCCTCCGCCCCCGTACTTTTCGTGAAGAAGCCTGGCGGAGGCCTGAGATTCTGTGTTGACTACCGAGGTCTGAACGCAATCACGAAGAAGGATCGATACCCTCTCCCCCTGATCAGCGAGACGCTGAGGGCGGTATCACAAGCCAAGTGGTTAACAAAGCTAGACGTTATTGCAGCCTTCCATAAGATCAGGATAAAGGCAGGGGAGGAATGGAAGACTGCATTCCGCACCCGGTACGGCCTGTACGAATGGATGGTCACACCCTTCGGGTTAACTGGGGCCCCGGCGACCTTTCAGCGATACATCAATCACACGTTGAGGGACTACCTTGATGAGTTCTGTTCTGCCTATATCGACGACATTCTGATCTACTCGAGCGGATCGCTCGCAGATCACCGAAGCAAGGTTAAGAAGGTCCTGATCAGATTGCAGGAGGCAGGGTTACAGATCGATATCGACAAATGCGACTTCGAGGCAAAAAGCGTGAAATACCTCGGATTCATTGTCGAGGTAGGAAGGGGTCTAAGAGTCGACCCTGAGAAAGTCAAGGCTATACAGCTATGGGAAACGCCCCGATCAGTAAGGGGAGTCCGATCCTTTGTGGGGTTTGCCAACTATTACCGACAGTTCATACCCCAATTCTCAGCCGTCGCCCGACCCCTCACTGCCCTGACGAAGAAGGACACCCCGTTCGTATGGTCTGAAGAGTGCCAGGACGCCTTTGAGGACCTAAAGGCCCGTCTGATCAGTGCGCCGGTACTAGCGCACTGGGATCCAGAACGAAAAACCGTACTAGAGACGGATTCCTCCGGATATGTGATCGGAGGTACACTCTCTCAGTACGATGAAGAGGGTCTACTACGTCCAGTAGCGTTCTTCTCGAAGAAGAATCTCCCCGCGGAATGCAACTACCCTATTCACGACAAGGAGTTGCTTGCCATAATACGGTGCTTAGAGCACTGGGACGCAGAGCTCAGAAGCGTCCGAGAATTCACCATCGTCACAGACCACCTCAACCTTAAGTACTTTACTACAAAGCGACAACTGACCGAACGTCAAGTTAGATGGGCAGAGACACTGTCTAAGTACAACTTCACTATCCAGTATAGGCCCGGGAAGCTAGCCGTTACCCCTGACGCACTGTCGAGAAGGGAGCAGGATATGCCCCTAGGGGAAGAGGACGACAGGTTGAAAGGACGAGAGTTACAGCTGTTGAAAGAAGGACGGAAGAGCCTTCGCGTAAACCGCGCCGCAGTACTGAGCCTGGGGCCGAGGTGCCCTGATCAGACCAAGACGACCATCAGGGCCGGTTTTGTATCAAGCGGGGACGCTGATGGAGGAAGCGACGAGTCTCCTAAATGGACTGAGCCACCAGTGAACCCCTTCGAAGACGACCCTTTGAAGAGCCTGTGGGACGTTGGGTTAGAGAACAACAACCGGTACTACTTGATCAGGGACGCTGTACAGCAAGGAGCCAAACAGCTGCCCTCTACGTGGGGAATCCCTATCATGCTGTCGGAGTGCACAGTCGACGGAAAACGCCGGCTTTGCTGGAGGGACAGGATATGGGTCCCGCATTACGAGCCTTTGCGAACGCGGCTGATTCAGAGCATTCACGACTCCGTGTTATCAGGGCACCCGGGCAGAGATGTGCTTAAGTCCCTGATCAGTCGGACGTTCCACTGGCCAGGGCTGTCTCAGGACGTCCGGCAATTCACCCGCAACTGCGACGTTTGTGGACGAGGCAACGTCTGGAGAGAGAAGCGCAGAGGGCTTCTTAAACCGTTACCGATACCCGAGCGATTTTGGGCAGAGATATCGCTCGACTTTATTACCGACTTACCTACAACGAGGAAGAAGAACAAGAACCTCTTGGTTATTACGGACAGGCTGTCTAAGAACGTTATACTGGAGCCTATGTGGGAAATTTCGTCCGAAGCAACAGCGAACACTCTTGCTACTGCCTTGATCAGACACCACGGAACCCCCAGAGCAATAGTGACTGATCGAGGGACACAATTTGTCAGTCAGACGTGGAGGCGCCTGTGTCAGCTCCTCAGAATCAAACAGAGACTCTCTACAGCCTACCATCCGGAGACTGACGGAGCCACGGAGAGAGCTAACCAAGTAGTAGAGACCTACTTGCGGGCCTTCTGCTCGTATGCTCAGGATGATTGGGACGAATTGTCCCTAGTGGCAATGATGGCTATTAACAACCGACCGGCGACATCTACAGGGATGAGTCCGTTCTTTGCCACCCACGGATACGACATCGACCTGATCAGGGTGGACGAGCCATTGAGAACGGACGACAGCACCCCTATCGCGAAAGCTGAAGGATTTGTGCAGAGATTGAAGGACGCTACGGAATGGGCCCAAGCCGCCATGGCCACGGCTCAAGAGCGACAAGAACTGTACGCCAACGCGAGGCGACAGCCGTCCGATCAGTTCAAACCGGGCGACAAAGTCTGGCTCAGGTTAACGAATGTGAAATCAGACAGGCCCTCAAAGAAACTGGACTGGGTGAACGCCAAGTATACGGTTCAGGAGACAGTCGGAACACACGCGTGCAGGTTAGACACGCCGCCTGGGATACATAACGTCTTCCACGTGTCCCTCCTGCGGCATGCCGGAAACGACCCTTTTCCATCGCAGGAACAGGACGATATACAACCCGCCGCCCTTGTGTCTGGACCTGATCAGGAGTACGAGGTCCAGGAGATACTGGATAAGAAGAAGCACGGTAGGGGTTGGAAGGTCCTCGTGAAATGGACGGGTTGGGCGAAGCCGACGTGGGAACCACTCAGCCAGTTTCAGGACACAATAGCACTAGCTGAGTACGAAGAGAAACACGGCCCCCTTCGGAAGGGGAGGAGGGGGGTATTGTAACGGGCTGGGCCCGTATGAGGCCTTGCTGGATATCGCGGCCACGGGCGACCCCGGGTCAGGCCCACCACGGAATCCACGATGCCGACAATCCGATGGCCAGTGCGGCATGGGCCGCATGGCCCTGATCAGGCCGCTGCGAGGCGGAGATTTGTTGTTCTTCCCTTCTAATCCTCATCTGAGGATACTCGTAGTAGTCGCCATAGCCTGTTGCAAATACACACGCCTTGGACCGTTACACATACTATAACAACAACTACCTTACTTACTAAGATAGCAAAAAACAATTAGGATAGTACCCTAAGACCCCTTAGACTCTAGCTATAACCTAGTTAGGCTATAAGAAGATAGGGATATATAAAACCCCTAAGGAACACTAACAATAATGTATTAACGTTTTATAACAAGCTTGTAGGATTGCTATTTACTAAAAGATCCCTAACGTAAGGAAAGGACTTATAAAGGATAATACACCTAAGAAAAAGAAAACCTAAGGACAACTAAAGACCCTTGCAATAATGCATAGGGGCCCTAGTTAGAAGCTTACATGCAAAATTAATAAGCAACTTAATGAAATGCTTTAGATAGGATAACCTAAAGAAGTTAAGAGACCTGCACTCTAAGGACTAGTAACACTAAGAGGAGGGATTAAGATCACTACACTTAACCAAGTTGCAGCAGACAACCCTTAAGACCTACAAACATAAACCCCCTAAGAAAGAAAAGCGTATAAATGCGCTGCAAGCAACTACCTGCAAGGGCTAGATAGCTTAGACTACAACTTAGAGGAAACACCTAACTATAGAATCCTCCCTAGCTAGTACTACAAAACTTACATTACATCTAGCTCTAAAGAAGAAAACCTAAAACCCCTAAAACAATAAGAATACTAGATTATCTACCCTAAGGATAACAACTAGTTAGTCTAGTTTTATAGAACAGCGTATAAGAAGAACTATTTACTTATACTACTTATACCTAAAGACTACCCCCTACTAAACCCTAACTATAAGGACTATATAGACCTCTTTTAGGTGGAATGTCTAGATAATAACTGCAAGATATATAGAAAGGGTAAGAAGAAGTTCTACTTCTACCCTTAATAATACATAGAAGAACCTATTTAGGATGTCTACCTATGCAGACAACTCCTATTCTAGATAATGTAATACTATAAGGAAGGAAACATTGCAACCTTTACCTTAGACCCTAAATACCCTATGTTGTGCTATAATAACAATAAGGGATAGCAAGAATGTAAATACAACAAATGCCTTATTTACTCTAAAGCTAAGGCAAAGGCCTAGCAGAAGGCACAGAAGAAAGGGACTTAATAGTTAAAAAACTAAAGATGCCTACAACAAAAGGGCAACATATAGCAACAAACTATAAGACCCTATGTGCAACCTATAATATAGCACATTTTAACCTAGACATTAAGATCTAAGGACAACAGACGCACGCAAGTATTAACAGCAGCGCCTAAGGAAACTTTATCTTGCTTAGATTAGTGAATAAACAATAGATACTATAGCAGGAAAAAGAACGCCTATATGCGTTACAGATAGTTAAAAGAGAATAAGTTAAGTATAGTAGCAGACTTATTGTTTTAGAGATAGTGCACTTCCCTTTATAAGTTTATAACTAGAAAGAAGAACTTTAATTTAATATTATAGAAATAGGAGATATTAATGTTATCTTAGGAATTATATAGTTACAAAAGCACAACCTATAAATAGATTAGAGAACTAGCTAACTCTAATAGTTAGATTTAGTTACTAAGCAGCACTGCAAGAGTTAGGCCTTAAATAAGTCTTTTAGAACACCTCTTAACAACATAAGAAATACAAGGAACATACAATACATTGCCTATCTTAGGGAGATACAGCCTCCTAAGACAGTAGCTCTAGCAACATTAGATCAGGGATTAGATCTACTTCTAGCTATTTTAGAGGAGTACTAGAAGTACAAAAAGCTGTTTGCCCTAGAATTAGAAATAGGCTTACTAGAACATAGACCTTATAATTACAAGATTCCTTTTATTAAAGGATCCTACCTAAAGTTCTATCTAATATATAGACTAAATAAAATAGAACGTAAAGCACTTAATAAGTACCTTAATAAGAACCTTAAGAAGGGATACATTAGACCCTCTAAATTATTAGCAGGATACCTAATCCTATTTATGCTAAAAAAGAATAGCAAGCTACAATTATGCGTTGACTACTAATAGCTTAATAGCATTACAAAGAAGAATTGCTACCTACTACTACTTATCTTAAAACTCTAAGATTTGCTACATAGAGCAATGTAGTTTACAGCCCTAGACCTTAAAGGAGCCTACAACTTAATTAGAATAAAGGCAGGCAAAGAATAGAAAACAGCATTCTAAACACGCAAAGGACTCTTTAAGTACCTTATTATGCCTTTTAGACTTACTAACGCACCTGCTACCTTCTAGACAATAATTAACTACATTCTTAGCAAATTTATTAACATATTTGTTATTATCTACCTTAATAACATCCTTATCTTCTTACCTACCCTTAAGCTACACAAAGGATATATATACAAAGTCCTTTAGAAGCTTTAAGACGCTAAGTTATTAGTAGAAGTAGAGAAATGCAAATTCTACAGCAAGAAAGTCAATTTTCTAAGATACACTATTACACTAGGACAAATTAAGATAGAAGCAAAGAAAGTATAGGCAGTTAGGGACTAGCTTATACCCTAAAACGTTAAAGATGTTTAATTGTTCTTAGGTTTTGTTAATTTCTATAGATAATTCCTTAAAGGTTATGCAGGAAATGTTAAATGCATCTAAGATCTTATACAAAAGGATACCCTATTTAAATAGACTAAAGAACGCAATAACGCATTTAAGAAAGTTAAGCAATAAGTTAGTTTAGAACCTATTACTTAAATCCTTAACCTAGATAAACCTTTTAAAGTTAAGACTAATGCATTAGACTTTACTATAAGCAGACAACTTAGATAACGCAATAAAGAAGGAAGACTACACCTTTATGCCTTCTTCTCTAAAGCATTCTATAGACTAGAACTAAACTACTAGATCTACAATAAGGAACTTATAGCAATTATTAAAGCATTCTACAAATAGAGACTACAACTATCTAGTATAAAACACAAAGTTCTTATGTATACAGATCATAAGAACCTCACACATTTTACAACCTCTAAGAACCTAAATAAATAATAAGTCAGATAGTTAGAATTCCTCTTAGAATACAACTTCTAGATTATCTACAGAAAAGGAACTAACAACAGCAGAGCTAACGCTTTTAGCAGAAGGATGGATTACAAAGTTCCTATCCCTAAGGAAACATAAGTTATCCTTAAGATAGATAAGAATAGAGACCTTGTTCTAGCATAGAAGCTCCTTATAATTGCTAGATAAGTTATAATTAGCACAACTAATAAGATAACGCATAAGATAATTAGAGAGATTTACAGTGTAAGAGCATATAGTTACTAAGGAGTTACTAAGACCTAGAAACAAATTTAATAATACTACAACTAGTAAGTAATACAATAAGATGTAGCAGACGCAATCTAGGATTGCAACCTCTACAAGAAAAGTAAGAACAGCCTGCATAAGCCCTACAGACTAATTTAGCTACTACTAGCACCTCTAGCAGCATAGCACTTAATCTCTTTAGACTTTATTATTAAACTACTAAAGTTAAAAGAACTACTTACAAAGGTCTATTACAATAGTGTATTAGTTATAGTTAACTAACTTACTAAATATGCTTACTTTATCCTATACCTAGAAGCAAGTACAGCAGAAGACCTTATATACACATTTTTAAAATACATTATTAGCAACTACAGACTACCTAACAAAATTGTGTTAGATAGAGATAAGCTGTTTACTTTAAAGTTTTAGAAATTACTAATTTTACAACTTAGTATAGACTACAAACTATTAACCTCTTTCTACCTACAGACTAATAGTTAGACTAAACAAATTAACTAGATACTTAAACAGTATCTATAATGCTATATTAACTACAACTAAGATAACTAAGTACTACTATTACCTACAGCCTAGTTTACTTACAACAGCGCAGTTAGAGAAAGCACTCTCTACTCCCTATTCTACCTAAACTACAGATTTAAACCTACTACACATAGAGAACTACACAAAAGACTATAGGCCCTAAAGGCTGTAGCTAAAATTAACAAAATATGCAAAATTTAGATAAACATCTCCTAAGACTTAGAATTTGTTAGGGAATAAATAAAGAAATACACTAATACTTTAAGGATTAGAGGACTACCCTTTAAAGAGGGAGATAGCGCCTATCTTATATAGTAAAACATTAAAACTAAGCAACTTAGCAACAAGTTAGACTACAAAAAACTTAAACCTTTTAAAATTATCTAAAAGATTTTAATAGTTAACTACAAACTTAAGCTACTTAATATAATAAAAATCTACTTAGTCTTTTATATTGCACTTCTTAAACTAGCACTACGCAGATTACACACTAAAGACTGCATTATTATAGAACCTAACAAACTAAAGTATAAAGTTAAACAAATTATTAACTATAGGAATAAAGATAGTTATAATAAATATCTTATTAAATAGAAAGGCTATAGATATAAAGATAACTTATAGGAACTAGTTAAAAACCTCTAATACTCTTAGGTACTGCTAAGGGAGTACTAAAATTAAAGTTAGCTAACTTTAGATCCTTAAACACTGCCTCCTAGTTAACAACCCTAAAGGCGCTACTAGCCTATGCCTCTTTAGCTACAACTAACTTAAAAGAGAACGCAGCAGAATCTATAGATTTACTATCTAGGATCTCCTAACCCTTCTTAAACACTATTTGCTTTGCCTTGCAAATACGCTCTAGTTTTGCAAGCAACTTATCTATTTTAGCCTAAGCCTAATGCAGCGCGTCTGCTCTTTATTAAAGAATTAATTCCTCTAACTCCTTTTTACGCTTAAGATAATTAGACTTATTTAAAAGACAATCTACTATTACAAACAGATTAGTACTACAAAGAAACAAAAATAAAAAGAACACTTATATTTATAAATTGCATTTGCTAATGCATTACAAGAATAACTACAGCAAACGCACTTAGAACATTTTAATTTACTAGCTAGCATCTTATAGCAGCAACTAACTAACTAATAATATAAATAAGGTATAACTTTAAAACTAAACTCCTTAATTTCAAGCGCAAGCTTTAGGTAACATTATGTAGAAGAGCCCTTAGCGTAGGAATTGCTGTGCGACATTTTGTTAATACAAAAGAAGAACGCTTAACACTATTCTAGCCTAGATAGCAAGGGACCTAACCTACTTATGTAGTTTAGGGACTAAACCTTTAGAGGAGAGACCTAATGTTACAACCTATTAAACATAATAGGACTAGGGGATGCCCCTATAGGGCACCTAGCAGTTACAAACAAGTTATACGCTGCAGACATAGGAAACTAGGGTGCACTCCTCTAGCGCAGAAGAACTATAATATAAGGTTATATAGAGATAAGGAAGTAAGCAACTAATTATACGTAAGCATAATTGATTATAATGTAAGCGCTTATGCACCCTACTTTAAGTAATTACTCTATACAACACCTAGATTACTAGTAATTAGGTGTAAGCTAGAACCTTAGCAATAAGCACATAGGACTTATATATAGGATAGACTTAGATAGACTTAAGGACAGACTTCTATAGCTCTTTAGTAATTAACTTTGTAATTATCCCCTTAGATACTTTTAGCACCCTTTACTAGTAACTAACGTTATAAGCCCCTTATTAAGTATACAACTGATTACTGTATCCTCTAAAGACCTAATCCTTTTAGCACAACCTACAGCACTGTTCGATAGCACCGTTGCCTCAGCTTCTGCTAATAGACACTACCACGGAAAGCCGACCGTAACAGTTGTCTGTAGTCTATCTATTTTCTATTGCAGTAAACTACTATCCTTTATAAGGGCTAAGATCTAGAGGAAACTACTGCTGCTAGACTATCTTACCCTTATATATAATAAGGGGATTTAGGGTATAGCCTATAGTAGAGATGCACTTAATAATAGATACTTATACCTTTAATCTAAGCTGTTTCTTGCAGACAGACTTTGTCTTAGCTATCCCTAGCACTAGCCTATTAGATCCCTAGCCCTTAAGGATACTAGTCTTATCTATATTATATCTATTAGCTAGTTTAATGCCCTTAATCTCTAGTATAGTAAGGAGTTTAAACTAGTCCCTAATAACCTTAGTAGATGCTCTATTAATACATCTAAAGTCTATAGGGCGACTTCTCTAGACCTTAATTAATAAGTTTCTTCTTTTAAAGCCTTAGATCTATTGCTTTCCTAGAGGATCTATATCCCCTATAGTATAAAGGATCCTTTCTGCAAATACCTTTACCTGCTAATAGGTTAGAGCAAGCCTAAGGGCATACTGGATTTACACCTATTTAGCTAGCTTAGCCTCCTAATTAAGGGAAAGCCTCTAAAGGTTAGAAAATGCAGCTACCCTTGCTTAGGTGCCTTAAAGTTAATAACAAAGTATTAATCTTAGGATCCCCTATTTAGAGGATGCCTTGTAAATAGACTAGCTATTAGCAACAGCATCTAAGGCCTAGTTAACCTTATACTTAGTGTATTAGCTTATAAGGACTAGAAAAGGGTATATAGAAAAGATAAAGCTATTTAGTTAAGAACTGTAAATGTTGTAATGTAATGAAGTTGGAGAAAACAGGAGGCTGGTGGTGGTGGTGAGGCATTTTTGGGGGGGCTAAATGTGGGGGGGGGCCAAATGTGGGTGCTTGACGTTAACGGCGGGCAGACTGGGACAACTCGTGTAACTGACGCCCAGGTTCCAGTGCTGGCAATGAACAATATGTCTTCATACCACTACATGCAGTTCCTCTCAGAAAACTCCTCGGTTCAGCCTCTGCTGACTACCAGGAAATTCCTCCCGCTTACATCTTGGCCGAGAACGACATAGTCTTGCGTCCTCTACGCCTAGATGCCTAGCCTGCCACGCTTCGACACCCACTTCCGACAACTGAGCAAAGAGGGACCCGGATTCAAGGCAACGTTACAAATACACTAGCAGCAAAGGTATTGTCAGATGGTAGCCTGAACGGGCCGCGGGCTCTTTACGTTACAAGGTCTCCTCCAAGTATCAACAATTTTCGGTGTCTCGTCCACACGTATCAGCAACCCCCGACCGGCGGTTTTGGGTCACCACAAACGACTCAGAAGCCGAGCTGCTCAATCCTCTCGGCGCTCTACCCACCCAACTCAACATTCTGCTGCCAGCCCTTCAGCATCTCGGCCTCTCCCCTCCTCAACTTCAGCACGCAATGCTCCATCGCTCACGAGCCTACCCATCAGGTTTGTAGCCCCAGCCGTAACGAACGTCTCAGCGAGCACCAGGACCGTCAAAGAGTATGTCTCGATGCCTACTACAGCGTTTTCCAGCAGGCTTAAAGAGTTGTTGGAGTATCCTCCTTTTCCTCCGGCTTACTAGTGTGCTTCAACGGAACAACCAGTGCCTGGCTCCCGTTCTGTGCGTAGAGCATCTTTCTCTTTCGGCCCTGGGCCACAATAAGGAAGGGAGCATCCCAAAAGAACACTCGTATGACGACGCTGGTTACGAGCGAACTGACGCTGTAACGATGCGGCACTAGAGGCGGCACATGTTGATTTGATGTCTTCTACAAAAGGTTGGTCTTGTCGACGGGGTCAAAAAGCACTTCTTCACGGGTCTCTAGCCATCAAGATTTACGGAATATGACAACATGGACTACCAGGAGTGACAAAGTGATAGCGAGGATTGAAATGAAACATATTGGGGAAATAAAGATACCAGGAGCTTCTTTTGGTTCGGTGGCGCCGAGCGAAGAGTACTTGAGCCGCAAACGTAGCCCACTTGCGGCTCTTTTTCCCCGAGCCTCATCATTGAGTTCATGGAGGACAAAGCCTCTAAGTTTCTAACAGGCATATGAGTCTTTCACCAGTTGCAAGTGATTATAAGAGTACGAGGTGACCTAGCCAACTCAATGCAGGTACGGCACAGGACCAAACTACCACAGGTAGCGGCCAAGACCATGTCAACCGACTCCCCCACCGCTCTCCTTACTTGTCCCCTACGCCATTGTTTTTGTTTTCGCCATTGGATGTATTCACTGAGGCTCTCGCAGTGGCCTAGCTTGAGTATGATGGAATTCAAAGGGGAAGATGGTGATGCAATAAGAGTAGGCAGGGACAAAGAGGAGTTTGACATTTCAACCAGCAGGTCGCCGGACACCTGTGAAGGAAATGAGCAGAACGGCATGTTTTGGGTACGTTGCCATGCTAGCACGGGTTTCTTTTATCTTCAACCTCTCACTCGAATCACGTCAGCGCCAAACATCCAAGTCTGCATCAATTCCTAAAGCCTTGCAGTCCCTGAGATACCCCTCGATTTCTTGAAATCCCGCATTACTCGACGCCCTGCCAAGCCAGTCTCTACAGCGAGACTCGAGGCGCTGATAATGACTCTCTGGGTGTTCTGGTAGAGTGGCACCCGCAATAGAGCGAAACAAGCTGGAGACTCGCTTATAAATCTGGCCGAAGGACGTGGAAGAGCTTCGCCCGGTCCAGCCGTCGTGAATAATGTCGGCCAGCACTTCGGCGCCCGGTCCGATGACCTCGTGGCCACCAGCCAATTGTGCCCGAACCTCCTTCACCTCCGCGTAAGAACACAGATTCTTGAGGGGATCGATCCCGGAAAGAATGTAATGTAGGCAAGTCGCCATCTCGAAAGGATCCCGGACGACGTCGATCGCGTAATCCGGGTGGGAGCTGTGAACCGCCGATCCAAAATCGAACAATTTCAAGCGGTTGTTGCCGTCGACGCCGAGGTTACGCACGGCTAGATCGCCATCCGCCCAGCCGTGGGCCTCCAGCCAGCTCACTGCGTCGAGCAGTTCCAGAGCCCACCGCCGCCGTTCTGGTTTGGTCGAACGGGGCCAGGCTCGTTCCAACGGCTCGAGCCGTTCAAGGAAAAGGCAATTACTCTGGCCCGTTTCCAGACGCCGGATAAAGTTGGAATGAGGATGCGCTTTGAGCGTAGCGTAGACGGCCAACTCCTTTTCTAGGGAGATGAAGCTTCTAAGCGAGGGTTCAGGGAGGTAATGTTCATCCGGATCCTCGATGACGGCGTACTGAAATGGCATCTTGATGACGATTTCCCTGTCAATGGCGTATACAAGGCCCTAGGATGGTCCAATACCAAACCATTCCCCAGACTGGTCGTTGAAAGGCAAATGGATCTGCATGGCTGTCACGTTGAAGGGGGGTGATGTGTAGGACAAGCCAGCTACGGTGACTGACGGGGTTGTGGTGATCCTTTTGTATTTGAATGAATGAAATGCCAGTCTCGGAAGTTAATTCATCCGAGGGAAAAGAGAGTGTGTAAGACTGTGCTGGAAACCGGCCTTCGCGTCCGTCCGTCCATCCGTCTCCTGGAGCAAAGTGGCAAGCTTTCCCTTGACATGGTGTAAGGGAGATATCATTGGTCTTAAGAAAAGCGTCTAACCTTCTCGAATTCCTACCACCACGCACGTCTTAGAGGACAGAAGATTCTAGGTACGTTTGCCAATGTCGCAAGCCGGCTATCCAATGCTTTGCTTGGGCGGTGCCGGACAAGCTCTCCAGTTTAACCACCTGCGCACGCGATGCCTGTTCCAGCTCCTCTTTGCCTTGGTGCTTCAGTACATCGCAAAGTGAGAGGTAGATTAAGCGCGTCGTATGTCCGCTTGTCAAGGGGAACTTGTTGATGGCGATGAGCGCTTGCGTCCACCACGAGAAAGCGCCCTCCCAGTCTGAGCTTGCATGCCGCAGTTTGGCCGCCGTGATGCAAAGACGTAGGCGTGCCATCTTGGACAGCTGGCAGAACTCGGCATCGCGACAGAGCTGGTCCGCCTCCGCGAATCGTTGTTGGGCGAACAGAGACTCGGCCAGGGCCAGATTCAGTAGCGCGCGAGTTGCTGGAGTGCGAAGCGGTCGTTCGAGCTGCGTTCTAAGCAGCTGTTCGGCGCGAACCGGCTCGTCCAGCTCTCTCATGGTATCGGCGGTCTCAACCACCAGGTCTCCAGCATCCTCATCAAAGTAGACATCTCCCTGCTGTTCCGCCGCACATCTCGATTTGTCTAAACATCCGAGAGCCTCTTGAAACTTGCCTTGGAAGCGCAAGATCTTCCCACGCAAGACGTTCATGCGAAACAGAACTACGTCCTCGGCGGGAGAAGGATGCCCAGTTGGCTGCCACTCTCCAAGCACGTCCAACGCCGAAGACAACTCCTCGTTCTGGAGGCAGTCCAAAGCTCCTTGGTGAACAGTGAGCCCAATTGCGGCATTCATTCTTTTGTTGACGAGACCATCTCTTCGCTCCTGGTGCGAGTTGGTGGCCAGGGTCGGCGGCATCCCGCCCCCGGCGAGCCGCTGCAGCACCGACTCTCTCTGCGCAATGCAAGCTTGAACATAGCCATCTTGCCAGCCGCACATTGCCGCTTTTGCTTGTTCAACCGCATGACGCTTCCACTCTGTACCGGGGAGGCGAGACGCTTCGATGAGCGTGAGCACGACATCGACTCTGTCAGGGATGGATAGGCTCTCATAGCCGTCGTGTTCTCGGACAGCGGCCATGGTGTGAACCACGTGAGGTGTCAAACCCGCCCTCGCATGTGGCTCCCTGGAAAAGTCCTTAGTACTTGTCATTTATTATTTGACCGAGTGCGTACTCACGCAGCGGGCTCGAGATATTTCCATGGCACGGCGCGGTACGCAGTGGCCAGGGCTTGCCACCGCCAGAAGGAGTGTGATTCGGGAGGCAGGCTTTGCAGGACAGCTGTCCTGACACCAGGGTGGAGAGTGCATGTCCCATCGACACTGAGGGTTATTGCCGAAAGCCGCTCAAGCTCGGCCAAGGCATCATGCAAGGTCGGAAGGTCGGATAGCAGTGGCTGGAGAGCGGCATCATGAGGCGCACCTGTGATTTTGATCCCGCCCTCGTCGGTCCAACGCTTGCGTGGTGTACCCCCACGATAGAGCATCTCCGCCGAGACCTGGGCATTTGCCAGGAAACATAGTAATAACAACAAGGTCTTGCTACTCGGCTGGGCAGGAGAAATTTCCGATGGCAGCGCGGCCATAGATATTCCCGCACAGCCTGCCGCGTCTTCCATGGTGGAGATGTGACGGATATGGTGTCCAAGATCGGTCAGCGATAGGTATAGATAAAGACACCGTACACGTACTCTGTAACATATGTTGATATCCGCTCAGCCAACCGGAGCAGCGGCACGCCACCACGCATATATGTGCTTCCTACGCCGTGAAGACCTCGCACTATTTAGGTCTAGCGTACGAACACAAGGCCTGGCCACCGAGGCGTGTGTGTCTGCTTCCCTGCGTATACTGCTTGGCCACTCACACCGGCCAAGACTCAAAACTCGGCCGACCATGGCGGGGGTGGGGGGATAAGCCAGCAGGTTGATACATGCCATGGTCGATTATGTACATGCAGTGTAGGAGAAACTCCATGTTAAGGACAGGCTAGAAAGGAGGCTTCATTTGCTCCTGGTGTGACAGTTCCTTGGGGCGTAGGAGGGGGAGCGCACATTCTTGAGGAGGGCCGACCTTCGGAAACCACGAACTTTACACATTATGTACTTCAACTATCCTACTACGAGAACCCCAACTTCAGGGTGTACGTCAACGGCGACTTGCCCGTGATGTACACCTTGTCGCCCTGTGACGGTTAGTCAGGGTGGCCAGCGGAATATGCATATATGAGTGAGCAGAAAAGAGTGTCTTATTCGTACTAAAGAGTGGATGGTATCACCACGGGCTTGTGGGCCTAATGCTATCCTAATAACTGTTCCAGAGCTAGGGCCAGGTGGAAATGACAGGCTGGCCTGTTTAAGTACAGTCAGACCATCCTGGATGGGTTATGTCCATGACTCGCATAGAAGCATGCATGGATTCTGTCACCCTGCAAGACGAGCGTGCCGCCGAGCCAGCTGTACTGTTCGCCGGGCCGGGCGTCGATCAGGCCGCGGCCGAGTCCCGAGCCAAAGGTGATGGTATCCCCCGCGACGCTGTAGGAGCCCTCGCCCTCGACGAGGTGGTACAACTTGCCGCCCGTGGCATCCTGTCCGACCTCCTCCACGCCGGCGAACGTCCCATTCTTCCGGAAGGCCAGCTCGAACGTCAGCTCGACGTCGCGCTCGCCCGTCACCTCAAAGGTGAGGTCGTACCCGGCTTCTGTCGGCGCGATGGCCACCTCGGTCTTGAGGCGGCGCATGCTGGTCGGGCGGTTCGCGAAGTCGAGCGCCGCGTAGAAGCGGCCGTCGGCGACGGACCGGCCGAGCGCGTACTCGCCGTTCTCGTCGCGGCCCTCCGCCGGCATGGGCAGGTAGTACGGCACCTCCATCTCGCTGGCGAGGCGCACGACGCCGCTATCGTCGACGGCGATGCCGTTGGAACGGAAGTGGCCCATGGTGAAGAAATTGGGCACGAGCCGCACGGCCTCGAGGACGGCCTTGCCGTTCCACGCGCGGAACATGGTCGGGTTCGTCGACAGGCCCGAGCCGAAGCGGTTGTACAGGTCCGTCTTGTCGCCGGCGCGGTACCAGTCGGAGCCGCCAAAGGCGGACACGGACAGCTTGCCGCGACGGGCGCGGACGAGGCCGGCGGCGGCGTAGTGCTTGTCAAAGTCGACGAACGGCTCCTCGGGCGCGGGCAGCGGGGCCATGAGCGCGGGCCGCTCGATGAGGGCGCCGAGGTAGTCGCCGAGGGTGGCGCCGCTCTGCTGCTCGATGAGGCGGGCCATGGCGGCGAAGCGGCTGTTGCCGTCGAGGAGGGCCATCTCGCGGAAGATGGGGTAGAACTCGCGCATGTTGTTGCCCGGGCTCTGGGCCTGGTCCTGGCGGCGGCTGAGGATGGTCTCGATCTCGCCCCCGGGCTCGGCGTGCTCGATGGTGAGCTCGAGGTTCTTGCGGACGTGGGCGAGGAGCCCCGTGCGGTTGAGCTCGTGGAAGACGGTCAGAAGCGACGGGTTCGTCACGGCGGCGTAGTAGATGGCGCTACGCTCCGAGTAGATGCCGTCGGCGTCGATGTCGATGCCCTCGGCGAGCCACTCGTCGATGCGGCCGACCAGGCTCCCGTCCTCGTCGCCCGTGATGCGCGAGATGCGCGCCAGGGCGCCGCAGATCTTCCAGCGGTGGTTTGGCGTGTGGATGCCGCCCTTGGCGAGGCCCGGGCCGGCCTTGACGAGGATGTCGCGGATGGTATCGGCGATGGCCTGGGAGGCCTCGTGATCGTCCGCCTCGAGGATGCGCACCATGATGCCAAAGTCCTCGACCAGGAAGCCCGTGTCTGGGGGCGAGTGGCGGTTGCCGACGGTGTAGGTGCCGTCGCAGTGCTGACTCTGGGTGAGGACGGCGAGCATCTCGTCAATGTGCGGCAGCAGGGTCTCGTCGTGGTAGTAGGCCGAGTCGGGCCACACAAAAGGCGTGACGAGGCGGCGGACCTCACGCGTGAGACTGCGCGGCGAGCCCGTCAGCGACGCGTTCTTGTTGGTGAGAACAGTCGGAACCTGGCCATCGGCGGCCTTGGTCAGGAGCTCGAGGCTGGTCGCGTCGACAGAGACGTTTTGCCGGGGCATGACTGCGGCGGCAGACGCCGAGGCGGCGAGCAGGGCCACCCCCAGTGTCTGGATGAAGCGACGAAGTATCATGGCGGAGACGGGTGAAGGTGCGAGATGTGAGGCCGAGGCCGGGAGGAGAGCTGCGCAAACGGACCGCCGCGAGACAAGGACTTTAAGTACCTAGCCATTGACCCATGACCGAGATGAATAGCCAAGGCGGTCCCTGTACGTTACCATGACGGCCTCTTCCCGTGAAAGCTCACGATGTTCCCCTCTCGGGGTAATGGTCGCCGACTAGCGGCGCTGCTGGCCTCCAATCTACCACAATGTAATCTCCGGTGGTGGCCCCCCTCACGACGAACGTGACTCCCCATGGGGAAAGCCAAGGTGCGGGGGGGCGAATGTTAGGGTGTCTGGAGGCCGGGGATTGTGACCACGAAGTGTGCACGTATCCCGTATCCCGGTAGAATCTTCATGGTCGCTGCAGGAACCAGGGGAGTGTCCATCTGCAGAGCATCGAAAGCAAGGGAAAATCGCCGAAGCTGACCAGCACTAGGTAATAGTAGCCACTCAGACCGGTCACCGCCCTATCAAAGGTATGGCAGGGGGGCTTGATTATCAAGAGCCTAGCCAGCAGAAAGAAAGCATCCGAGCAAGAGGAGATATCAGATCTGAGCAAACAGGTGGGAAAGGAGGCTCCGGGGTCCTCTTGTTGTGACGGTTCTGTTTCTGTTCTGTTCGGGACGGACGGACGAACATCAACACAACTCAAGGCTGACCGGCCGCCAGTTGAGCTTGGCCTTCGAAAACAGCGAACTAGGTACCCATGCTATCTCGCAAAAGTATCTGATATCAAGGCTCTTGGCGCTGGCCGGCTTTGTTCCGTTGGCAGGGCACGTGACTGATTCGCCTAGTCTTAGTTGAGCCAGCTTCCGCATTGCATCACGATTCACCTCTTGAGAGTTTTGCTCCCTACGTTGACGCACATTTACGAGTTCTGGGTAGGACGACGCAGAAAACCGGTGCTCCATCTCAGCAAGAAAGGTCAGAGATAGCTTCGCTGCGGTTACTGGCAGCGGAAATCAAGTCATCATATCGTGTAATCTTCTCCCTCGAATTCATGTCTCAGCATAACCTCACCAAGTATCTCTAAAAAAGAACAACCAGCACCTACCAATTCATTGGAATTTATTTGAGGGAACCCCAAAAGGCTCCCGAATAAGTACTAAACTACATGTACGATAGCCTGTTTCTCACAAAATAGCATGTTGACATTATCAATCTGGTTAGCTCAGTGCTGGCCAGGCCCTTCTATCGCTAACCGATTCGGCCTGCGGCCGCTCATTTTGACAGCCACAAAGAGCGTGGCTCTCGAGTATACGGGCTGGACCATCGTTAGCTCGCGATACAAACAATTCCTTGACAGGGATATTCTGTACACACCAGATCAATTGCCGTCACCTGGGCTTTGAATAGTCTTTCTCTCGTTGACCAGCATCATGATAGCCCATGCACTGGATAGCAATTCCTACTTGGCCGCAAAGCAAGAGCCGGAATTATCCAGACGATATCCGCCAAAGGCACGATTGTCGCAAAAGGGATAGACACAGCATAATTGGTGAATGTTCGAGGCCATTTGCTGTGTCTGGCCAAGGGTGTGTGATCCCATCTTCCTGGTTACATAGACTCATTTTCTTGGGACAGCTTGAGCAGCCGGCAGCCGCAGTCAGACAGCAGGACTGTCCCGCCGTGATCATTCACGCTGGCAACAGATTTAGATCGATGGCTTCAAAAATAAACCCATCAGTCAGACTCTTGCTCTTGACTGCGTCATACATGTCATCTTCTTTTGTAAAGAGACGAAAAGCTCCAGCAATCCACGAGGTCGCCGTGGCTTTCGACGGTAACGGGCCCGAGTCCCCATAATAGACAGCCATGTGGTAAATCATGTCCAATTTGACATAGGTAAGAGTATGTACTAAAGCCTACGGGGATACATAATGCGTCATCCACACAAAACCCATCGTCCATCCGGTGGTCTCTAGGCTGACTTCGTAGACCGCAGTAAGAAACAATTGTCATCATGAACTGGTGTGGGAACAATGAGCTGTGGCGTCCCCGAGAGCACAAAGAACGGTACAATCCCCGATAGCCTCGGTTAGAAGGAACATGTCATGTCTATCGCAAATATACTCTGAACTGGGGAGTCTAAGGCCCAAGAGGTCCGTTAGCACAGCCCCGGCCCGCAGCAGTTGTGCAGAACACAATGGAAACGCTGACAAATGATGCACACGAATTACTGCTTCCTAATATTGTACTGTCATATTCGCCTGTTAGTCTTATTTGCCCTCCTCTCTGTCGTTCCATATCTCGTAGGGTCAAATTCCTCCCCTGGTTGATGGCTCTAGCGTCTGATGCCCCCGAGATTCATGTATCTACTGACCTTTCAGCCTGTGTATTTCCTGGGCTTTTAGGTAGGATTCTCTGGCACGTATGTGAGAGGCAAGAAGTAAAAGTACAAAGACTGCAAAAGGCGAAGAGAGAGGATACAATGGGGCTAGAACGGACCCCTTACGTCCGAATGCCCTCGCTCAGCCGGTTCCATGCCAGTTCACAACGGCCTTGTCTGTCTCCTTTGGAAACAACATTCCTTGCTTCGGTCCCGGCCGATCATCTCGGGCCGCGGCCTGGGCCAGATTCTGTCAGTGTCCCGGATGACGCAGAAGAATCCGATGCGGATGAGAGTGACGGAACAATGCTAGAGTGTTGCAACAGAACGGCCTCTTAGTCTGCTGATCCTTCATCAACTAAGCGGCACCCCAATATCCTATAGGCCGGCCGCAAGGGAAAATTGGCAACGCAAACAGCGAAGGACAATTAACCCCCCCCCCCCCCCCCCCAGGCTATCCAACGTTCACAACAGGAGGGACGAAGGGGAGATTTGCATTTTCCCGCCCGTATTGGTCCAAGGCTTCCATCGAGTTGGTCAGCTGCAACGACGGCCATTGGACCCTAGCGACGGGAAATCCCCCGCCCCGCAGATTAAGCAGTGTCTTTGACAACAACGACCGAATGCAGCCGCCCCGGCGCACCCGGAACCGGTCTTGTCACCGCGATCCAGCCCGCTTCCTGTGTGAGGAGCCAATCGCCTGCTTGCTGTGTGGCTGCGATGGGACTAGCCCGTGGCTTCAAGGCTCTGGCGAGCTTGTATGAAAAGGTTAATGATCGCGATCTTCACTGGGGGCAGTGAGACATTGGGCCAGGAAAGAGTGTCTCGGATGAGTTTATCGGCCAGTGCCAAGTCCGTCAACAGTAAGAAGAAAAGAGGGCAGGCGGAGCAAGACTGAGAAGAACGGGAGCGGCAGACGAGTTCATAAATAAGGCCCTCCCGTCTCCCTCCCTCACTCGAGAAACTCAGACATTCTGCCAAACGCTTTCCATCAACGGAACCTATAAGACGATCTTCAACCCAAATCGGGAGCCCTTTCACATACTTCGTGCTCGAACGTCCTCTTCTCTTCGAGTGACTAGTCGATCTTCTCACAACCGCCAACATGCGCTATTCTACCATCCTCTCCAGTCTCGCCACCTTGTGCGCCGTCTCCGCGCTGCCAACAAGCATATTTTTACCCGTCGGCAACCTCCCCTCCCAGCCGACGACCGGCACTCAGGTGCTCAAGGACCTAAACATCATCGACGGTGCCATCACGATCCTCATCGGCACCCTCAACAGCCTCAACTTCTCCACGGACAACGCCGGCAACGACATCGGCAACGTGCAAAAGGTTCTCAAGGAGACTATCGACTTACAGACCTTCACGCAGACCGGCCGCCTCGATGCCCAGGGCCTCAGGGCCAATCTGAGCTCGGCCGACTCGCTCGCCATCGTGAACAAGTTGACCAACGACATCACCCCGCACCTCAGGACCGCCACCGATCTGCTGAGCAAGGCCAAGTCGTCAAGCATCCTCGGCACCACACTCGGCGGTCTCCTGGGCAGCATCTTGGCGCCGCTGGGCTTAGTGAATTACATTGACCTCCTCAGGACGGACATGGCTGGCCTCATCACCGCGATCTTGCCGTTCATTGACTCAACCGTCCAGGGCCAGGCCCTCTCCGAGGCCGATGTCATCAACAATCTGCTGAACGCCAGCTTTAATCTCTACTCCAACTGACAAAGGGGGCGGTGAGAACATGGAATGACTGGTTCGGATTGAATGATTGCATGGATATTCATTGTGCAGACAGAAAAGCGAGGAAACGGGTTGGAACATGGTTGCATCTAATTACTTTGGAGGGACTTTAGTCTGCATTGCGGTTCATTAATTTCGAGCTCACTGATTTCAACCTGCAACATCAACCTATCTGACATGACATCGTGCCATTTTTACTACTCTTAAGTGAGGTTAAGTCATCCTCGAAGATAAAAGGGGTACTTACTACACGATCAAACCATCGGACCCATGCCTGCCTAAGCTCTGTTGACAAAACACATGGATTGAGGCCGGATCTTTCCCATACTACATACGAAACTGATGGCTGGTGCTTAGAATGTATCAGAGAAGTAAAGTCTCTACCACCGAACGATCTGCACGTATTTCCTCGTGGGGATTTGTTGGGCTCAGTTGTCCTCTAAAACGTGGTTCAAGGTGTGCGGTTTCCTACCAATGTGGGCAGATTTGTTAAGTCTTTTCTCTACATCTCGGATACCATGCAGCGAGATTGCTGCCTATTACCTGTCTATACTACGCACAATGGCAATATTCCAGTAAAATCTTCTCACTTTTCCTCATGGTTTCTCGAATTTTCGATTAATCTCAAATGTTCGCTTCTCACTCGAACAGTACATGGCTGCTCGTGACCTTGGTCTTTTCCACCTTGATCACGGCGCCGCGGTTCGCTTTATCTTTCAAAAGATTGCGTGCGTCATGATTACCTTTTCATCGGAGAACTTTGTGCCATGAGGCACAGCGAGAAAGGCAACTGGACATTATCACTGGCATGAACTCCACTGAAACACAACTTGCGTGGCACGGATAATGTAAGTTTTGAGTTCGACGGTACAGATACGTGTTGAACAGTGTGCTGAGGCCGAAGTTGAAAGTCCTATCCCACCGGCTTTTAAGGCTGGCAAGGGTAAAGTTGACAGCAATTTCATGACACCCTAGGCCTTGGCCTAAACCTGTCATACCTATGAACTACATAAGGTTTAGAAAAAAGAGTGGGACTTTGGCTGCATAGAATCGCCGGGCAGTCCTGATACGTGAGATTGGGGTTGAAGATCCCAACACATGTCAGGGTTGCACAGTTGCACTCCTTAGGAAATGTGATATTCAACATCAACAAAGCATTGTGGTGATCCAGGCAAGAATCAGGGGTCTCAATGATATGCTGAAAATGTTCTCTGAGACTTGTCATTACCAAAAACCCAAAAGGTTGTCTCAGAGGGTATTTCAAAAAGGGACACTGTGTAAATTCTAAGCTTGACAGAGACCATTGGACGAAGCTGGAGATGAGTCCCTGAAGACTCGCCTCGTCACCCAGAGAAACCGCGGAGGGAGGGTCACAAGATAGGTAAAATCAAAGGAAACAGACAGGTTGCTTTTGCCTAGGCTGTATTAAATAGAGTTCTCAGGTGAGAAGTACGAGGTAAATAGCGGCAATATCAAGGTGCATTAAACATTCGCAAAGTATGAATTCATTCATTTATTGTGTCTCGCGAGTAAGACTCTCTCGCCAGTGGATAAAATAGTACCGTTGGACGAAGCGGCCAAACGTCTGCGTTATGAAAACGAACAAAAGTAGCATTGAGAAGCTGAGCGAGGGCAGTGGTTGTGTTTACAGAATATGGACTGCGTAGATAGTGATTTGTATACGTCCCGAACGATGATGGTATCTTGAAATTCCTCACAGAATCAATTTTATTTCAAAGAACACCCATCGAGGGGATCGCAGACTGGACAAGTGTGATAGTCCTCGTTCCAGCTGGATGTATCTGAGAGTAACGACACAGTGGCAGCACGTCTGCCTCCAGTTAGCTAAACGATACCAATCGGCATTCAGAGTTCTGACCACGAAGTGAAGTCTGATATAGACGTCATTTAACACTTGGGCCAGGTTTGGCGTACAGATTGCGTTCTTGGAGCAAATACCGCTTCGCCGGAGCCGAGGTAGCATCATCAAACGGCACTCAAGTGGCATCTACGGTGGCCAACTTCCAGGTTACTCAGACAAGTGGTGAGTGGTCGTGTAAGATGAGAAGGGAACGAAGCAGTGTCTGGAAGCAGAAGCGTTCGAAGCCCTTCGCTCGTCAACTCGGGACAAGCCCCAGCCCAAAAGAGCAATAGGCCTCGGGATGCACCAGGCCCAGCCATGGCCCGGATATCGTCCTCAGGCTCCGGCCCTAGAAACACCGCCGGGCCAAGTTGACAGCAAGGAACTCGGATTGTCACCTGGCTGGGCTCAAATTCACCGTCTCCGATGCGCACTTCGTGGTTCAAGCTCGCGAGACACCACGCTTCACACCTCTAGGACAGTCACCAGAGCTTTCCAAGATGTTCCTACAGGCTATTAGGCAGAACCTCCCGAACACTACAGCAGACACAGCCGCCATGATGTGGAAACATGTCATTGGCCGGCCGGGGCTTCTTCCATCTGCACCTGGCGAGATTGTGGGAGGGCCAAAGTGCTTCCTTACAACATACCCTAGGTGCGCGCATGACTCGAGCATCGCCCCTACAGACGACCACCCCCTCTAAGCACTTCCTCTCTCATATCAACTACGACTATGCAGACGCTGAAGCTTAGTCTTCTCTCTTCTTCCCTGCCAATACGCCGTCAATCCGGAAGCTCCCCCTTGCCCGGAATGTGTACCGTCGCGCCCCATAGGGCTAGGGTCATTACGATGATACCAAAAGCGGGCAAGATGGCTATGTGTGCCTGTGACGCCCACTTCCCGTCAGAAAGAAATTTGTTTGTTTGGGTTGGGGCTGCTCCGTGATAACAGACTAACTCCTGGGAGCCTTTCGCCGTTAATGTACTCGTGTAGGTTTACTGTGTTGTTTTCTCGGCCTGGTAGAGGTGATGAACTATATAGCGAAGACGGGGGAGACACGATTAGCATATTACTTCGCCGCGCTACATTTCCCACACTTAACTCCTCTGGCAGCTTTCGTCTTTGCTGATCGTTATCTCGCTCCCATTACTCTGGACAACATGAACGAAGGGAACAAAAAGAAATCGCGCCAGGAGTCTAGGTAATACTAAGAGCGGGGGGGGGGGGCGTTGCATGGATGATTTCACCGAGAGAAGACACATCCGTTAGCGGACGTGCCAAGGCTTCGAGAGCACGCGAATGAGTCAGCCGCTTGGCGCGAACATGTACACCCACACAGTGGAGGCGACACTCATCAACAGGTCACTCAAGGGCGAGGGCATGGCCTATCACGACCTTGGTTCTCTTTTCTCTAGTCATGAGCATCGGGAGAACGGGTGTGATGAGCCATCTAGGGACAACGCCAGCTCATCGCAAAAGTTGGACGGTCGCTTGAGGTCCAAGCCCGCTCAGTTTTGAGTCGATGGTGAAATCATGATGAGATGGCACGAAGCGGTGGGGGAGAGGACGGAGTTCTGTCGACGGTTCGACTAAAACAGTAGACAGGCATCAAGCGAGCCCGGTATTATCGTTGCTTTTAGGTAACCGGACCGGTGGGATGCAACAACAGCCAACCGCCATTAGGAGGGAGGTTAACAGTATCATCGCCGGGCCCAGGAAGCCAATTAGGGTTGGAACGGCGGCTCGGCAAATGACTTAGTGTATCGTGTTGGCGAGGAGCGCTCGCCTATTGGTACCGGCCAAGCCTACGTTTCTAGCATAGCGAATGGCTGCAAGTGAACATGTGTCGAGGATCGAGAGGTATAGTTCTTGGCGCGCGGGGATGGTAGCATATTAGTTTGGCGCTGCTGCAAAAAGAGTGTGCAACAAGATGGGCCGACGGTGGTGGCCGGGGGCCGGAAGATTGTGTGTCTTTTCAAAATCGGATCGTCTCACCAGTAAGAAGCATTCGTCGTGACGTTTTCTCGTCAGGCCGGCGTTTGACGGGGTTTGTCCGTGGCAGACGAGAAATAGGCATTTCGTCATGACAACAGGGAACATGGCCCGAACAGGTCTGAGAGGATGGGGTGGGCTGCGGCAATTAAAGTGAAAAGATTGTGGTGTTCCGAAAGACTGAGCAAACACCACCGAAGACGGCAGGCCGATTGATGAATGTCCAGGGCCGTTGGATCGGCAGGTGCCTGAAGTAAGGAACCGCGGATGTGCGCCTGTGGGCTGCTGACAAGCCGGGCCTCATTTGAACGTCCTCCGGTGTCCGTGGAGGGGAATCCGGGGGGCCGAGTCAGGGGAGGGCAGGGGAGGGCAGGGGGGCCGGCGTTGAGAGATTGGGATGACAAGACGGTGACAAGATGGGGTGTGCCTCGGACGACGAGACGGCCAGCCCCATCTTGTCTCGGACATGGCCACTGGAGTAGAGCCGTGGAAATGCTTGAATACACGGAGAGAGAGCGCGCGAGAGAGCGAGAGAGACAAATGATGGAGAAGGAGAAGGAGGAGTAGGAGCAGGAGGAGGAGAGGAGAGGGCTGGGCACAAGTCTTGGCTCTTGGGAGGAGACGGAGTGGCCGAGAGGGAGTGACTTCAAGCGGAGGCCTCTGGCGGAGAAGCAGGAAGATCTTGCACGCTTCCTAGACCAGCAACCCCCGCTTTTCCCTTCCCACTCAGCAACGGTGGCTCGCTCTCTCTCTCGTCTTGGCGGAGAGTCGACCTTGGCGGTAAAGGACATCTTGGCGGGGAGAGTGCCGGAACAGTGAACAAAGGTGAGGGGAGGGAGGGGCCAATTCGCATTGTGGGAGTGTCGCACGTTGTGAGCTGTGACCTGCGAGCAGCGTCTGCGTCCGTCCTGCATACCATCCATCCCTCTGCATCATCCCATTGTCATTTGGTGACTATTGGTGCCGCCCAGGAGTCCTGGGCGCGCCTTCGATAGGTAGAGCGTCGTGAGGCATACCCCATGCACGGCCTGTGGGATGGGAGGAGGGAGAGAATTCCTATCGCTGGCTAACGGAAACGGCGTCTGGTTAGCCTGCTGGCTGATCAGAGCGGGCGGTGATCAGTGATCAGGGCGGTAACAGCGTGTGGTTCTAACTTTCAGTGGGCGCAAAGGGTCCACCGGTCGTGTTGCATGCGCGGAACGAGAACGAGAGGGGAAGAAGAGTTAGAATTTGGTTCCATGGATCGGGAGATTTACGGCCAGCCAAAGGCCGGTCCGGCAGAAAAAAGACAAGATGTAGCAAGGGGCGGGCCAGTGGTGTGTTGACAGAGTGTTTGTTGTTTTTAGAGGCGGTGTTGTATGTACCCAGCATTTTCGTACTCGTAGTCAGTGTGTCATCAACAAATGGAAGCTTCATTCGGCTTGGCAGGCATGTCTTTCAGACGTCGAATGTGGTCTGTAATGAAGGGCACCGGCCCCAGCCTCTATCAGCCGGCCGGATGAGCAGTGAGAAGCGTGATAGACGTTGTGAGTCTTGGTGCTGGATGGGTATTCGGTGCAATGCGAGGTTGGGCGTTGGGACGAATGCAAGCTGAAACAGAGAGTAGTGAGAACAACTGTAGACGGCGGCAAAGTTGTGTAAATCCGAGGGGAATGCGGCATCCCGGATGTCAACAACCCTTGCAACACTGATGGGCTCTGCCACACTGCAGCGGGGACCAGAGGCGGCCGGAGCAAAGTGACGGATGCCGTTTGGGATACGGCGGCAGGGAAAAAGGCGAGAGTGATTGGGCGAGAGGTGGTCTTGGGAGCAGGCGACTGGCGATTGCATAGCTAGGACAGCATGAAAGGAACGCTAGGAATCAATCGTGCTGGCGGGCCCTCTAGGCTAGGCTCCATGGGCGGTTGGATGCGGAGGGTGGGAGGGAGCAGGACGGAGCCGTGGGTGGTGAGCTGGTTCGTGGGCGGGTTTGGCGAAAGACACGGAGGTATCCGCATCGTCTGTACTGTAGCTTTGTGTTGCATGTTGAACATATGGATATGTGTATTGAGTAGGCGTCGAGTTGTACATCGTATAGAAAGACAAATAGTTAATAAACGAAGGCGTATTAGTTGGTACCTGGTAAGTGAGTAAAGTTGGGGACCATTTGCAAGAAGAAAAAATGATAATAATCAAGAAAATTAAAGAGGGAAGAGATGGACGAGAATGACGGGGGAATCCCAATGCATTCAGATGGTACGTACCAGCACTACCCCGGCGGGAAGTGGGATGCTTGTCGGTCGCTGAAATCTGCGCAACATGTACCTCGCCGCCTGGGACAGCGGCAAAAAGATACTTACGAGGGCGGAGGTGTTGGTGGTGGTGGTGGGGGACGATATGGACACAGGCGCGGTCAAATCATGACGTCGGAACTCAGCCGGCCCGCTTGGCGAAGTGGATCAAGGAAAATATGGGGCGGACCAAGACCAATAGGATGCATTCTCGTCTTTTTCGCCGCTGGGTGGATTTCTCTTTTCTTTTTGGTGGGGCTGGCGGCCGTCATCTTCTCGGAGAAACACACACACAACACACAGCATACCCATACACACCTACAGAGTACAGATACACACCAAACCAATAGGTACCTGCCTACCATGCCTACCATACCTACTGACACCTACCAACAGACAGACAGACAGACAGACAGACAGACAGGCATACAGATAGACATAGACACACGCAACTCAACTGTTACGCCTACTAAATACAACATACGATGGTACAAACTCTCTCAACTAGCCTCCTGCTTAACCTTGGCGGAAACCCTTGGCTTGGCTTGACGAATGACACCGACATGGGCTCATGAAGTCACTCACCAAGACGATTGGCATCAAAATGGACCAGACTCGGTAATATCAATACCAATACCAATACCGATCCCAATGGCCCTAGGCACTTCACATCGCATCCGTACCGAACGAATGACAGATGCCGGCAGCTGCACCGAAGAGATGGATTATTCACCATCGACTGAACTGTCCCATCCACCATCCACAATCCACAATCCACCCCTCCACCCACTGTCTTGGCCAGGATTCTTCTGTCTCCCCCATGTTCCCTGTTCTTGGCCTGCCCAGTCTACCAGTCACCCACTACTCTCCAGCGCGTCCAATACGCTGCTGTGCTCCGGGCGCTGGCTAGTTGATGGCTTGCCTGCTTGCTTGCTTGCTTGCTTGCTTGCTGGGCGCTGGAGTGTTTACCGTTCCATCGTCCATCCGCCTCGCCCACACACACAAACAAGCAAAGGGGGGCCACTCGCTCTACCACATCTTATCCCTCTCGTTCTCTCCCTTTCTCGTTTGTTCCCATACGTATCCGTACTACAGTACAGAGACAGAGTACGCTAACTACCCAACTACCTTACTGTACACTTTCCACCAACCTGGTCGCAACCCCACCCGTCCCCCCCCCCCACTGACATCTTCCTGTCTTTCCATCTGTCACGCAGGCCGTAGGAGAGAGATACAGACCGACTAGGGACAGAGACAGCCACTTTCAGAAAAGCAGACAACAAGAGCCATTTCCGTCTACTTCTCCCCCCCTGCTCGTCCCAAGGCCCCCCAAACTCAACTCAACTCTTCTCTCCATCTCTCAACCCAACCCGGAGACTTTGACACCTTGACGCCGGGAACAACCTGGATCTGGACCTGGATCGCCCGAACCCACCGCCGACCGCTGCCAACTTTCTTTCAAGCTCCTCCCCAGCCCGCCGCCTAATCTCCCACCACCACCACCACCAACAATTACCTCCGTCAACCGTTACTACAAACATCACCACTGCCACCGACAGCACCGACCTACCTCCGCCCCCAAAGGAACGTTGACGTTGCATTTGCTCCGGGACGGAGAAAGAGAAAGGAAGTCAAAAAGAGAAAAAGCACACACCCGTTGTCTGCTCAGTGCGCCCCGACCCCCCCGAGCCGCCGCCGTCTCCCTGCCGGGTCCCAACCTTTGTGACGTCGATCGACGAAAGAAAACATCGACACGACGACTCTCCGACTACCGCTACCGTGAACCGGCGTACCGATTAATTGCACCGCCCTCTGAGTCCTATCTTCGACATCGACACCGAACCCTCCTGTATCGCATCGCGTCGCCCTGCCCTGCATCGCACCGCGCCTCGCGCCCTCCTCAACGACGGCTTCGCAGCTCCCCAGACCACACCAACCCGTTCCACCGACTCCCATCACGACGACGTCGACACGATCTCGCGATTCCTCTCCCGAGAGAGACCCCGTCCCCCCTGACCCCGCCGAACCCAACTCGATCCCGCTCGTGAATCTGCAGCCCGCTGGCCCCGACACATCATCACGACGGCTCGATAGCCCCCCGTCTCCTCGCGAGGCACCGGCCCAGCCGACGAGGTCTCCCATCCCCGAACCCAAGGGGTCCGAATCCCCCACCTCGTCGTCCATGGCTTTCTTGACAAACAACATTTGGCCCAAGGATGGGAGGAATAGGTCTCACGTTCCGGCCATGCCGGTGTGGATTGCCGCCATCAGGATACTCCAGCTCGTAAGGACACCACAACCCCAGTATTCTCCTCCCATTTTCAACGCTCCAAGCCAACAAACATGTCGTCAAAACCCCGACACATCGCCTCGAGCCGACGAGATGCTGACCCCTCTTGGTAACACTAGGTTCTCGCCATTGCGACGTTAGGCATCACCATCTTCGGCCTCACCACCATGCAAAAGGCGACGGGATATCGTAGGATAACGGTATGCCCCTCATTCCCCCCTTTAACCACACTCGCCACCACCCCTGTTGGCTTTTTGGCTCGTTCTTGTTGCTGACCTTGTGCTTGTTTGTCTCGTGATATAGTCCTTCAGTGGCACAGAGGGTTTCCGTATGTCACACCACCACCCCGCTTCACCCTCTTGTGTCTCGATGCTGATCTCGACCGTAGCCTTTTCGTGGTTCGCATTCGCCTGGACCTTCTCCTACTTGACCTGGTTGGGCGTTGCCGTCATGTTCATTCCCATCATGTACAACTGCTGGGTGCATCTGTAGGCCACATCCCCCCATCCCCTCCTCACACGCATCGCAACGTTCCCTCACTAACCCGTCCTGCGCAGCGGTCTCGAGCTACTCACTGTAGTTTTTTGGCTCATAACCATGGCCTTGTTGGCCAGCCATGCCGACGATCTCGATTCCCTCGACGCCTTCATCGTGACCTTTGGGCCAAAATATGAGGTCTACTACAAGATGAACGTTGAGCCTTTTGCCGACGGCTTCGTTGCTGCCACCTTTGCCGGCACTGCCACGTCCGTCGTCAACTTTGTGCTTTTTGTCATCACCATTAGTGTTTTTGGTTCGTGCCCCCCCCCCCTTTGTTGTTAAGATATATCTTCCTGACTGAGGATCCTTTACCCCTCCCCCCCTCGATCTTGACTGACCGTCCCCAGGCCGCGCCCTGCATGCTCTGCGCAAAGCAAACCTGGAAAAAGCGCCCAGCACCACCGATTCGCAGAAGACGATTCAGGCCGAGGGAGACAAGATGATCGCATCGCCGCAGATGACATCCGCCGTCCCTACTTACATTCACTGGAACAGCCAATACCCTCCCCCTCACCACACTCATGCCTACCACTACTACGGTCAACCGCCGTACACGCAATCGCCGCACTCGCAAACGAACCCTTCGCCGCCGAACTCGGTCCCACCCCACGGATTTCAACCGGCCTACTTCCCCAGCAGCCAATGGCCGCCGCAGCCCCCTCAGCAACAACCGCCCCCCGAGGGCGGTGTCTGGCCGGCCCAGAACTACGGCATGTACCAGCAGCAGGTTCCCATCGCATCCCAGCATACCGGCCAGTCCGGCAGCAACATGGGCTCGCCCCAGTTTCCCATGGTGAACCCAGTGGCACCTACCAAGTCGGATCTCCCGGGTGTATACTCGCCACCGCCCCCGGGAAGCGCACATCCCGGGCAACCGCCACAACGCCCACAGCCGCCGCCCCCGGCGCCCGGCACAATGCAATCGCCGGTCGAGTTGAACGATGGGCGTGGTGAGGAGAACATGCCGGCGGAGCTGCCAAACAACCCTCCTCGGTCACCCAGATAACAGCATCTGTACCATGAAACGAAGACAGCAACTCCTGCCTCGGTATCATGTTTCAGGCAAACGGAATGATGATTTTCAGAAACGATTTTACGGCGTTTACCAATCGGACGCCACGGGACATATGCATAGAAAACGGCGTTTTTCGGGGGGTCTGGCGCAACCCAATATGCTCGGATAGCATGCCTGGGACTTGATTGGCATTTTCTTCTATTTCTTTTCTTTTCCTTTCTTTTTTTTTTGCCCCATGAGGGTCATCGCACACCATTATTATTATTATTTTCATGATCGGGACGGGGCAAACCGCGGCGAGCAAAAGAATTGGGCGGAGAGGCACCATGGGTTCGCATGGTTTACCTCGCTTGTATTTCTAGTTAGACGTCCCTCTCCTCTATCGGGGACCGAGGTGCATACTTGTTTATTGCATGCAATCCTGATGAATGAGTCTTATTGGGAATACCATGCGCTAAGCGCGTTTCACTGCTTCCTCCATTCGCATTACTGCAATGTTTTTGAATACTAGTACTTCTTTGCAGACGAGATATGTACTTGATGAACACGCTCGGGGGGCGATGCTTCCATGTACAATATCAGCTCTATAGCTGAAACGAATCAGCGAAGAAGAACAGCTGGCTAACAAAAGCGCCGATGGGTATCGTGTGAAACACTTTGCCTGGGATTAACCGTTTAGTATACATAGCGGAAGTACGGATTCTCCTTGTCCGTGAGATCCTGAAAGGCCAGCTTAGCCCTCTCGTCCTCGTCAACGGGCAGCGCGGCCCGCCGCTTGTTCTCGCTCCAGAGGACATAGTACAGCGCGCCCGACGCGAGGATGCAGATGACGTAGCAGATGATGAGACCGAGCCACAGTTCTGGATAGTGGCTCGCCTTGCTCTGGGACCGGACGAGCTGGGGGCCGACGATGTTGCCGACGCAGTAGGCGACAAAGATGGTGGCGGCCATGAAGCTCTTCTTCGTGTGGCCGGCGACGTTGGACATGCCGAGCGTGATGACGAGGCTGACGACGCCGCCGAAGAAGCCCGTGATAGAGTAGCCGACGACGGGCGCCGCAGCGTGGTGCGTCCAAGCGGAGCGCCAGATGAGGGCGCAGCCGGCCATGACGGGGAGGCAGCAGACGGCCAGCATGAGGATGCGGACGTTGGCAAGGCGCGTGCCGAGGTACCCCGTCAGCAGGATGACGGCGAAGCAGATGGCGCCGAGGGGGAACTGCAGCAGGATGGCCTCGTACGGGGTCCAGCCAAAGGTCGAGACGATGAGCGGGCCGAAGCCCGAGACGGCGCCGTTCATGGTGTAGGCCGAGGCCATCATGAGGGCGACGAGCCAGACCTTAGCGTCGGTGAGGGCCTCCCTGACCTGGTAGGGCTTGAACTGCGTGCAACGGACGCCGGTCTGGCCGTGGCGCAGGCGCTCGACGGCGGCGTGGCGCTCCTCGGGCGTGAGGAAGCGCGCCGAGACGGGGGAGTTGGGCAGGACGAAGCAGAAGAGCCCAAAGAGGAAGGTGAGGCACCCGGCGAGGAGGTAGATGTACTGCCAGGGGCGGAGGTCGCCGGACCGGATCTGGGCGAAGCCGTAGTTGAGGGCGCCGCCGACGATGGTGAAGAGACCGGTGGCGGAGAACCACCAGCTCTGGCGCAGGGACTGCTCGGCCTGGGTGTAGTAGCCCGTGACGATGCACATGAAGCCGGTGGGGATGACGCTCTCGACGAAGCCGAGAAAGAAGCGCTGGGCGTAGAGGCCGCGGTGGTCGGTGACGGCGGCGGTGAGCATGCAGACGGCGGCCCAGACGAGGACGAGAACGCCGAGGAGGCGGCCGACGTCGAGGCGCTGGAGGGCGTAGGTGGTCGGGTAGAGGCCGGCGAGCATGCCGAAGTAGAAGAGGGAGGTGGCCCAGGAGAGGCGGGAGGTGTCGACGGCGCCGGAGGGGAGCGGGACGGAGAGGCGCAGGTCGGCGGTCATGCCGAAGATGGCGGCGGAGCCGAGGATGGCCTTGTCGTAGTAGACGAGGCCGTAGCCGAAGACCATGGCGGGCATGAGGAAGAGGTCGATCTTGCGGACGGCGCGGGCGGCGACGGCGGGGTCGTAGGGTTGGGGGCGGGTGCCGACCATGGCGAGGGCATCGTCATCGGCGGCGGCGGTGACAGCATCGGTACGGTGAGGGGGAGGCGAGTCGGCGGTCTCGAGGTCGGGATCGGGTCCGGGAGCCGGCACGGGGCCGGAGGTGGCCGGGAGGTCCTTTTCGGGGGCCATTTGCGGGGGTGAAGCGCGGGGGGGGGGATGCGTGTGTGCGTTTGTGTTTGTGTGTATGGGTGGGTAGGTTGGGGGGGTGAGAGTGAGAGTGAGAGTGAGAGTGGGTGTAGGATACACCTTGTTTCGTTTCAATCTTAGTTCTAGATCGTTTAGATTTCTCCTTATTTTGAGTTGGAGTATATCTCAAGGGCGTCTGAGGGTTTTTCTTTCACGGATATGAAAACAGATCTGTGGAGGGGGGGGATGAGTGAGCTGAACTCTTTGTCGGTCGTCGCTAGTGCTGTCTCATTGGCCGAGGACGAGCCTCGTTTGCGCGGTTTTCTCTTCTCCGCCAAAAAGAGACAATAATAGTGAGAATTAGGACGAGAGAGGGAGGGGAGGCAAGGCCAAGACTGCCTCTTGTGGTTGAGGGAGATGGATGGGAAGAGGGTTGCAAGGTTTAGAGCGTGAAAATTTCAGTGAGCAAATCACACTCGGCCGCTGGGCTGTGAGTTAAGATGACGACGGGCTGCTCCGCTGGGGATCACCAGACTCGTCGCTGGCCGAGTCCACCTGTTCTCTAGTCACGTCTAAGGTTATGGGCTGACTGGTAGGCTGGTAGCTAGCTAGCCGGCTGTGATGAATTAAGCTTGGGTGTTTTTTGACTTCTCCCGAGTCCAAGGTGGACGAGGGGTTTGGCGAGCCGAGAAAGCATCGCTGCCGCCCCCCTTCCCCCTCCTACCTTCTTTCCCAGCCCCCAACCCAACTCTCGGCCCCCCATGGCACGCGGTTCTGGATCCAGCTAAGCGAGCGGATTCGCTAGGCGGACCAAGAATTCGGTAACTGGCTTGGAGCATCGGGAGACTGTCATTGGCCTCGGTCTGGGCCCCGCCCCCCGGGTATCATCGGAGATGGGGGGCCGAGTATCGGTGGCCGGGCGGGTTAACGCTTGACGTGGTGGGGTGAGAGAGACGACGATGATGACTCGGGTCAACGCGAGGGATATCTTTGCTGTTGGGGGCTGAAGTTACCGGGTTGGATAAACCCCTGTTTAATCACTCACAAAAGCGTGGGAAAATACATATGAGGCGAGGTGTATGTTTGCGTGTGTGCCCCACGGATGAGATGGTGTGAGGACTCGGGGACTCATCCGATGCGGCTGAGATGGGGGATGAGTGAGAGACCCTTTTCCAGTCAGTCTCGAGTCTTCAGTCAGAACCTTGGTCTTTTGTCCCATTGTGTCGCGTTTCCTCGATTCTTCTGGCCAGCAACGAGAACGGCTCAGCAGAGTTGCTTGCCACAAGAGACGACGTCTCACGATGAAACATGGAGTAACTGTAGAGCGGTGAGAAGGGCGGAAGAGTGCCCGCTTGAAGCCTTGCGACCAACGCAGAAAAGGGCTTCCGGACTAGTTCATCAATCGTATGATTATGCCAACATGAGCCAATTCACTCGTGTCGAATCAGCCACGCCAATTGTGCACTCGAAAGCGTCCTTCTAGGGAAGCAAGTAGATTGAGAGGCCAATGGGAGAAGGGATGGATCGCAGGTGTTTGTTTGTACGGATACTCACTCCAGAAGGTTTTCAGTGATGGATGTGGTGTGGTAAATGGGGGATGTGCATAATACTCTGCATAACCCATTTTCATAACTCAGGATATGTTGTGCAAGTGAGATAACATTGCCGACATGCTAGAGGTACGTACCCTCGAACGGTAGTCCAGAGCTTCCCCCAGACATACACACATACAAATTTCCACTTATAGATACTCATTCACTCACTCACTCACTCACTCACACACCCAGGTCGGACCTCGGCCTGCCTCGACCACATCGCGACATCAGCGAGACACCACACCATCTCTCAGGCGGAAACGTCGTTCCCACCCGAAGCTCTGTTTCTTCTCTCTCTCTCTCTCTCTCTCTCTCTCCGCAAAACAAAACCCTGTTTGTCACAGGGCGCTCCGCAGCCCATGCCGCCACGAACTCGGGAGCCTGGGCCAGTCTTGGCTATCCGGGAAGCTCGCCCTTCGCTCCTCTGGACGCCTGCGGCCTCGTTGACGGTTGTCTGATGTCTGCAGCATGATTGACAAGAGTGTTAATCGACTGCCTGACTGTGAAGCTAACGTGAAGCCTAGTACTGGGCTGACCTTGTTCTCACTTTCTGGATGTGTTCACGGCACTGGCATCACCACCATCGTCGTCATCATCATCATCATCAAACAGCTCCGTGCAATAGAGAAAAACAACGATTTACGTATTAGTCGCAAAAAGCCCGCCCTCGGTTTCTTCGGATTTCTGGGTATCCCAGTCCAGTCCAGTCCAGTCCAGGCCCGTCTCGTGCCTTTATCTCATCAGCCAGACCCCCATTCCCGTCCCGCCATAAATACACACAAAAAATCTTTGGCTGTGCCAGTATTAACACTAGGTTATCGGTGACGAGCCGTCGCCCCTTCCCTTCCCCTACCCTCCGCCTGGCCTCTTCTTCACCGGCCAGTCTCGGGGGGGTTCCGGGGGTTAGGGGGGGGGGGGGGGGTCAACGGCTGTGATTAAACACTAGGCTCATTGAAGCTTGGCCGCCTCTCTTTCGGCCTTGTTCTGTTTCCACCACTTCTGCTCGCGCTTGATGGCATATTCGATCCAAAACCTCGCCGCCACACCCCATATTATGATCCACCCAAATAGGACGCCCAGCGTGGACCCAAAGGCCCGTTCGAACTCGAGGTTCCAGATCATGGCCGCCACGTAGCCAATGTAGCATGTGCAGCCGCCGATCCAGAACAGCGTCAGCTCGAGAATCATCTTGCGGAACATCATCGACTTGTCGTACCGCTCCACGTACTTCTTGCGGAACTCACGGTTCTGCGCCCCGTCGACGGCGAAGAAGTCCTCGGCCGCGTAGTAGACAATGGGCTTGAGCCGCGTGCCCTTGGGGTCCGAGTTGATGCGGAACGGTATCTTGATCGGTATCAGCGTCATGAAGGCGATGACGTCCAGCACCATGAACATGAAGGCCGGCGAGTACAGGTACAGCCACTCGACCACCTCGGGCTCGTACACCGTCGTCGAGCACACAAAGGGGACGAGCGCCGCGATGAGGCCGAGCGTGTACACCCACGTCGTGGCGTCCATCTCCAGCCAGTGCTTGGAGAGCAGCGGCGCGCACTCTTCGAACCGCGCGATGAGCCGGTAGACGCGCACCACGAGGATGTACACCTCGCCGAAGCCGAAGGAGATGATGGCGAACCCGAGAATCCGACTCTCGATCGTCTGCACGGGGCCCAACCCGCACTCGACGCCGGCGTCGTACGCCGGCTGGCAAGCGGCGCGCCGGTCGTTGCGTCGGGCGCGCAGCCAGCTGTAGTAGATGCAGACCGGCAGCGCGAGGTCGAAGAAGAGGATGACAAAGGGGCCGATGGAGATGGAGATGTGCTTCGTCCAGTCCACGTACTTGGTCAGCGGCTCGAGCTCGTCGTCGTCGTCCTGGTCGTTCTCGCCGATGCCCGCGAGCACGCCCGGCGCGGACGGGTCGTGTGTCGTCGTCTTGGGCATGCCGTCGCGCCCGAGCATCTGGGCCGTGCTCTCGCTGACGGCCGTGATGGTCGAGTCGCGGAACGTCTCGCGGTTCTCGTCGCCCCCCGGAGCGCGATCTCGGGCGACGCTGGCGTTGGAGGCCGCTCCGGGGGCGTCGGCAACCGGACCTCCCGGCGCCGCCGACTCGCCACCGCCCGTCACCGCGGCCTCCTGCGACCCCCTCCTGCTGCCCTGCTGCGAACCGCCTGCTCGACTCCCCGCTTGCGACGGTGCCTTGTTGGACGGCGCCTTGCTCCCCGGCTGGGATCCTCCTTTCGCTGCAACGTCATCGGGCGCCTTCTGCGAGGCCGGCTTGCTGCCGTTGTTGTCGACCGCGGCGTCTTCGCTCGGCGCTCTGTCTTCGGACGGGTGGCTGTTTCCCGAGTTGGAGGTGCTGGGAACCTGCTCCTGAGGCGCGTCTTCGAAGCTCGCCTTGGACGACGTGATGTGCTCGCCGCCGTCCATGTCGCTGGTGATGTCGGCGGCGGCCGGCTCATTGCTTCCCGACTGCATCGCAGCGATACCGGTCGGTTCTGTCGGGTATTTGTTTTTTATCAAGGGAAGAAAAGGAGGTGAGATTGCAGGAGCATGAGTGAAGGAGAAGGGGAAGGGAAAAAGGGAAAAAGAAGAAGAAAACGAATGGGAACGAGTGAAGAGCTGAACAGCTCTTTTGCACACACACACGCGCGCGCGAGCCCAAACAAACAGCAACGAGGGCGATGACCAAGACGAAGAAGACGACGAGACAACGATTCCTCTCTCTCTCTCTCTCTCTCTCTCTCTCTCTCTCTCTCTCGATGTGGCTCGGTGTATGTGTGATACAAACAGGAACCAGAGCTCGCCTTGCTCTCTATTCTCTCTCTCCAGCTGTCTCTCACTGCACGAAACGTGCGACCTGACTACTTCATATGAAAAGGTAAGTAAGCTCACCCTTTGGCGGGACCGGTGTGTGGGTGGCGCGGATCTCCCAAAGCGCACGTCCGCCCACAACCCATACGCCCGTCGCAACACGAATCATGAGGGCAGCATGAAATGCATCGCGACTTCAGACGGACCGCCTGGCCGGCCGGTCCCTGGTTTCGGAAAAGAACAACGTGCCCAGGTGGGTGCCGGTATCTGGGCTCAAAGCGGAGGGATACCAACTTACTTACCTGTACACACACACACACACACACACACACACACATACATACATACATACATTGTACATCGGGTATCTGAGTACCCATGCAGTATCCGTACTGCTGCTGCTCCTTTTCGAGCCCCGAGCCAGGAGCCAGCGCGGCCGGCCCAGGAATGCCCTTCGGGTACTTGGACGGTCGTCCCTCATCAGCAAACTCTGGCCGGCATAAACCCAGAGCTTTCAGCCTTTACTATGTACCTCTGCCCGCTGTCGCCAATGCTCTGAGTTTCTTGGCGGGGGTGTGTGTTTGTGTGTGGGATGATGAAAAGAGCCATAGGGACAAAGGGGGAGGGAGAGACAGCAAGAGAGGGCAGGGCAGAGGGAAGAGCATCGTCCTTCTGACATTGACAAGACGACGGACGCCTCGCTCTAGACTTTCAAGCCAAGGCCAGGCCAAGACCTCTCAGTTCCTCGAGACGTGGAAGGTTGTTTCCCTACCCACCACAAGGTCACCAAACCCGGGACTGTGAACTCTCGGGGGATTTTCTTTTTGGCCTCTTGGACGATCGGCGACGGACTCCGTTGCGGAACATGTCGATTAGCTCCCGGCACCAGGGTCCGACCCTGGCGTTCTGGCGTCTGGCCCAGGCCCCTCGCGCCCCTTTTTGCTTCTGCCAGAAGAGCCCTAGGCAGACAGATGGTGGTTGTTGTCCATATCTCTACGAGTACTTCCCACTGCTGGAAACTCGAGAGCTGTTGCCCGGGATCTCCATGCTCTTGACTCGAACCCCCAAAGAGCCCGTCGATGGAGTCGCTCTCGGTCGTGTTCGGTTCTAGCGTCAAACGCTAGTGCGGAGTCAAGTCCGGACATATATCAGAGCTCGCAGCAGCAAGAATGGAAAGCATATGGCAGAAGCAGAGCAGAGCGGCAGAGCGCATGCACGCCGTGTTCAACCGATCAAGGCATATCTCGCGCTGAAGGGGAGAAAATGGTTGACACTGGGAAAACTTCCAGTTTGGCATACAGCGCGGATATGCTAAAGCAACTCTTCGTCCCAGACTCCCGTAGCTTGCTCCTGGTCATGCTGGAACATGCGGCCGGATGCGGGCATCAAAGCGCGCACATACGATGGATGTACTCCCCTGTTTTACCCCAAATCCTGCTGTTCCGTTCCCTCTCCCCTCTCCCTCTTCTCATTCTTGCAGGACCCTCCTCCTTTCTGCAACCCCTTATGTTTACTCTTCCTTTAACTCAGGTATGGTAATGCAGGCATGCCATGGCTTCCGCCAAGGTTCTGCCCTGTCCTCGTCAACGCCCCTCTGCGGTTGTGGTCTGATCCTCGAGACTACAGGTATTATATCCCCCAACGTTATGTGGGATATACTTGTATTCTGCCGAAAGCAAGACCTATGAACCGGTTACCCAAGACCCCTTTTTCCTACTGGTCGGAAGTGAGTCGAGACCCGACGCGCAGTTAGAGAGCTAGCTGTCTGGCTTGCGCTTCGGCCCTTGCCCTCTCGGCCTTGTCAAACAGTTGATGGTCGAAAAGCCAAACGTTTAACGGAAACGAGGCTGGGCTAGTTCGTTCGTTTACCAGCGGACTGGGACTTTGGACAGAGACGATGGGGCGGCGTCCGAGAGACTTAGACTCCGGCCCTGCCCGCTTGGTCTTCGCATCTTTCCCATGTCCCATCCGTCCGTAGGATCCTTGGGTCTGCCGGCCGGACACGTAGGAGAAGAAACCATGTTTGACAAAAAGAAAAACTGGCCCCGTCTATTTCGACACGGCCGTTTCCAACCGATCCTCAATATGAACTGGGGATAGCTGTCCTGGTGACACAGGAGAAACCAACATGACTCTCCCGTGCTGTCAAACTGCGACTCCATACTCCATTCTCTCCCCCATGTTTTCATGGACAACCGCTCAACGCCGGCCAAGGTCGCCCGGCGCCGGGTTCGACCAAGGATGCGCCGACTAACCCGTCCATGGCCTCCTCCCATTTCCCCCGCGGCCTCCAGCAACTCCCCAAGGGGCGGAACCCTCCGGAGACTTTGACTCGAGCCTGAGAGTGCTTGTTGCGAATCTGCCTTACCGGCCGCCCGCCCGTCCGCCCGTCGCTGACGGGGGTCCGTCCTATTCGTCGAGGATATCCTGAGCAAGGCTATGTATGCAATGGGATATTAGCCCCCGGACTAGACGACGAGTCGACACATCCTCCTACCCGCCTTCGCCTGACTGGCGCCACATGCCGTCGTCTTCCCCCTTAGCCGCCGCGTCTAGGGGCCTGTCAGGAGTTTGTCCCACGAAACCTTCGAGGTCGCATCTGAATGACGAAGCCATCCACTCATCGGGTCGGCCATCAACAATGCAGACGAACCCATCCACCACCCTTTGATCTCGCATTTTTGAATCTTGACAATGCAACTTCAGGCCCACGCACGTCTGCAAAAATGCAAACGGCCCGGCGCCGGCTCACCCGCGAACATCGCACTCGCAGCTGCGTGTACCGGCTTCAGACGCCCCGCCGCGCTCGGTCGACAACAAGGACGCAGCGCGGGGACCTCGTGACCTCTTTTTGAGGGCTTCCTCACAGATGATCGAGAAAGATTCCAAAACCACCACCCGTTCCACACCCGTTCTACTCTGGTTCCACGGGTTTCGTTCCATGGAAAACATCGGAGCGTGAGTTCCTCCCATTCCCCCTTGGAGGCATTGACCCCTCCCTCCGTTTTAGGTTCCCAGTCCTTTTTTTTTTTTTTTTTCTAGACGAACGGCAGAAGAGTCATGAAGGAGAAGCCTTCGCGGCTCTAGTACCTGTCAGAGCACCGCTACGCTGGGTCCGTCGTTACATCGTCAAAAGGCTGAACGGAGCTGGCGGGCCCTCGGCCTTTTTTGTTTGTTTGATGTCACGTCACGTTTGTGTTGGCGCGGGACAGCAAGACGGGCGGCTCGAGGCCGGGGAACCCCCGCCCTGCCACGTTGACGGTTGATCTACTATCACAAGGCGTGGGAGTCTTGTTGTTCAGCTGCTCACCCCAGATGGGAAGTTGATCCGGTCAGCCTCCTTTCCCTCGTCCCACCCCACGGACCGTTTCTGCCGTTTCTCGTTTGCACGGGACGGGGCGGCGATCGTTGGCTAAAACGCGCCGACTTGGATCTACAGTGGCGTGTGGAACGGCTCAAGAGCTTGTCGACCCGTTGGCGTCTGTGGGAGGCTCGCGGGACCCGTTCACCCTCGACTCTGTCAGTTCAGCTCAGGGGGGGGGGGGGGAACAGACACTCACGATAAAGATTTTATGCTGCTCACGGGTTCTGAGGTGGTCATCAGTTGCGAAGGCGTTCGGCTGTGACCGACACTTCTTGATGCAGTTCATGCCTCTATCCGGTTGCTTGGTCATCGAATTCAAGCACCTGGGTCAACGTTTGTCATGCCTTTTTTGCATGTCCTGCGTCTTCCGGTTCTTCGGCTTCTTCATGAGGCGTCCCTCTAACACATCAAGTAATCTATTATTAATATTACTACTATCATTACAGACAGCAGTGCTGCGTGGTTGGAGATATCAGGGACTTGTCGGTGACGGCTTCTGTCTGGGCAGTGTCGTCTTGGTGCTTCCCCGTCACCGCCAGGCGTTCATTAGACAGACCTGAGCTGCTCTTGCGTCACCAAAAAGGATGCGAGTCCCTCACAGGCGGCTGTGATCTCACAGTCGCTTATTTTTAGTCACGCAAAAAATAAGAGACGAACCGAGCGGTGGAGCAGCCACGCAGATTCTGAAGCGGTCTAACTCCGAACGGCAAAATGCGTCAAAGCAACTAACCCCAAGCACTCGCAACTAATGGAAACCCTCGGGCCAGTACTCCGACAGCCAAGGGTACGGGTCCTCCGGCTCGTAGACGTTGTCCACCGTCCCCTCGAACTTGGTGATGAAGTCCCTCGTCTCGTTGAACAGGGCGTACTTGTCGTCCGGGCCGGTGCCCACCATGTAAGGCACGATCTGCAGGTCGTTCCCGATGCCCTTGTCGACGATCCTCTCCGTGTCGAGCTGGGCGTAGCTGAGATGGTACTCGTCGTTGTAGTTGGCGTTGATCTGGCAGCACGCGCAATGAGTCAGTTGAGTCTCTTGAGGATGCGAGGAGGGTGGTGGTGGCAGGATAAGGCCGAGTTGACTCACAGCTCCCATCCTGGTCCCGTTGACGGCGACGACGTTTGTGACGTTGACGGTCCGTTTGGTCTGCAGCACGCAGTTGCCGCATGACCTGTAGAAGTTGCCAAAGTCTTGGGCGTAGAAGCCGGTGATTGTGAACTTGCCGCCCAGGGCGTTGTCTTGGAAGATCTGCAAGAGTCCCGGTCAGGAAGCCGGAGGATATCACTGGCCTTGCAAAAAATGGGAACAGTACCTTGTCTGAAGCACCTCGAGCTCCTCCACCGATGACCCTCAGCTGGGTGTTCAGCCCCTTTGATGTGAGGGCGTCTTCACAGACGTCCTCCCACCACACTTGTCAAGGTTAGCCGAGGCCATACCGGATCAAGCGCGTTTGTGACAAACCGTTCTCGACCCAGGCGTCGCCGAGGGCATGGATACCCTCGGCTTGGTGTTTTCCGATGATCACATTCCTGATTGTTGAACCGGGCATCAGGTTGAATACTGCGTCAGCATCGGTGCCCTAGGAGACTTAGTATCAGCGAGATATCTTCCTAGAGAATCAAGGGCGGCTGACCTCGGCTTGTTCGTTGCAACTCCCCTCCTGGCGCTCGTACCGCTTCATGCCGCCGTCAAAGACCTGGCCCGGAAGGATGTACAAGGCCTCCTTCAACACGACAGTCTCGTTCGCCACAGGGAACCTGGTGACCGGGTAGGGGAACCGGGGCGGTGGACGCGCGCTGAGGTCGGCTTGCGTCGCGTCGGGGTCGCCTGCGCCGGCCTGACGCCTTTGGTGGGCGGCAACCTGGGTGGCTGCGGACCACAGCGAGACGAGCAACGGTAATGTGATCCTCATGATGAAGCAGAGAGGTGAAACTTGGGAGTGGGAAAAAGTAGAATAGCAGGTTTGGCTCAGAAGAAAATAATTGTGTTACGGGAAGTTCTAATGGTTAAATAGTTGTCGGCATCGGGGGTGAGCTCGCCTCCAGCCTGGACTCAATATCACGCCTTGGAGACCACTTGCATCATCACATCTGTCAAATGATCCGTCAACCTTCCCCAAGCCCACCGGGCAACGGATCTAGAGCACGAAGACCTCGGCGGGCGTCGGGTGGTTTTCTTTTTCTGTCAAATTCCATGAATCAATCTTGATGGTTCTCTCTCAAGTTGGTTCTTGGCTCACTTGCCAAGAACCCCGGGGCACAGGTTCTCCCAACCAGCCTCTAGCATCAATGCTTGGTTGTCGTTGGTGCAACTGCGGAGGACCAGGGAGCCTCCACTTCGTCTCCAGTAGCTTATCCGTGATGGACAACGATCCCTATTATCGAGTGGAAAAACAACCATGGTTCAACGTTAGCGATAGGACGGCACAGGACCGCAAGTACTGTTTTCCGCTTCAAGTGATTTAACAACTTTGGCATGACCAAGAGAAAAAAACGTGTTAGCAAGCTCAATCAGACTTTAAAAGTATGTGAAGTCCATTGAGATTCTGACGACAAGAATTCCACACGTAGATCTCACATAGCATCGTGTAGCGGGAAGGCCATGATTCCGGACAGCCCCGGACGGCCCCGGATAGCCAGACCTTGTAGTTGGCCGACAAACGGCCGTGAACGCGGAAAAGTGAAAGCATTCCAGCTTCTGAACCACGATGGAGAGACCGACGGAAGATCTACCCCTCATTGCTGCTATCATCAGGCTCATCCTGCGCCATCGCCATGTGGGGTTCCTGCAAGCCCTTTCTTGGCGATGACATGGACAGCGCAGCCAAGACTCCACCGGTTGATGGTGATTCAGGACGACTTGCTTGATTGCCTTGGGGAGAGAATTAGGCACATGGCGACGTTGCACTAGGGCGATCAGGGTGGTGTTGGAAGATTGTGGTGAGATCGATGTTCCATCTTCAACTCCGTTCTTAAAGTCTTACGGGTTATGATTTTCCTAGGATGACTGCTTAACAATAAGTCGGATCACCTTGGCTATATGTCTCAGTCTTTGAACATTAAGGAGATGTAAATCTGTAAATTGTCCGTTTTCAAGGTGTTGTCTGAAATTCTTGATGTTGGGTAGTTTCCGATTCGATTACTCAAGATATCACACCCCCCCCCCCCCCCCGGTGGAAAACCCACATCGATCCGTGGTTACATCGATCCGTGGGTGCTAGTACTTGATCGTACCCGTTGGTTAGTTTTCAATCTTTCTCTGGGGCGATCGTTGACTTTGGTTCGAGATAGTCAAAGGGCATTCGACTTTCCAATTGAAAGTCTTATGGCGTGTACATGTTCGTAGTTCAAGCCACTTCCACCACGGGAGAGGCAAACCATCTATCAAGGTATCACTGGTTCGTAAAAAGCTTAGTGATGGCATCGGAGACAGTACGGGACCAGCAGAATAAAAAGATACCGCCCGTATGCGAGAAAGATAATTTCCTGTGCTTGAACATCTATTGCAACACCTGAGAACTCAACCCATACGAGCCATCATTCGAACCCGTCTTTACGTAAATTCTTTTCCATGACCAGGAGCATGAGCTCACAAACTCGAGCCGGAGCCGAGCTGGAGCAACAGACGGCCATTGAAAATAAACCGCTTGCTGGATGGCCTGCACTTCCAACGGAGCTTCGCCTCCCGATTTTGGACGAGTTGGAGAAGCAACTTTCTTCTGCCAGCAACCATTACGTCCGCACTTGGGCCAGCGTATCGAAAGAGTGGCGTTCCTACTTCGAACCTTTGCTATGGCGGACGCTGAACTTTCGGTCATCCACTTTAGAGTCGGGCCTCGCCGGCTTGAGAGAGATCATTGCGGATCACCGAAGAAGCTTGGTCAGGAAAATCTCGCTTCACATCGACCTGGAGAGCTACACCTGCGAGGAGTGCGACCAGCGGGAAAGCAGAGAGACTATGATGGCGAACAACGCGAGGTTCTCTGACGCGATGATAAAACTCTTCAGCGTCCTTGCAAGCTGGCCCTCGCATAACCCAGGAGACGGAATCGCGCTTGAGTTGAGCGCCAGCTCGCCGAGCGATGCGCGGCATCTGAGTTCATCACCGAAACACGAACGCTGTGAACGCAGCCGGTCGCCTGGATACTCACTCACCGGTGTTGAGCAGCGTTTGCTCGGTAACCTTCTTACACTTACCTGGCCCTTTGCGAACATGGCCCTAGCTCCGATTCCCATCATCCATTCATTTGTCGTTAAGCAGAAACTATGTCGGAGCATCCGCCACACGTCAATGGAGCATATTCTCCACAGCCTGCCGAGTCTTCGCGACATTAACTACGAACCATGGCTTGGAATAGACGATCAAGACATGTTTAATGTCGAGCTTGTAAGTCGCCCAGTGTTCAAAACCTCGAGTCGCCCCGACATACGCAGAATAAGCATGTGGTTGGCCCAGAACCGAAGCATACTCGAAAGCGACGCATTTGCCTCGATGCGCGAGAATTCCATCATCTCCGCCGAAGCAGCCCGGAGTAGCTATAATCTCCAAGAACTGGCCGTTTCCCATGCAGTGGATGCAGAAAAGTTCCTCCAGTACTTCGGGGGTGGGCTTCCACGGGATTCGCAAAGTCCAAAGATTGAACACTTGGCACTCACCTATCCGTTTCGACACCTGGCCCATGACCCGGTAAAGGCGATACACCTTATTAAAACATCAGCTCAGGCGGCCCGGTGGATGCCTCGTATAAGAGTCCTTGAAGTGTGGGCCGGTGGTACTGGCGAAGGGTTCTTCTTAAGGTATCAAGTAAAGGAGGACGAAGTCAAACTCACGGTGGGCGCTACCTGGGAAATCCCTCTGAGTTATGCGATCTTGTCGAAGTGGGAAAAGGTAGTAAGCCGCCACCACCCAGGTCTCACGCTCCAATCCGTCAGTCAGCGCATCGACCCGGCTGGTTTGACCAAGCCGGAGAGCATCTGTGAGCAACTGGAGTTGTACCACTTGATTCGGCAGTGGTAAGTAAATCGGGTGTAGGTTCCAGGAAGTCGCCCATAGTGTACCAAGAAATTGATCAAGACCCGTAAAACACTCAGACGCTGTGCATTAGTGAGCAATGAATGCGTGTTGTCGAATCCGGTATCGTGATTTATCCCATCCATCGTTGGACATCTCACCAAACAGACACGGCTGGTGACAATCATGAACTTCAGGCCTGTATTCAGTTGGGAAGGTGATCCAATATCGGAAACCTGACATACTCATCACTAGTATTGCGACCCAGAACCTTTGGGCTCGGTGAGGCAGCTAGTAGACTCAAGGCAAACAACTAGCCCCCAGATATCAGGGCTTCGTAGACAGTGAAGGGCCGATCAAAAAACCAGAGCCAAAACAGGTTCCAGAATTAGTAGTTGGAATTACGAATAGACTCGTTTCTTACGAGTAAAGTGTACTACACACAAGGCTTATAGACAAACGAAAAGGGGTATACAAGTTTAACTGGGTTTCACGACCGTCCCGACAAAAACTGCTGCCATCTTACAACAACCTCCTCCCTCTCCGCTGCTGTCGACCTCCTAAAATCAACAATCCCCTGCCTCAGCCGGATCAGCAGCACCTCGGCCTTGAGCTCGGTCAGACTGTGCTTCGACAGCTCCTTTTCGAGTCCCTTGAGAGTGTACCCGGGCAGACCGAACAGCGCTGCGGACGGACAACCACAGTTAGCACTCTTGTTCGAACGGGGGAAATCGACGGACACAAAAAAACAGCAGGACACACTTACCGGCAAAGATGTTGTAGGTGAACCCGCGGCCGCCCTGCCAGATCCCCTTGCCCAAACCCTTGATGCCCTCCTTCTTCACGGCCTTATAGGGCTTCACGACGATCCCGCTAAAGGCCTCCCAGTTCCCCAGCGCGAACTCCTTGCCGGCCGTTCGGATGCCGCTGCCCAGCCCCGTGATCTCGTCCCGCCGCCGTACGTCGTGGCTCGCGAAGGCGTACGAGGGGTAGTTGTGAAAGCCGTTGGCCATGTTGTAGAAGACGGCCACGGGCGCCTTGAGGCCGGCTTTGGCGACCTCGAAGCCGTACCGGGCGGTCGCGCGCGCGATCTCCATCGGCCGGCTTCTGCGCTGGTGCCGGCCGGCCGACGACGACGCGACCGAGGGCCTCCTGCTCCGCCGGCCCCTGCCCCGGGTCATCATGTCGTCCATGGCGATCTCGACGGTGGGGTCGGCGCACCGTAGGGACTTGGTGGCCATCTTCCTGGCGATGGCGTTCATCTGCTTGGGCGTCATCGTGTTGGCCTTGGCCACCCGCTTCAGATGCCCGTCCTCCGCCATGCCCGCTTCTTCTCCTCCTCCTCCTCCTTCTTCTCCTCTGCCGCCGTCGGGTTCTGCGGATGCCTCGCGGGTCGTGTTGCTCTCCACCTCGGCGGGCTTTGCCCGTTCGGACTGGGCCTCAAGGTCTATCTCCATTCCGTTTGGCCCCCCCGGGGGAATCCGGGGATTGCGCAGGCGCTCCGAGTAGTCCGAGGTGGCGATGCCGACGGAGGTGAAGAAGCCGGCGACGGCGGCGACCAGGCCGATGATGGGGTGCTCGGCGCCCTCGTCGACGTACCACTTCTTGTGCCTGAGCAGCTTGAAGTCGTGGGGCTTCATGAGGTCCCTGTCGACGAGGCAGCCGACGGCGAAGTTGCTCAGGTGGGCGCCCGTCTTCCGGTGCGTCCAGTTGGCCAGGCGTTCGGGGCAGATGTCGCAGCGCATCGTGTCGAGGGCCAGCCTCTCCTGGATGTCGCGCGCCGTGTCGCCGGCGCCGTCCTCCTCGGCGATGCGTTGGGCCATGCGCTGCACGGCGACCTGGACCTCGGGCTGCAGGGCGAAGGAGATGCTCGCCGCCAGGGTCTCGGCCGTCATCTCCTTGAAGGGCACGGGGGCAGGGCCGGCGCCGGCGCGGGCGATCATCTGGCCCCAGAAGGGCTGGTCGCCGAAGAAGGGCACGACGACGGTCGGACGCCCCGCGGCGATGCCGGCGGCGGAGGTGCCGGCGCCGCCGTGGTGGACGACGGCCGAGACGCGGCGGAAGAGCCAGTCGTGCGGGCAGTTGCCGATGAGGTAGACGCTGTCCGGGACGGTGTCGTCGCTGCCGCCGCCGACGCCGCCCCAGCCCTTGGAGACGATGGCGCGGACGCCGGCGATCCGGACGGCGTCGAAGATGAGCTGCGTGAGGGCCCTTGGGTCATCGACGACGATGGAGCCGAAGCCGATGTAGACGGGCGGCGGGCCGGACTCCAAGAAGGCCGTCAGGTCCGGGGGCGGCGTGTACTTGTCGGCGAGCGGGAGGAAGGAGAAGCCGGTGATGTTGATATGGGAGTCCCAGTCGGCAGGCTTCGGGATGAGAGACTCGGACCAGAGGAACGTGTAGGGCACGCGGAGCCTCGGGAGGAGCTGGCAACCCCACATGGGACTGATGGGGTCGAGGCCGAGGGTCTGCGTGCGGAACTTGTTGATCAAGTCGCCGAGCCTGGGGGTTTTTTGTCAGTAGGGGGCGGAGGGAGGATCTTGGAGAGTAACAGTCTATGGACACTATGGGGGAGGGGAAGGGGAAGGGGAAGGGAGGGGGAGGAGGAAGAGGAAGTGAAGGAGGAACAGGATGAGAGATTATGACCGACCCTTGCCATGTAAGCAGCTCCATCATGATAAAGGAGAGGTAGTTGGCGACGCTCGTGTCGGCCTCGCCGTAGCTCATGGAGGCCAGCGGGTGGTGAAAGGCCTGGGTGGGACACCAGGGCATGGTGAAGACCATGTGCAGCGGGATGCCGAGCTTCTCGGCGCAGTGGATGTGGGCCATGGAGGGCGGGTTGGCGATGATGGCGTCGGCGACGAAGAGGTCGTCGGCGTCCTTGACGGTGGCGGCGGTGGTGCGCTGGCCCATGCCGTCGCCGGCCTCGATGCAGCTCCGCCAGGCGCCGTTGATGATCTCAGCCATCTCCCTGCGGCGCTGGCCGATGTCGCCGGCCTTGACGCTCTCGCGGCTCGGCAGCAGGCCCGGGTTCTTGACCATGTAGGCCATGAGGGCCTCCGGGTCGCCGCCGATGCTGAAGAACTCGACGCCGTTGGACTCGACAAAGTCCTTGAAGACGGGGTGGGTGCAGATGCGCACGCGGTGGCCGTAAGGGGCGCGGGCGAGCAGCTGGGCGATGGGGATGAAGGGCTGGACGTCGCCGCGGGAGCCGACGATGTGGATGGCGATGTTGAGGCGCGGGCTCGCGGCCGGCGGGTGGCGCTTGAGGTTCTCGAGCACGACGCTGCTGTGGCGGCGACGCAGCCGGGCCTGGGTCAGATCGTCGGCGTTGGTGTTGACTCTGTCGATGATGCCGTCGTCGTAGTCGCCCGAGTGCGGCCTGAAGGAGCCCTGGAAGTCCTGGAACCAGGACGCCAGCTTCTGCGGGTTTGCGTGGAACCGGACCTTGACGCGGCCATCGCTGCCGACGTTGCCCGAGGTCGCCGTGTCGGACCTGTCGCTCTGCCCCAGCTGGATGTGGCCCAGACCCCTTGACGTGACGCGGCTGAGTGCCATGGCGATCGATAGTCGGAGGATCCGATGGGCTTCGGGGCCCGGGGGACCTAGGGCTGGTTGCCGGGGAGGAGGAGGAGGACGAGGACGAGGACGAGGGTGTTTTCTCGATGCTGTGTATGTATGTATGCTCTCACAGAAGTAACTCGACGGTGGGTTGATTGGAGTTGACTGTCTCGATTGACGAGGTGTTGATAAGCTGTTGATAAGCTGTCGATGAGTTGTTGTAAAGTGTTGGTGAGAAGAGAGGATGAGACGAAGCTCTATGAGATTGAGTGAGATTGAGTGAGATTGAGGCTCTCAGCTCAAGTTCCGAGATAAGCTATGAAACCTAGTATGATGAGATGAAGTGGTGAGATGCTATGCTATGCTATGCGATGCTATGCTATGCCGCAAGCAAATTCCACGGTGCGCTGACTCGGTGACGATCAATCACGTGTGTCATGCCAATCGAACGCGGCTTCGTTCGCTGTGTTTTTTTTTCCTCTGATTTTTTTGGTACAGAAAATTGCCAAGGGAACGTCATGGAGGGGTCAGGATTTGGCATTAGCGTTTCCCCCAAGAGGCGCGTGGAGGGAGAGGGGGGCACTCATTAAGATGAGTTCTCCATGCAGATTTGATTTACGAGGGGCGCTTTAGGTTTACGCCGGTTGCAGTTAGTCTCGTACAGCCCTTTTTTGACGGGGTCCTCTCGGTCTCGCCTCGAGCCCTGTTGCTTGTTGTCTGCTGTCTGTTGATGGGTGATGGTTGATGGGTGATAGATGATGGTTGTCTCTGACTGAGAAGAGAGGAGAAGAGACTGGGAAACCTAATGTGTCATGTTCCTGGTGTCTCGCTTTTCTATAGTTGCAAACAGGACAAACAACCTGTTGAGTATCAGTCATCAGTCAGTCAATCGCCATTGCATGCTCCCCCACTGACAAACAAACAAAACCCTTCAGTCCTCGTGTGCCGAGACTCGCACAATGGGGGGGACAAACAATCCGATCCTTGGTACATGATGGCTGCATGCCCTGCGGATGCTCGGATGACCAGGGGTCGGACTCGCCGGCGGCCCCGGCTCCAGCTCCAGCTCCAGCCAGCGTCTTCAGCAAATACTCCGAGACTCCGTCCATCTGCGCGACTATTTGGCTGCCCCGGCTCGTGATTTTTTGACCTTTTGAGAAGCTGTATATCCACCAGCATCAGCAGACAGTAAGAGATAACTTGCAGAAGACGGAAGAAACCAAGACAGACTCTTGTCGTCCGTCACCTCGGTCCAGTCGGTAACTACGGACTACGGACTGCGGACTGCGGACGACACGGAGCCCTGGAATGCGCTCCCGTGGCGGGCGCCGGATCACACGGACGAAGAAGTCCAGTCCAGTCCAGTCCAGCCAAGATCAAGCTTTCTCTCCGCATCTAGAGGGGTGGTTTCTTTTTTCCCTTTCCCCCCCCGTCTTTTTCCCTTCCTCTTAGCGCACAGCTGGTTGTCTAATCTCGGAAAATATTCTAGACCCACGACGCTCCCTACCTTTTCTTCTCCTGCGTTGCGATTCAGAGGGGCTTGTTTAGCTTTGGTGAGCCAACTCTCAAATGCATCAAGTTTACACCTCTGCCCGTATGAATCAGTGGCAAGAGATAGTAATCACTTTAGTAGCGGTAGCAAAATAAAACGACATCCATTGAGCTTCTATAGAGACAAGTTCGCCCGCTAACCAATAACAACAAAATAATGCAAAAGTCCAAATCATCATCATCATTTCCATCTGCGTGAAAACAAGACCAATGCATCGCGAATGCCGCCTCCGCGTCTACCAACACATACAAACATGCAACTGAGAATGCAACAGAAAAAAAGAGAAAAAAAGAGAAACAAGAAAAAGAAAAGAATGCCACTAAAATACCAACAACCCAATTCCCCCCTACGCTCCTCACTGACCTCCATCAAACCTCGGCGCCAGGCTGCTCTTCTTCGCGGCCACCACCGCCAGCTGCGCAATGCTCGAGTTGTTGGTGATGTCAAAGACGGACACCTCGGCGCCGAGCTCCTTGGCGAGCCACGACCGCAGCTCGACCGCCGTGAGCGAGTCGATGCCGTACGCGTGCAGCGGCCTCGACGTCTCGAGGTTCGCCACCCCCACGCTGAGCATCCGCGCAATCTTGAGGAGCAGCGCCTCCAGCACGACCCCCTCGACCTCCTCCCGCGACGACGTGCCCTGGAGCAGCGCCCTGTGGTTGATCGTTGTCTTGCCCGTCGCCGCCGCCGCCGCCGCTGCCGCCTCGTCGGCCGTCTTCCCTTCCTCTCCCGTTGCCCTCAGCCGGAGGTGGCTGAAGAGGGGATCCCCGCCCCACGACGGCGTCTGGTGGCCCTCGACGACGGCCGTCTCCCGCGGCAGCCAGAGCCGCGGGATGACCTGCGCCCTCGCGACGTCCGCCGTGGGCGGCCCGTGACCGTACTCCGCCGCCACGGGACGGCAGTGGTAGTCCAGGACGGCGTGGAGCTCGGCCTCGGAGATGTGCGTCCACCCGGCGGACCGGAGGTGGTCCCAGAGCCCCGGCTTCTCGGCGACGTAGCCGACGCCCTCGACGATGGGCAGGTCGACCGAGACGGCGTTGACGCCCCGCGCCCTCAGCTGGCGCGCCAGGGCGTCCTGGAACGCGCCGCCCGCGGCGTAGTTGGCCTGCTCGGGGTTGCCAATGAGGCCCACGAAGGACGAGAGGAAGACGACGAAGTCGACCGTGTCGGCGAGGAGGCTGCACAGGTTCCGCGAACCGTCTACCTTGGGGAGGGTGGCCGCTTTCCACTCGTCGACCGACATGTTTTCGACGATGTTATCCTTTGAAGTGTTTGTGTTAGTATCAGGTTTATTTTTTACCCAGGAATTCGACAAAGACTCACCCGGAGGACCATGGATCCTTGGATACAGCCCTTGATGGGCGGCAGTGTGGCCGCGAGCTCCGTCATGGCATGCCGCAGAGCCTTCTCATCCGTCACGTCGCACGCCGGCGTGACCACGTTGACGCCCAACGACTCGAGTTCGCGGACGAGATCGATCGCAGGCTTCTCCACTGCTCCACGCCGCGAGAGCAAGATGAGGTTCCGGGCACCCCGGGAAGCCATCCAACGCGCAACTGACCGCCCAAGCCCGCCTAGACCGCCCGCAACGACATACGACGCCTCGGGGTCAAACACACTTATTGCCTTTCGGACGGACAAGACCGGCACCACGTCGTGGTCGTGAGGCGCGAGAACGACCTTGGACTTATGCCCTTCCGCTTGCAGCTGACGGAACGCATCTCGGACTCGGGAGAAGGGGTAGACGGAGACGGGGACCGGCCGGCCGACGCTGCTCCAGTTCGCAAAGACGAGGTCCACCATGCGCTGGAACAGGGCCCCGGTGCGGGCGAGGTCGTGGGATGCGCAGGCGGCGAGGCCGAAGGACTCGAGGCGCACGTTGCGGCCCCGGACGAGACTCGCGCTTGAAAGGGGAACGTCGGAGCCGATGCTGACGATGCGCCCGAACGGCGCCACGCAGCCCGCTGCGCTGTCGAGAGACGCGTCCGCGCCGGCCGAGTTGACGAGGACGTTGATGCCGCGGCCCTTGGTCAGCTTCTGGAGAGACGGCTTCAGTGGTCCGTCGCGGGTGCTCAAGAGATGGTCTCGTGAGATGCCACAGGCGTCGACGAAGACGTCGCGTTCCGCCTGGTCGTCGTCGACAGTCGTCGCGTAGACCTCGGCGCCTTGGAGTTGGGCAACCTGGATCAAGGCCCGTACAAGGGTGGACGCGGCCCCATGCACCAGAACGGTATCACCTCGTTGCAGCGATCCGAACTCGCAAAGGACCGCGTAGGCCGTCGTGTAGTCCACCGGCAGGGCAGCGCCGTGGGCCCAAGCCACGCCGTCCGGCAGTTTGGCAAGGAGGCCGTCACTGGACCGCACGCGCATCTTGACGGCACCCGAGACGGAGAGACCGAAGACTCGGTCGCCGGCCTGGAATCTGGAGGACGATCCGGCTCTTGTGACGATGCCGGACGCTTCGAAGCCTAGCGTGGACTTGTCTGAGGTCCCTAGAGCTGAGGACAGGTCATCGTCGACGGAGAGTCCGCAGGCCATCGGCTTGAACTCGACGTCGTGGTCTCCCAACGGCGTCTTGTAGTTGTCGTCGTCTTCGAATCTGAAGGAGTCTAGTTGTCCAGGACTACCAATCTGCAAAGCAAGAGAGCGTGAGTTGTCTTCGTTGTCGTCGTTGTCGTCGTTGATCAGGTGCCTATCCACGACTCTCAAGGGCCCCGTCTGAGCTTCGACGTGTTCCGTCAGATACTCCGCTGGCACGAGCCGGGGCACGTTGATGACGCCGTCGACGACCCTGAACGAGTTGTCCGACGTGTGGTCTTGCGCTGCCCGGAGTATCTGGGCACACTTCTCGACGATTACATCTTCTGCCGCGGCCGCCTCGAAGGACGCGGTGAGGATCTTGGCGTCGGGCCGCTCCGATCGAACGACCCGCGCGAGGCCGGTGACCATCTCCGAGTCCGGGTCCGGCGCGGCAGCCGTTCCGCCTCGGGTGACCCAAAGAACGACTTTGCTTTGGGTGAGCACCCGCTTGACGCCCTCAAACACTTGCTCCGTCATGTCCCTCAAGACGGGCTTCTCGCACTCGGACACGACGATGCATGTAGAGCCGGTCATGTCCCGGCTGGCGACGGCCGAGACCGTCGTGATGTCGCATGGCCCCTGTCGGCCGATGATGCTCTGCGAGATAGTCTCGGCGAGCTTGCGTTGAGCAGGTGTCTCGCTCGCCAAGACGAAGGTCGACGTCGTCGTCATCGTCGATATCTCGGCCAGCGGTGCCTGTTCCGGCCGACCAGGGACGGTGGACACGAGGATCGAGCTCATCTGGTGCGGCGACGAGGGGAAGTCGTCAAAGACGGCGTCGACGCCGCTGAACCCGGCGCTCACCAGGTGGCGATGCCACGAGGCCGGCGACATCAGCGGGCCCCAGACCCGGTCCTCGTCCTCCGACAGCCACCACCCGGGCAGCACGCCGAAGCAGAAGCTGCCGAGTAGCACCTCGGTGTTGGTGATCTCGAACAGCAGCAGCCGGCCGCCGGGCTTCAGCAGCGTCCTCGCGTTGCGCAGCGTCTGGTCCATCGCCCGCGTCGCGTGCAGCACGTTGGCCGCGACGACGACGTCGTACCGCCCGGCCTCGAACCCCTGCGCCAGCGGGTCCTTCTCGACGTTGAGCACGCGGAAGCCCATGTGCGCCAGCTCGCCCCGGAAGTTCTCCTTAGCCTGCTCGAAGAAGGAGGGCGAGATGTCGGTGAAGTCGTAGTGCTTGTACCGGCGTCCGCCGCCCTGCGTCAGCGTCGCCATGACGGGCCGTGTGGCGCCGCCGGTGCCGGCCCCGATCTCGAGGACCGACATGGCCGGGTTCGCGTGGGCGAGGGCGTCGAGGTAGCGGCTGAGCTGCGCGTAGCAGCGCCGCGAACCGAGCCCGTTGCTGTAGACGTCCTCGGCCAGCTTTTCGCCAAAGATGACGTCCAGAGGGTCGCGGTCCCCGGCGAGGATGTCGGCCAGGGCGTTGCCGACGGCGACGATGAGTTTCCCCTCCGGCGCGCCCGAGGCGATGACCCTGGCTTCCAGTTCGTTGATGTCGTCGCTGCTGGGGGGCTCGTTGGAGGATTGACGCACGACGTGCTGGAACCAGGCGAAGTATCGCTGGTGATGCCGGGCCATCTTGTCGATGGTGTCCTGGGCTACGTCCTGGACGAGGCGGCGGATGTAGGCGAGACAGAGGGCCTCGGAGTCCTTCATCCACCGGGCTGGGTCGTCTTCCTGCGTCATGGGCAGCTCGAACAGCTTCGCAGCCTGTTCTCTGTCGAGGAAGAGAGGGTCAGGCTTCCATGCAATGTTGAAAGCCGGGTGTGCAGACGTGTCGTCCCTGGCATCCTTGGATGGACCGTCAGAAATTGTCTTGAAAACAAGTCCCGACATGTGAACCATGATTCTGTGACCCTGCTGGAGATGCGTAGCCGTGACTTCGGCGGAGACTTCGTTCCGGCCGAGCATCTTGGACTCTGCAGACACGGCGTAGGAGTCGTGAGACAGATCGTGCCGCGCCGAGATCCATCCGTCAGACAGGTAAGTCGGGACTCTGGTGGACTTGGCATCTTTATTACCAGAAACCACAGGCACGAGGTTGGCGTGGACGACGGCATCGAGAGTGGCCGGGTGCACTAGATGCGGTTGGAGGTACTGATACGGCATCGTCTGCTTAACCCTTTCACCGGGCGAGTCGACCGTGGCGGTCATGTCGAGATGTTCCCCGACACGCACGTTGCTCAGGGTCTGGAAAGTCGGGCCAAACTCCAGCCCCGAGTCCGACAGGTTGCGGTACAGTCTCTCTACAGATACTTCAGTTGCGCAGCCGAGGAGGTTGTCACCCGTCACGACGTCGTCCTCTATCATGTTCGAACGAACGGGACGGTCCTCGGCTTCGTACTCTGTCTGCACGAACCCGTGGCAGTGTTCCCTCCACTTGTCGTCCTGCAAAGTCCAGAGCTGGAACTCATGCCACGACGAGGGCCCGTCGTCCGACAGACTTGAATCCCGGTACCGGCGCAGGTAGAACTGCGACTCGACGCCGCTCGCATCGTCAGGCACGCGCAGCGCGAGCTTGAAAGAGACGTCTCGGAACCTGAACCCCCTCAGAGCCTTGGTCCTGTCGGCGACCTGCCGGCTCGCCTCGATGGCCATGACGAGCATGCCGGCCGCCGGGTACAGCACGTCCCCCGAGACCTTGTGGTCCTCGATCCACGGGCTCTCCGTCAGCCGGATGTAGTTGTGCCACGCCGCGTTGTCCGCGTTGAAGCCGCCGGGGACTGGGGCCCCGAGGAGCTCGTGCCGACCCGCGGATCTCTTCCGGAAGCCGCTGCTCAACGTGCTCTCGACCCAGTACTCCTTGGAGTGGTCGAACGGGTACGACGGCAGGTTCGTCAGCATGAGAGGCCGGGGCCCGTGAGGCTCGTCCGCTTCGTTGACCCGGGCGAGGTTGAAGCCGTGTCCGTGGCAGAAGAGGGTGCCGATGGCCTCGAGGATGGTTCCCACGGCCGGCTTCTGGCGATGGAGGACCGAGTGATAGTCGACCGCCGAGCTGCCGCGGACTTGCTTCACGGTGCTGGATAGCGGCCCTCTCAAAGCGCTATGAGGGCCGATCTCCAGGAAGTCGGTGATGGGCTCTATGACAGCCTCTTGTCTGACGTCTCCGTTGACGTGTCCGTTGAACTTGGGCACAGGAGAGCCTTTGAGCATCTCCATTACCGACTCGGTGAACCGCACAGGCGACACCAAGTTCTTGACCCAGTAGTCCGGTCGTCGGAGCTGCGACAGCGCTATCGCAGCACCCGTCGTCGACGAGTAGAACCGCGGCTCGAACGGGCTCTTGAGCGCGCCTTTCTCAAGGTCGCCGCCCATCGCCTGGAGATACTCTTCGGCCACGGCCCTCATGTACTGCGAGTGGTACGCCACGTCGACGTTAAGCCTCCTCGCAAAGACCTTCTCCTCGCCGAGCATCTCGACGAGGCGACGGATCTTCTGGGCGTCGCCGCTGACGGTTTGGCTGTCGGCACTGTTCATGCAGGCGATCTCCAGCGTGCCGTCGCCGCCGAGCCGGTTGACGCGGTCGATGGCCGCCTCGGTGCTCGCCTTGTCCAAGCCGACGGCGGCCATGCCTGTCTTGGGCCGCGATTCGGAGCGGGCCAACTTGGCGCTCAGCCGCCCGCGGTGGTAGGCGACCTTCCACGCGGCCTCTCGAGAGATTGCTCCGGCAGCATACGCCGCAGCGACCTCACCAGAGGAGTGGCCGGCGATGGCATGAGGGAAGACGCCCCAGGTGGTGAGGAGGTCGACCAGAGCAACCTGCAACGCCGTGCAAATAGGCTGACAGAACTCCGGGTCGTCTATCCGAGAGGACGATTTTGGTCTGGACAGCTCGACTGGAAGCAGAATGTCAGCATACGAAATCCCGATAACGCGTGTTGGTTTGCATCCCTGTCCTGAAAGAAAGGGAGGGGGGGGGGGGGGAAGGGGGAACTTGGGAAGGCGGCTTGACTTACACGTTAACGACCACCTGCAGCCTAGGTCATTGAGGTATCTATCGGCAGCGAAGAGGCTCTCCTGGAAGGCCCGGTACGCCAACAATTCTATGCCCATGGCCGCCCATTGCGCCCCTTGCCCGGTGAAGATGAAGGCCAGACAAGGCTTTGGTTTCGCCCTGACCGGTGCCGGTCCCTCTTCCAGCGCTTTCTGCAGTTGTCTCGGCGAGTTGGCGATGCACGCTGTTCTCCACGAGTGATGAGTCCGCCTCGAGCCCAGCGTGTAGCTGAGATCCCTCAAGAGGCGCAGTTGCGCTGCTTCGCCCATGACGCCCTGTGATAACTTGGCTGCCAGGTACGCCTTGTACGACTTCCGGAGACGATACGAGGCGTCCGGGTCGTGCGTCGAGAGGACGCAGAGGCGTGGGAGGTCTTCGCTTTCGCTTCCGCTGAGGTCTATGCCGCTGTCTGACGGGCGGTGGGACGATGCGTTGGCGTCATCTGCTACTCAAAGAAGGAAAGTCAGCGAAGCCGCGAGCAAAGCTGTATATGCATATCAAGTCGTTGTCGAAGGGGAGAGAGAGAACTCACCACGGCTCCCATTCGTCAACGGGGCGCTCAGGTGTCGGGCGATGTTGGGGACCGCCTCCGTCCGGTGGTTGCCGACAAGCCGGTGGCGCTTCAGGAAGTGAAGCGCGTCGTCCATGACGACGTGGGCGTTGCTCCCGCCAACGCCGAACGAGTTGACCGACATGCGCCTCAGCCCGCGCTGCGGCCAGACGGTCGGCGCCGTCGGGAACGCCAGGTTCCAGGCGTCCCGGATCTCGGGGTTGCGCCTCTCGAAGCCCATGTTGCCGGGGATGACGCCGCTCTCGAGCGTCAGCACGCCCTTGATGACGGCCGCCACGCCCGCCGCGCCCTCGAGGTGGCCGACGTTGCTCTTCAGCGCGCCGACGTACAGCGGCTCGTCGGGGGACCGGTGCGGCGCGAAGACGTCGGCCAGCGCGCCCGCCTCGATCGGGTCGCCCACGGGGGTCCCCGTGCCGTGGGCCTCGGCGAACCGCGTAAGCGCCGGGTCCAGGTTCGCCCGGTCGTAGACGTGCCGGATGAGCGCCGCCTGGCCGGCCCTCGTCGGCTGCGTGATGCCGGGCGAACGGCCGTCCTGGTTGGTTGACGAGTTCCGGATGACGGCCCGGATGACGTCCCCGTCCCGGATGGCGTCCGATACCCGCTTGAGCACGACGGCGCCGAACCCCTCGCCGCGGCCGTACCCGTTGGCCCGGTGGTCGAAGCTGTACGACCGGCCGTCCGGGCCGAGCACGCCCGCCGCGTCGAGCTTGAGAGTCATCTCCGGGGTCAGGATAAGGTTGCACCCGCCCACGACGGCCTGTCAAGGAGATGATGGGTCAGCCGGGGGGGCTCATGATATTGTCTCAAGTGTTTGGGGGCCAAAGAGTCTAGGGGGGTCAAAGTAAGGTTTCTCGCCACCTGCCCCCCCCTCCCCCCCTCCTCTTCCCCTCCTCTTCCCCCTGGAACAGTTCCTTTGGATCTTACCATGGATATCTCGCGGAGCTTTAGGCTCATGCAAGCTTCATGCACTGCCACTAGACTGCTCGAACACGCCGTGTCGACAGTCACACTCGGGCCCCGGAAGTCAAAGAACCACGAGACCCTGTTGCTGAGCATGCTCGCGACCGTGCCGAGCGCCGAGTACTTGTTCGGGATATCGAGGTCCTTGGCGATGTGGTCGTTGTAGTCCGCCGTGAAGCAGCCGACGTACACGCCGGTCCGAGACCCTGCAACAGTATCGAGGGGAATGCCGGCTAGAGGAGGAGGGGCACGCAAGAAAGTCAGCATCTCGATCTGTTTTCCCATTTTTTCCCATTTTCTTTTCTTCTCTTTTTTTTTCTTCTTCCTTTCTCACGTTTCTCGTGTCATTGGGGTATCTGGGTCTTTTTGCGTACCATTTTCGAGTGCCTTGTACACGCTCTCCAGCATCCCTCGCTGCTGCGGATCGATACTCCGTGCCTCCGTGGGCGTGATGGAGAAAAAGGGGGCGTCAAACGCCGAAATGCTGCCTTTTAAAAAGTGCCCATGGCGAACTCGTGTCTATTCGTTTGCCCTGTCAATTGTTGCCAGACACCATGAAGTGATAAACGACCATCATGTAGAGAGGAGGGGGGGAGTTAACGCACAGCACCGCTCCTGTCGGCGTCCGGATGCCAAAAGGCGTCTGCGTTGTATCTATCCTGTGGGACTTCCGTCCGGGCAGATCTCCCGGCCAGCAGAGACTCAAAGAAGCGCTCGGGGGTGTCTCCGTCGCCGGGCAGCCTGGCGCTCAGGCCGACGATGGCGATGGGTTCTTCCATGGCTGATCGGATAGTATCCGTACTAGGCCAACCGAACGAACGTCTGATGGGATGTGTGTGATATAATTCCGGCGATGATCTGCTCAACGTCCGTGCGGTGAGCCCACGGTGAGCCTGGAGGTTAGGGATGGAGGTGGTTCGGGGAAGCGGTTGAGAATGGAACATGGAGGGAGATCCTTGAGGACGAAGTCGAAGGGGGCCTGGATCAGGGCTCCAGAAGATGGCGGCATTATGAGATGAAATCCACTAGCTGCCCGCGCCCCCTCCCCCTCCTCTCCTCTCTTGAGCTGGACCGTCGACGACATGTGGACAAAGTGGGCAGTTGGCGATTTCTGGCGTCAAGCTCGATAAGCGGCCTCGACTTGGTCCGCTACCCCCCCGACTATCGAGTGTCGATGCTTCACGTTGTTTGGCTGTACGGAAGCCCCTTCATCGGCAGACAACGGACAAAACACGGAGGTGGCTCCGAGAGTTATCGCGACTGGCAAACCGCTCCAACAAGGAAATCCAACGCAAGGTAATACAAGTATGGCTTACTGTCTGTGTACAGGGATGTCTGATTGGCAGGAGCTATATCCGTACCTCATTGCGTGGAACATGCTCTTAGACTTCGCTGGGTCTCCGTTGGCCTCTCGAAGAAACCAACGCTTTGCTGCTCCCTTGTTTCGTCAAGCCTCCTGATACCATCTTGGCGAGCAGGGCCGTGGGGGCCAGGCCAAGAGACGGTAGAGCTGTTAATGCAACCCAAACATCATGTGTCCCCCCTCCCCCCAGACCCAGATGATAGCTCAGGGGGTTAGGTCATGGATCGCAGATCACAGTCCCAAGCATCGGGCGCCAAGCAGAGTGGCTCAGGAGGAGGGCAAAGTATTGACAGTCTCTTCCTAATCCAGCTCGCACCGGCACAAACTGCATATGGCGCCCCCCCTCTGCAAGTGTGATATATCACATCACCCGCCCACCCAACCATACCTAGAAAGCAACTGCCTGGACGCCATCTGGGGAGGGGCGTGTGCTGGGGTACTTATTAGATGGCGGTGGTGGTGGGGTGGGCGGGAGATTGGCTGTTGGTCGCCCAAAGGGATGTCGGCTGCATTTCTTCGACGCCACGTGAGAGAGGAGACAAAAAACGTTTCTTCGGCACTGCAGTGAGAGCTTGGGTGGGTGCGGGAGTTGCGTTCTCTCTGGTGATACACACCTCTGGCGATGGTTCTTCCAAGTGTCTAGAGTAGTAGGGACACAAAACGGATAACACAGGCCGGAATCTACAGATCCGGCGACGATCATAAAGAGATCCGGCATGGCTTTGGTGCCCAATCCAGGCCTTTTTCATGACGATTCGCGGCAGAAACCTTGACTCAGGGGCCTTGCAAGCGAGAAGATCCCACTCATGGCGTGCCAGTTGCCGGGCCCTGGATGTTCTTCCCCCCGGCGACATGCCCCCCCCCCCCCCCCCTCCCCAGCCGTCTGCTCCGCTCCGTGCTGGATGCAAGGTCATGACTAGCAGGATGACAAGCTCTAGCTGCCGGTCCAACAGGTTGGGCCGCGAGGGGGGGAGATAACAACGCTGTTGACGCGAGAGAACCCCCGTATTTGCTTCGCTTGCAAAAGTTCTCTCTTCTATCTATTTGTGTACAGAGTACGCCGGACGCCGGGAGCCTGGCGCATGACGGTGTAGCCCGCGTCTTGATTCTCTCTCTCTCTCTCTCCAGCTGACAATTCCCTGTTTGTCAACCCAGGAGTTAGGACATACGCAGATACAGATACAGACACCCAAGTCTTGAAGCCATGATCCATTCACGCAGAGAGAGAGAGAGAGAGAGAGAGAGATAGCCCCGCATGTCGTCTCTCACATCATTGAAGCCAGTCGCTTACCCAAGAACTCCCTACAAACTTTTTCCTTTTCCCCCTCTTCCACAACGCCCCCCGGCCCTCGAAAGCGGGTAAAGGGATGAAAAAGGGAGAACCGACAGGGGTGTTCCACGACGGCAGTGTCCGTTGACTCGGTACTAAAAAAAATTAAACTGTTGCCCTAGGCCCATTTACCCCCTCCCCCCTCCAGAGAAAAAGAGTAGAGAGACAGAGAGAGAGAGAGACAGAAAGACGAGACGAACCGCTGCTGTTCTTTGAGTTCAGAGTCCATGGGACGTCCTTGTCTATCCCGCAAACTCTCTTCTGTTGCTGCCGGTTGATTTGTCTTGTTTGTCTCGGACTATCAGGAACTGCCATTCCTACTACTATCCGTCTATCCGAACATCCATCCTCTTCTTCCCTTCGCCCCCCTTGCGCTCTGCACAGAGACTTTCTTGTCCTACACTTGACGTCCTCAGCCCCTCTTCTTTTCCCTTTCCCTTGGCTCTTTGTTGCTGCTGCTGCTGCTGCTGCAGTCTTGGTGCACCGCATCCCATCCATCACACCACATCCGGCGTTTCCCCCCCCCCCTCCCCCCTCCCCCTTCACCCCTCTCCCCTCCCACTCCCCTCCTCTCCTCTCGCCTCGCCCACGGTCTCGCTCGGAGGAGGACCGCAGGTTGATGGACAAACACAGCCTGCAGAGGCTTCGCAAAAGCGGTCGTAGCGCCTCGCCCGTGGGACGGCTGCCGCTGCGTCCATCAACGGCCGCCAACAGCGTCTCGGCCGCCTCCACATCGACGCGGCTCACCGCTAGTTCGTCCTCGGAGCGTACCCGCAACCCGTCGACCGAGAGCGACGGGAGGCCGCGCACGCCGCCTTCGACGAGGCCTTCGATGAACTCGGGCCAACAAGATGTATGTAAAACGCCCGTGTTAGCTTTCGTCTGTCTCCACCCCCCAACCCCCCTTGCACCGCACTGGACCGACCATCACGATTCATCGTCATCAGGGTGCTCTGTACGGACACTTTTATTTTTATTTTCATTTTTTATTTTTTTTTATTTCTTAGAGAACCAGAGAATTGAGTTTAATGAAATCACACAGGACTATGCCGATGACCATCCGAGCCCGACGTCCGATGAGGTCAGCCGGGCGCTGTGGGCGGGAGCATCCGACTCGGACGACGGTTCGGACGACGCAACGCCGGCCGTGAGTTTCCGCACGGCGACACCGTGAGTCGTCCTCTCTCCTATAGCAGCTCATGGGAGTCGTCGTTCTTGCACGGCCGCTTGTGTCTTGAGCACTTGAATCGACTGTCAACTTTTGACCATGATTCCATCTGAAGACTTGGACTTGGACTTGGACTTGGACTAACAATCCCCCCTCCTCCCCCCAAACCAAACAGCATCGGGTCAGGGAAATCACGAACCAAGGATACCCGTTCCATCTTCCAATCCATCTTCAACAAGTTTGCAAAGACCGGAAGGCGGTTTGGCTTCGTGCCAAACAGCAAGGTATGTCAGAACATCTTACATCTTTCCCAACTTACCAATCGACACGCAAACAATGTCTGCTGATACAGTGGTTCCAACTCTAGGAAGAACAAGACAGAAATGGTCAGCAAGCTCTCTGAACGCCGCCCCTCGCCTCTTCTTTCCCATGCCCTCCCCCTCCTCCCCACCGACTCCTACGTGTCTCGCAGGAGAGGGTCAACCTTGCAGGTCCCAGACGCACGACGTGCTGACCTCCACGCAGTCCTCCAACACCAAATCATTGCCGAGCTATTCGACGGCAGACTCCACCTGGCCCCGGTCGTCAAGCCCAGAGCGGCCCTCGACGTTGGCACGGGGCCGGGGCTATGGGCATTAGTGCGTTTCCTCTCCCCTCCTTCACGTCCATCCCATCCCGGGCATGAGAAATGATGTAACCATCACGGAAACGGAACACTCCCTCCCCTCCCCCCTTCTCGACTAACCACTTGAGCACATAGGAATACGGCAAGTTCTCCTTCCGGTTATGATGCGGGTGACACGCGGCCCACGACGGTCCACGACGGTCCACGCTAACTACTGGGATCCCTTTTCCCCCGCCGTTCAGCCAAGAAGAACCCGAACTGTGCCGTCGTCGGCATCGATATCGAAAAGGTGCGGCCGCCGTACTCGGCGCCCAACTGCCAGTTCAAGCTCATGGACGCCACGGCCGATTGGGCCCTCAACAAGCAGTTCGACTACATCCACGTCCGCATGCTCGGCGACATCGTCGATAAGGAAAAGTTCATCCAGTCCATCTACGACCAGCTGAACCCCGGCGGCTGGGTCGAGTTCACCGAGTGGATCCCCGTGCTCCAGTCGCCGGACCGGTCCCTCGACGGCACCTCGTTCCAAAAGTGGAACAGGCTCCTCGGCCAGGGCCTCGAGAACATGGGCCGCGACATCCGCTACGTCCAGGAGTACCAGCCCCTGCTGGAGAAGGCCGGCTTCGAGCGCATGAAGCTGACCAAGTACGCCGCGCCCACGAACCCGTGCTACCCGGGCAAGAAGTGCCAGCGGTTCGGCGCCATGATGGTCTCCAACTGGAACGCCATCATCGAGCCGCTCAGCGTGCCCGTCTTCACCATCGGCCTCGGCTGGTCCGAAGCCCAGGTGCAGGTGCTGCTGAAGAAGGTCCGCAAGGAGATTGATGACACGAGATACCACTCCTTCATGACATTGTAAGTGAACCACACCCCCCCCTCCATTTACCTCTTTTCTTTCTCGACAGCCTTCTCTACTCTTCCCACAATGATCTTGGCCTACATTCTCATCCCTAAATCTAGGTTGACGGTGTATTGTCGCAAGCCACGTAGCGGCACGTCGACGTCCACATCACTCGCGAGCTCATTACGCTCGGCGCAGGCGTCGGTTTCACAGGTGTCAGTCTCCAACCTCAGTCCGCAGGAGGAAGAGAATGAAGTCTAGAAAAAAAAAAGAAACTTTTGTCACGTTTGTAAGGCATTGGATGATAGATATACCACGACGTAGACGACTGCGCAGAGCCAGCGAACCGTCCCCTTCAGGCTTCAATTTTCTTTCTGCCCGTAAGAATGAGAAGCGGTTTAAGAACAGAACATATGCATTATCTCGGTCCACGCCCTTCCCACCCCCCCTTAGCGGAAAACAGCACATCTCCCCCAAGCAGCAAGTTCTTGTGTGTTTGCTCCAGTTGTGGCAAGCTCACCGACAGATCAGATGCCGTTGACAGGCTGGCATGCCGCAGCCGCCGTAAAAGTGCGACTCGTCATCTCCTTGGCGAGCAAAGCTTGCTCGTTGTCGCTGTTGGCCGTTGTTGTCTCTGGAACCAGCCCCCACGCCCCAAAGGATCAATAGGGTCTGGCAGGGTTCCCGGGGCCTGCAAATGCAGGATTGCGGCGTGGTCAACAAAGCCAAGCGAAGATCGCCGGAACTGGGTCATCACCAGGGATTCTTCCCTCTCTCTCTCTCTCTCTCTCTCTTTCTTTCTCTCCTGCACTCCGCACACCAATTGGCTTCTGGTTTTCCTCCTCCTAGTGAGGCCATTCGCACATTGGCACCGGCATTTGGTTAGGTCACATGCAACGCACGCGTGCATGAGGCATATGTATGGTATGGCGCTGGACTAGCAGCAACCCGCAACTCATGGGTCCGTTCCCTTTTGAGGCATTTAAACAGGCTTTCACACCCATTGGACACGCAAACCGAGGTTCACCCCGACAGGTGCCTCGAAACTCAAGTGTCCTTAGCGCCAACGGGCAAAGGTTTTGGTGACGATGCAGGTTCCAGAAGCAGAAGTGAAGCCGGCACTCTGACCCACCGAGATGCATATCAGGGACCACTTCTTCTGCAACCAGAGTTACAAGAGAATAAGAGAATTGCGACGTTAGCAAACACTCTGTCCCCCGTCGAGCCCGGAGTCAGAGTTTGATTGGACAATGGGGCCAAGTATGTTTGTTAGTGCACAGCCGAGAAGTCGAGCAGCAGTCGAACCAACAACGTACGGATAGATAGGAAAGCTGCGGAATCTCGCTGCAACTATGCGCCAAGATGCCCGGCGCTCGTTCCGACGACCAAAGTATGTATGGTGCCACCGACAAGGCAGTAAGTAGTAATAGCTATCGTTTGCCCGAAATATTCGGAGTTTTTGGGGCTTCCGCAGCGTCCATCCCGGTAGAGAGTTTGAGCCGGCAAACAGCAACCAGTTAACCCCCCATCCACCACCACCTTGTCTATTCCCATTATTGAGTGTCTAGAACCTAGACAAGCTCAAGAGGGATCATCTTGACTCGCTGTCACGATCACCACTTCCCTGCCATCCTGCTCCCTCTCAAAACGCATCAAAACCAACAACAAAAACAACACCAACTGACCCCCCCTCTCACACACAATGGCTGACCTCGGCGCTGATCCCAACGCCGCGTACGGCGCCGTCTACTCGCCGTCCTTCCTGACCTTGTTCTACGACAAGTACGTCCTGGGCTTCAACATGAGGTACATCTGGAAGTGCTCGACAAACGACGTCCTCCTCCCCTTCTTCGCCGAGAACTTCTCGCGCAACCACCTCGACTGCGGCGTCGCCACGGGCTGGTTCCCCGCCGCCGCCCTCGCCCGGCCCTTCCGCGCCGACAGCAAGCAGCGCCTCACCCTCCTCGACCTGACGGCGAACCCGCTCCGGGCCGCCAAGGCGCGCGTCCTGGCCGTCGCGACCAACACCGACGTCCGCTGCGTCGAGGCCGACGTCACGGAGCCGCCGCCCAAGCAGCTCCTCGGCGAGCGCTTCGACTCCATCTCCATGTTCAACCTGTTCCACTGCATGCCCGGCGGCAGGGCCAAGCTGCGCGCCCTCGGCACGTACAAGGAGCTGCTGAGCGACGACGGCGTGCTGTCGGGCTGCACCGTGCTCGGCCCGAACGCGTCCACCGGCTGGCTCACGAGGTTCCAGCTCCGCTGGTACAACAAGTGGTGGGGCATCTTCCACAACTGGGACGACGAGAAGGAGCACGTCCAGGAGGCGCTGGACCAGGAGTTCGAGGAGGTCGAGACCTGGGTCATTGGCCAGCTGATGCTCTTCCGGGCCAAGAAGCCGAGGAAGCCGCTCTTGGATGTTTGAGTTTGCGAGAGGTTCTGGATAACGATTGATACCCGGTGCGGCATGAATAATAAAGAACGAAATCTATTTGCATTGTATTATGGAGTTGATGGTGATTTGATCAACGACATGTGAAACGCTGTGTCTGAGTCTAATCGATTGTGTTCTTTGCGTCGTAAGGCCGCCTGCGTTCCCACAGATCGCCAGTGACTTCGAATTCCCCTCATCGCTATCATGCTTAGATGAATATAAGAGGGGGTATTCCTGCTTCCAAGGGGGATTTGTCCAGTCTGTGTGAAGTCGCAATCATGGCTGCTATGTGATGATGGCATGATGCCGTTTGAGATTGAGTTCAAGGTCTGTTTTTTCTCTTTTCTTTTTTTCTTTTTCGTCTTGAAGGATACGGTCTAAAGCACTCATCACTGCAATTTTAATACAGACAAAAGGTAGCACTGAGTGCTTTCGAGTCCTAATTGATAATCAAACTGACAAGAAAATCTGTCCATCAGCCCACATCACCACTGTTCTGCTCAACAGAAGCATTCTTGAGTTTTCAAACTAACCAAATATGGCATCGGACAGCGCTTTTCTTTTTCTTTCTTAGCAATGTGCCTGTTGGCAAAAATAAGCATAGAATCGGTTTTCCCAAGGGGCAGTACAACCTGACACCTGCGCGAAGAGACAAATCTGTCGCTTCGTTCACGATGTCACGGAAAACACTCTCCAAAACTCTCCTTCTCCCCAGACCTATCTGGCTGCCGAAAAAAAAAAACCAATGTATCGTCTTGTCCGCTAGATATTCTGTGACAGAACAGTTTCTTGTGTTGTTTTACGAGCTAGTCCGCGAGTATTCTCACCTGGCGCCACAACTTGGAGAATGAAGAAGGCCGACGGAGCCGGCGAGCTTTGTTCTGCAAGCCGCATCAAATGGGTTCAGGAAGAAAAGCATTTTTTTTCTAGATAAAAATAAAAGATACATGGGATGAGTTGAACTCGGCGCGGGAAAGTTTTTGCCACGCTGGCGGTAACGTTTGCATTTCCACTTCCCAGAATAGATCAAGTATTTGGGTTTCTCCCTCAAGCAGTTGGCCACAGCATGTCAAAACTCATCTTGAGACCTGCAACAGTACATTACTGTTAGTGCATGGTGCCGTGGCTGGTGCCAGAGCCGTTGACCGCACAAACTCCAAGACGAACCCTATAGACGGCATATTGCAGCTCACGATCACCATCCCAAGCACTGAGGTCGCTGTTCCAGGCATCTCCAATACCATTATCGATACTGTCGCTCTTGCCGCCCTGCTTTTTACCCTTTTCGTTCTCGTTTTTCTCCCTCTCGTGACTTTCCGTGGTCGAACCAGGGTTAGCTCGAACCTACTCACCTGATCGATTTCGTCCAAACTTATGTTGGTGACAGGCCAGAGCTTGAGCATAAACCTCCCTTGAGCGAATCATGGAACGCCTACATATAAGGCTACGAGTCGAGCGTCGTAAGCGTCTTCGTCAACTAATCCCAGTGACGAATCTTGTTTGCCCCCAAAGGCATACGAGTACTATGGTATCCGCCCGTTTTTGACTCTAGGCCGAGCAGCTCGGCCCTTGTGATTTATACGTTGGCGGACCGGAGTAACCAGACGTCCAGCCGCGGACGGAAGAGCGTAGAACTTTCGCCCGCAGCCACTAGGAAGATCACAGCCTATCAAACTCAGTGAGTCCTGTTTCTATGTCTTTCTCTCCACAATGTGTTGCTAGAATCACAACCAATGGACGACAGTCAGTCAGCTGCACTAGACGGAAAAGGGGATGAACGCGGGCATATTTGGAATTGTGGACAAAAGTAAATACATCGGATCAAGTAACTCAAATCATCAAGTCGGGTCCGTTGAGGTATACTGGAGTGATGTTGACATCAGAGGACAAATTCTTTCGCTTCAGAACCCTCTGCTGCCTCGGCGATCTAGGTTCAAGAGCGCCACGCGGCCTTAGCTTTAGCCCGTTTTACTAATACGAGGTCTTCATGAAGATTCTAGCCCATGTACTTCCTTCTCCTGTCGTTAATGCCAGTATTTAGCGAAAGTAGTGTAGTTGATAATACGAGATACGCAATGCAAGGTTAGCTGGGTCTTGATGTCGTCGACATGAAAAGGCTGTTGGATCCGTTTCACCACGAGTGTTGGAGATCCCAGAGGACAAACAGTAGAATTTAATCGATTGATAGGCTTCGGCTTTTTTCATGTCGGAGTAAACATCCGCGCCAGAGCCGGTAACGAAGATACACTTCCATGAGTTAGGTTCTCGCAAGCCGATTGCCCACCCTCATCGTGCGCTCATTCGAAAGTGTTTAATGCCGACAGACCCTTGTTCTTTCCGCTCTGATATTTACTGGACACACGAGGATAAATAGGTTTCTCCTCCTCAAACATGTCCACCCCAGAATTTTATGCTCTTGTCCACGGTTGACGCTCGCTTCTTCTCAGTCTTACAGCTATCATCATGAAGACACTTCACACAGTCATCTGCAGCATCTTGGCGGTACTAGTCAGCCAAGGCAGGGCCATTTCCGACATTCTCACCCTCCCTACCACCGGCGATGCGTACATTGAGGAGGCCCGCGCCACGCTTGTTCTGCCTAAAGTCCCTGACTCCGTGAAGGGTGATATCGCCATAAGGAGTGGTATCATGATGAACGACAAGGAGACCTTTATCCAAGGGGTCGTCTCTAACTCTCCCACCGGGTATGGCGCGGATGAACCTTTACAGTTGCACCAAGAAAGATAACTCATACCAGTTGGTAGATCCTATTGCAACGATGGAGGGAAAAAGTGGTGCAGCTTTGCCTACACTATCACCGGTATGTACCGTTACCCTGACGCCGTTAGCTCTTTTATTTCACAGACCGGCTCGATTAATTCAATGACGGGCAGGCTCAACGCCAACCTTCGGGACTCCTAAGTCTTGCTCCCCTGGAGCTGCAGTGAAAACAGAATGTAAGGCATCGAGTTATCCCCGTGACATCGTAGCTGGTCTGCTAACAAATCCCGCAGACAAGCTCAACTCAAAAACCCAGATTTGGGAGCAAAACGTCTACGTTGACGGGAAATCCAGTTCTTCCGTCACGAACAGTATGTCTCCAGAGCACGAATAATACTCCTCCATAGCGCCGGGACTAACTAGCATCAATCCAGGTAGGGGCCAAGTCGGAAATGTCTTTTACCTTTCAATCTTGTGCGCTGACGGCAACGCCTGCGCCGAACACCCGGCACACAGTACGATCATCACAGAACGAAAGAAGAGGCACAGCTGACTGACTTATCATTGGCAGGTTGGAAGGATGTCTCCGTGGTACTTAACAAGGCCGACAAGGATTTTGGGAGTAGTAAAGTATTGAATTTCGGTGCTACTGGAGGGGACATGAAAACCTCCGACGGCGGAAAGACGTGGAAGTTTGAGACTATCAAAGTGCCCGCTCAGAAAGCCAATTGAGACGTTGAGAGCTTGGCTACCCTTCCGTCTTTTGCAGCAAGACTTGCCTGTAGACTGTTTTGGGAAAGAAATTGGTAACACTTCTCTGCTTCTTAGTAAATTTGATTCCTAGGGTAGCTTGTTGCAAGCTTAGCAGCCTTCTTTAACTAGTTACGACCTGGACTTCTGAGCCTATGGAGGTGCAGACCTATCAACGGCATGTCATCTCTATTTCCAACTGATCACACCTCTTAAGTTGTGATATTAATCTGTCATCACTAAAACAGCAGTGGCACCGGAAACAACCGTCAGAACACTCCTTCAACCCTCTTCTCCCGGCTCGCCAAGCTCCCACGTACTCCTTGATCACCATCGCATCCATGCGAATGCCGTTCATCACCATGCCGCCCATGTGTTCAAGGTCAGCGAAATAGACGTTCTCAGGTCCACAGGGAAAGTCAGAGCAATATCAAATATCAGGGTGCCTTCTCAGATTGTCGCAGGCCTCATGGCAAGCTTGCAGCTGGACCAGGGCGGGGGTAGACAAGCGCAGGTGGCGTATCGGCAGCAGCCTCTTGTCCATCCACCTGTCTGTCAGCGCACCTAGGTCAGATCGCTTGAACTTGAGAGGGTCTGGGCGATGGTAAACGACGCGCACATCGACGATGCGGGGCTCGACGGTCAGCTCCCAGAGGGGAGCGCGGAGCCCGGGGGAGGGACGTGTGAATTGGTGGAATATGGCCGTGGTAGTGGTAGTCATGCGTAGGTCTTGGGCCGTGCAAAGTGATGTGCTTGCTGATAGGAAGAAAAAGCACGGAGTGCTGATAAAAGGGACTGTGAAATGGGACGGATGGTTGGATGATTTGGGCTACCTGTTTATTTGGTGGCCGAGATGAGATGAGATGCGGTGAGATGAGGTGAGATGAGAGTGTCTTCCAAGGGTCTCATTGCCTAAGAAGCAGAACCTTGTAAATCAGCAATTGGCGATAATAATCCAAGTACTGCGCCGTGCGGCAAAGAAACACATCCATTGATTATAACGACAACCTACCTATCCTATCAAATGCGGAGGGAATAGCTTCGTTTTGGCATAGGGCGGGGCAAAGCCAATAAGACTCATTGCCTGAGGATGCCTAGAAACATTTGCATTTACCTCAATGGGACGTTGCGGCCTGGCAAAGCGCTTCCAGGAACAGAAGTCTGCGCCCAGCCTAGGCGGTTTTTTTGGGTATAGATGTATTCTCTCTAGTCATGACATCGTGATGGGAGGAAACCACAGTGGGATATAAGCAGGATGGAGAGACCAGTACATTTATAAAGCATCCATGACGTTCATCCCCAAAACGGGTTCGTCTCGACAAGTCTGACTACGGCTATTTCAATGGTTCGCTTATCTCAAGCAGCTCTAGCGCGTATTAACGTTAAAAGGGCGCTATTGGTGACTAGGTCTGACGCTTGTATGTATGGCTACTCATCCGCAGCAGTGGGTGCATATCACAACGTTGGCATCCATTCGCCCAGATCAGCAATATCTGATACTCAGTAAAGGGAGATTTCTCAGTCCCAATGACATCAGTTACAAGCCAAGCTAACATGCAAAAAAAGAAAAAGAAAAAAAAAGCACGAGATGATTTTATCCTCTTTATGCGAAGCTGTTGCATCTGGGTTGTCTCTATCGAACGGCCCTCATTAGGCCCCGCAACGCTCGTCGGCCCATTCCAGGATGTCCTCCATCATGCGGCGCCACGAGGTCGCGCAGGGTGTCGGATTCTTCGCCGGATACGGTCTACCCCTGACTGCGGGAGTTCCGATCGTAGCGACGACGATGGACTTGAGTCAAATTCATTTGAAAGGGCTGACAGGGCCCATGAACGCAGGGGGCAGAGTTCTAGCTGCTATGTTAGTGTTAGTCGCATGATTAGCAGCCCTAGATCTGCTGTCAACAGTTGTAAAGTCAGACCTTAGACCTTAATGTCAACTACCTTAGCCTAATAGGTCCTCTTAGTCACGTGTGGTTTCGTTTGTCTAATAGTGTTCTCTAAGGAAATCTATTGCGTTGACGGTGCCTCGATATTCCTTGTCCACCAGTGCAGCCATCTAATCGACATTCCTGTTTGGGAAGCCTCCGCAGCCAAATATTGGTCCAGCCAAACATGCGCCCGTGTCATGATAACTTCGACGGGTATTATCCCGCATCTACTATGCCGAGTTAAGAACCCGGCTAGGCCCCTAGTCTGAGCACGATGTCCCTCATTCAGCTGCGCGATTGGCCGTTGCGAAAGAATTGATCCAATCCTAGATGACATAGCAACGTTTCACTCTCACCTGTGGCCCCGCTAAGACCCATACGAACTACTGAGGAGTACTTACTATCTGGAACCACTTCTGGCTGAGGATGTTGTCGTCGGTTTTACGGTACAAGCACCGAGTTGCCGAGCGATTCTAGATCCACAAGTTGATGCTGCTGTCCCTGCGGGATATTGACGATTGAGTCTTGCACGACTCGTGAAGCATAACCTTTCACTCTTGTGATACAAGATCGTGTAGACCAGTTGAGTCTGAGAATAATCTATAAAAGAGGCTTCCTTTCGAGCCTAAACAACAGCTCTCAAAACCACTCATCACACGCCAGTCTTGCATTCTCGCTTCGATCTCTCACAACAAAACGTCCTCCTTGGCGAACTCCTATCTCGTTCACCGCCCACAATACCTCCAGATATAACCGCAAAGATGCAGTTCAGCACCCTTCTCTCCATCTCACTCCTCGTCCTGGGCGCCTCAGCTCAGCTCTCGGGGCCCAACGGCAAGCGTTTCTGTGCCGGTGCTGCCATCTCTTGCCAATACAAGAAGGGCCGCTGCGCCAACGCCTGCAGAGATACCGCCAACGACTTCCAGAACGGCAACGCCCCCGTCGCCCCCATCTACGACACTGTTTGCTCGTGCCCCGATGGTCAGCCCGGCAACGAGTACACCGGCGCCGCCTGCATCGATCTCATCCGCTGGGCACAGCGTCACAAGTGCTAAAACCTGACGCCACGATCCGTTTACCATGCCGATTTAGCCTATCATGAAAGACGGATGGCACGAGGTCTTGGGAGTGGGGCGTCTGGCATTTGGGGATCCAACTTTTGGACGGATGAAGACAGGGAGATGCCCATGCATTATACATATTAGGCAACTGTTTTTCTCTATATTGTGTACCTGTATGACCTTGAGAGGGACCACCGCCTTGGCAACGTACTCTAGTACATAGTATAGGCGGCACCCAACCGCCTTAATTCTAGCGCATGTCAAATGTATACCCTGCCACAGATACCAACCTAAGCAGGCTTCGGCCGAGTCCCGAAGCTATGCGCATAATCTCGTGATATGGACGATGGGCACGTGCACCTGTAGGGTCAGATCTTTCTGGAGGGACTGCCCTGGCAGACATTTCCGTGATGGATACCGACGGCGACCAGTTACCCGATGTCAAGATGGGCCGCATGGTCGAAGCTGGGATAACTCTGACAAAACCCACACGAGCTGCCTATATTGTGGAGCGGCTTACCCACCGTTCTGGGGCAACGTTCGATCATTATACACCACGTGCGGATGGTCATGTCTTTTCTAGTCTTACTTGCAGCAGCCTGGCCTGCTTACGATATGTTCCGGTGACCGATACCTCTTGAAGAGTTAGTTGGTTTAGCAAAGTCCGGCAGCGACTGGGCACAAAACCTTTAACGATCCCAGTGCCAACTGTTCGGAGCGTGATGGTCACAGTGCATGGCCATGAGGAAATAAACAACGGATGGATGGCAGATGGGGGCCGGGCGAGGTTAGTTGCCTGCTGGCCGCTCATGTCCGCGGCTTCCTGTTTGTGTCCCGTGCATATTGCACGGGAATAAGCGCCGGCTTGGGAGGCCGATTACACCAGGATCATGATTCATGAGCAGCTTGGCATTGACTGGAGCGCTTCTGTTTCAGCCGCGGATGGGATGGGCGGATCACCCGCCTCAAGCGGTAGTCTCATAAAAAAGAACCCGGCCTTTTTTAGATGAGATGTGATCGGTTGTTTGGATAAGACGTTACATGGTAAACAGCCAAGGAGCCTGATTGGAACAGTTTTTGAGAGGTAGTGGATGTTTGATTAAGCCATCACCCGCATACATGAACATTACTTCTGCCACGCCAGGACCAGACTTGTGCATCAGAAGGATGGAATTAAAACAAGAAGAACTGTAGCAAAGACCCTCGCACCCATGTAATGGTGCCAAGATATCGATCCACTCGAAGCGGTCGTGGTGATTGTGGAACTCGGCCCAAACTTCAAAGGACCAGTTACCGTGGTTGCTGCGGCAGACGTCCCTGCGGACGTGGTAATGGGACCAGTATTCTTTCTCAACAGTTAGTCATTGCCTCCCTATTAGTAAAGCGCACAAGATCTACCTTTGAACTTTGCAAGATGCTGGTGGCAGCCTCGCAGTTTCGAAACTCCCAAATGTTGCTCGTTGTCAACATCACCCCTATACACGACTGCCGTCCGTTGACGTCGCACGCCGAGGCGAGCGAGACAAGCGACTCCTGACAGCGGCAGCTGGTGAGCTCCGCCGGCTTGGTGTAAGCAGAAGAGCACGAGGTGATAGACTGGCTCAGCTGGGCGCAGCTCTCGGCGGCGCTCTTGCACGCGTCATCGTCCAGCGTCCTCGTCGCGGTGGGGGCGACGGGCGTCGTGATGTCTTTCGGCAGATAGGGGCCGCACGCATCTTGCCATTGGGCGATCTGGTCATCGGAGGCGCTGTCGAAGGAGTTGCCCAGGGCGCATTGCCTGAATTCGCCCTTGCATCTGTGATAATCAGTCAAGGGCATCGGAAAAGTCGTGCTGATGCCGCACTCACCCAACGTAGGCGTTCAGTAGATCTTGGGTGCAGAAACACTTGATGGTCTCTTGCTTTGAGAGATTGCTGCATTTTCTAGCGATAGAATCGGCTTTTTCGCAGTTCGGGAACTCTTTGATATCACCGACGCATTCAGGCGGGCTGAACGCTGCTCCGTGGCACACACTCAGGAGAGCGGGGAAGATAGCGACAAAAAGCGTGAAAGAAGGCATTTCGCTCGATGTTACCGGGCCGAATCTTTGGGTTTTTTCAAGTTGACGCGCCTTGATCTTAAATACTAGTCAATGCCCCCCCAACCCAACTCGGAGATTCAAGTCAGCTGTTTAGCCACATTGTTGGTCTAGGTCGTTGAAGCATGGCGCAGTTTTCTCAGCCCCGTGTCGAGGATGTTTGAGGCCTTCGTGGCATACTGCGGCTGTCAAGCCAACACCGATAACCTACTCCGAAAGGAAACTAGATGAAGTAAGGGGTCCAATCTACGTTCATTGTGGCTTAAGTTAAAATTTCAGCTGGGTATTAGGTTAGCGATCTTGTCCGCATGGCGTCCGAGTCCGCCTTGTGGGATGAAAGTGGCGGCGCCTAGCTGAACACACTTCGGTAAGTTCCATTGCGCTGTGTTGCGCCGTGTGATTGATATATCACCCACAAGGATGATTATCTGGCGATTCTTTTACCTTGCCATAGTTTCGACCTACTAGCGATGACATTGTAACTTGATGCTACTCAATCATGTCGGAAAAACGTCCAGAGTCTCCCTCATGCCCCTACGGCTGGCTATCCCGCTGTCTACGATGGCCATACCTCCTGACCTTCGCCCTTCTCGACATCGCCATGGTCATCACCATAATCGTTCTAACAATTGAATCGTCTCAGAAGGGTGGCTTCGTTACACTCGCTACACACAACACTACATCGGCCGACCAAAACTCTGTCACATTCAACGTCCCCTGGAACCTCGGTTTACTCTGGACCTCTCTCCCCAGCCTCGCATTCTCCCTTTTCGGCGCGTACTGGACGTGGATTGCGAGCTCGCTTGCAGAACGACAACCATACGTCGAGCTGCGCAAAGCCGGCGGCGCTGATGCCGAGGTGTCGATTCTCCTGGACTATCGCGTTGTTGCCACCGTCTGGCGCTGGTGGGGAGCCTTTCGAAAGTCGCACTTCACAGTGGGCACAATGACTCTGCTCTCCGTGTTTCTGTCCTACCTCATCGCACCCCTCGCTGCACGTTTATTCGTGGCGCAAGCCGTGGCAGCGTCCCAGCCAGTTTCGATTGCTTATACCAAAGCATACAACATCGACAACATCAATGCCACTCTGGACTGGCGACCTGTTCTGGACACAGTCTCAGCAACACTGCTTTACGGGGGCAACAGCATACCCTGGACAGATGGTGAGCGTGCCTACCGCCCATTTGCTGCCAACTCTCAATTGGCCCCTAAGTCCGCAATGGCGGCGAACACGACGGCATATTCTGGTTATCTGAGCTGCGAGCTAGTCAAGGATTACACAGTAACGTCCAACGGAGACTCAGTTCAGGTTTCCGGGAGCGATAGAGGTTGCGACTTCAAGCAGAGCTTTACCGTCATCAACACGCAGGAGACATACCTCAAGACAACGGTGGAGTTTGATTGCTCAGCCAATGCACATTACAGTCGTCTGGTGTTCACGGCTGCCAGATATTCAAATTCAGCCAGCAACAACATCGACAACATCAGCGTCATATCCTGTGCCACCGGATACCGCCAAGTCGCAGGGACCTTGAGAGTTTCGTCACCAGCGAGCACCCCAACCGTTGTGTCATTCGTCGAAACCGGTGAGCCAGACACCAGCCGTCCCAAGTTGTGGAGAGTCTTCGAACAAGGAATCCTTGGGCCCGTGACTTTCAACCCACAGGCAAAGTGGTCCACGACAGACATGGGCAACTTAATATTGTACTACGCGCAGCGAGCACGGGCATCGAACCCGTTGGGATCAGAGGCACTGATGGAGGCGATCCCGAAGGTCTTTACGGCCATTTACATGAACGCAGTCGCCATTCACGGGTTTGATGGACTCACAAACCTCGAGACCGCTAGTGGAACAGCCTTTGTGCCTACAACGCGCCTGTTTGTCGTTCCTTGGGTCGCGTACGTCATCATCGTGTTCTTGGCCGTGACCCTATGCTCCGTCGGCTTCGTGTTCTTCCGTCTCCAGGACACGCCATCGATCCTGACCGAGGAGCCGCAGGGACTACTGTCAATGGCCGCCATTCTCGAGAAGAGCGAGCTTCTTGAGGTCGTCTCTGACATCCGTCAGGAGGACGGGTTTACCGGTGGGATATGGGAAAAAGGGATGGCACGTTGGGATGTAAAGGGCAGAAAGTGGGTGGCAGTGATGAACCCCGAAACTAGGAACTGGGTTGTGAGAGCGGCCCGAAACGTGGAGTCGATGACTCCGCAAGAGCTTTAGAGACATCAACGATTAATCCAATCGTCTCGTGTGTCTCCTGTAATGGTCAGTAAGGTCTGACTCATAATAGTTGATAAGCCATCTTTACTGAATAACAACAGACCGAGTCAGCTGTAGTCCTGACTGGACAATTGATTGATCTAGTAACATGACAGACAAACCTATTTACCTATTATGAACTAAACATGAGCGGCCGTTGCGGGTTCCGGCCGGCAGACTGCAATTTGACCGACTCCTGGACGGCCCGGGACTGAACTCTATTTGAGTCACGTCGGCTCTCTGGGCCGACATCGGCCATCATTGCCAACTTCGCTCTACTATAGAACTAAAGAGGCAGTTGGAAGTTTTCCCTTCTGCGCTACCATTCCTCGAACATCTGAAACCAGCGCCAAAGATGTCGACAGTCACCGCAGAGATGATGCTGGAGGTCGAAGACCAAGGCCGAGTCCAACTCTCGGTCTACTCCCGGTTCAAACCTTTGCAAAAGCGTATAATTACAGCCATCGCTGCTTTCTGCGGCTTTCTGGCGCAAGTGTCAACAACGAGTGTGCTTGCCGCCGTGCCCGAAATCGTCGCAACCTATCACACGACAGCGACGGCCATCAGTATCAGCAATGCCGTCTACCTCGCATTCATGGGTCTTTCGGCTTTCATATGGGGACCGTGGGCCGATATATTTGGACGCCGATCAGTAGGCGAACTCCATCTGCCGCTCGCGAGCCCAAACTCTAATGAGCAATAGGCCTATCTTCATAGCCTCGCACTTTTCCTGGCATTCACTATTGGGACAGCTTTATCGCCCCAGCTGGAGTTGTTTTTTGTCTTTCGAGCATTCACGGCTTTCCAAGGCACCTCGTTCTTGATCCTTGGGTCTAGTTGCATTTCGGATATCTACCACCCTGTAAGCGTGCTACTCCCGCAAGCCTATAACATCGAGTACCTGACTGAGAGAGAAATGTAGACTGAGAGAGCAACGTCTCTCGGCTGGTTTCTCACCGGCACGACCATTGGCCCTGCATTCGGGCCACTTCTTGGTGGTATAGTCGTGACTTTCACATCGTGGAGGGTCATCTTCTGGATCCAGGCCAGTCTTGCCGGCGTCGCGTTGATCTTCGTCTTTTTCTGCTTGCCAGAGACACTACACAAGACTCGCAAATCCGAGCTTGCAGGCCTTGGAGTGGTGGAAAAGTGCAGCAAGCTCTGGAAATGGGGAAATCCCTCCAGAATTTTGAAGCTTTACGGCAACAAGAACTTCTTCTTGGTTGTAGGTCTTCCTTGCCCAACGCACACAGAGAGTGATTTGTGCTAACTTTCACGCAGTGTCTTGCATCTGCTTCACTGGTTTGGAACATGTACTCCCTCCTGACCCCGATTCGATATGTGCTCAACCCAAGATTCCACCTCACAACCCCGTTGCAGTCTGGCTTGCTTTATATCGCTCCAGGCGTCGGCTATGTGGTAGGCAGCCAGATTGGCGGACGGTGGGCCGACTATACCGTGGCCTCGTGGATCCGAAAGCGTGGTATTCGCTTACCAGAGGACAGACTTCGGAGCAGTCTGGTCTTTTTGGGCATCATGCTGCCGACCTCGATGGTCTTGTACGGCTGGACATTGGACAAGAGATTTGGCGGTATACCGCTACCCATCATCTGCATGTTTCTCCAGGGTGTTGCGCAGTTGGCAGCATTCCCAAGCTTGAATGCTTACATCTTGGACGTTATGCAACACCAAAATGGGGAGGCTTCTGGCAAGCTCCGAATCCTTTCGCCGATAGGGACGTTCGCTAACCGAATGTACAACAGCTAGCCATTACTTGATAAGATACATGCTCGCAGGAATCTCGACTGCAATATGCCTCCCGTTAATCGAGTCGATTGGCGTTGGCTGGGTTTCGACAATGTCAGCAGGTATCCAATTCATATGTGCTGGATTGGTATATCTCACTGTTCGTCTGGGAGCAACGTGGCGTAAGACGCATCAGGTACCTGTACCGATCTGATATTGATCCTTGATACTTGAATTTTTAGACTTAGGGGATGGTCTTGATCAGATACGATTTTAAGGGGAGACGACGAGAGAGGCATTTATCCCGACTAGAGCAGCTAACAGCGCCTTGAATACCGCATCGCAACGGCACGCTATGTAGTTTGTGACTCAGCCTCAGCTGCTTCCTCATCTTTTTTCTTCAAAAACAATCTCGTTCGCATCCCAGTGTAAAAAACCCAAAGCCCAAGAGTAAGAACCGTCGAGACCCCGGCAACCGCCAAGTAAAGCCAAAAGTGTGTCGTCATGAGATTCTCCCCGTCCTTTGCGTCCCAGTTGAACACGTTCATGGAGAAAATCGTCTTCTCGAGTCAGCGTTTGACCCTAACTTCCTCGAGAACTCGTGGCTCACTTACAGCAATGCTCGTGAGAGGGAGGTAAAACATCGTCACGAAGGCAATCGACCGCATCTGAGAGTTGTCTCGTCTTGTGGCCACAGAAATCGCCATGTTTATCTGGTTGTCATGCCGGGCTATGCGGCTGATGACCTGTGCACACAAGTTCAGCCCGTGTAGTAAACGCGCAAGCCGCATAGTCTGCTTACCACCTGCGTTGTGGCCATCATGTCCTCCATAGAGTTTCGGACGCTATCGAGCTTCATCTCGAACTCGTCGGAGATCTGGTTGAGACGCTGTTGAAGTCGCCCGGCTGTGTGCCTGAGTTGCCTACTGCGGTCCGCGTCTCCGCTCCCGGTCTTGATCTCCTTGCTCGCCCAATATCTTGCACCTCTCATGAATGCAGCCATTTCGTCGTCTTTGCGTAATGCCTCAATGTGCTCAACTATCCTTGAAAGTTGCCGCCTGGCAGCGGTCAAGCCGGTCAAGAGAAAGCTCGAGTCGAAGCGTAGGCCGAGAACATCCTCCATTGTCTCGGTTTCTGAGCCGGATGCGAGACTCTCGCTGCTGCCAGAACTCCACTCTAGATTCTTCTCAAGGTATCTGCCCTCCATGGGACGAGCATGCTCTGTGACCAGTCTATCGCGCTCGAATTCGCACACCGCACCGACTAGTGCGAGGGGGTGGTAGAAATCATCTAGTGAATCTTTCATCCTCTCCATTAGCGTGTGCTCTTGGCCATCGTCCAATCCGAAGAAGATTGCCATCGTGGACCGGAGCTTCGGATCATGAGTTACAGAGACCGCAACGTCGTTGGGCCATGTTGCACTAGTGCGGTAGTTGTAAACTAAACAGCTTAGCATTTAGACCTCTTACGGAGGCATGGGGTTTGCTTTCAAGCTCACCTAGTCTTTCTGGCTCAAAACTTTCGTTTACCTGTAGACAATAGAGAAACTCTGTATCTTTGCGAGTGATTATTCGAGCTAGAGCCCGATGCGTGTGGAATGACTCGGTGATCTGCTTAAATGTTGCTTGGGACACTGGGACATGGTGAATCTGTGATGGGCACTCGGAAACTGTTTTCGTAGTTCGGCGAAGTAGTCTATTTTGGAATCAGTTCTGTAGATTCACTTGTTCCTCTGTCCAATACCTACACTATATGGAGTGTGTTCGATTCATCGTCTTTTGCATCCGTCTCCTGTGCCGTGTCAATACCGCTCAGTCCACTTGCTTTGCCTGGCATGAGCACCCACGGTTCTTTGGAGCCAAGACTCCCAATCCGATGACGACGTCAGTTCTTCATCGACAAATGCCTCCTACGACCAAAATTAGTACGTTGAAAACTTCATGGCATAAGAAAACTTCACCTCCAAGTCCGATGTATCGTCCAGACGGACGGTGATGACTCTGGAAGACCGCTCCTCATATTTGAAGGCGCGAAAGTCGCGAGTTCTGAACCTACATGCCTTGGACGGCCACTCCATCTTCGATCAGAAGCTCCACAGTGTATGGCACCAAGGATGATGACTATTTTGCAGCAGACTCGGTCAAGGCCACCTTGTGTCAATCCAGAAGACCAGCTCACACGTGCACCAGACCCTGGGAGGGTACGGCCTCTAAATGCTGCTCAATGAGATGTCTTCAGGGCCACTTGGCTGCTTCCTGGTAGCACCAACATGAACTGAAAGAAAGTGTTCCCACGATCGCCCGGCTTTAAGGTACCACCTTACATCCCTCCCCAGAGCGGGGTACGAGGCGCGAGTGCCACAGCCACAGCTCATGGTCCCGACGGCAATCGGCCTTGGATCAGATCAGACTACGTGATGGGAGCAGTGAGAGTGATTGGCAGACAACCGGATGTGTGTTGAGCAGCCATTGGCCTGGATTTGGGAGGAAGATTCGGGCGGAGAAGCAGCGGTTCATTGTCTGCAGCTCAGCCTGCTTCATGTTGCGATATCAGTTGCAGCGTGCAGCATGCATGATGCAGTAGTGCAAATGGATGCGGCCGGTGGCACAATCATCACGCACCCTCACATACGGGCTGAGCAGGAGGTACTCTTGACTGTAAAGTGCGGGGTTCCCAGGAGGATTTCAAAGCAACGGCCGATTAGGGCAGCCTGTCCTCTCTGCCGGAGAAACAGTACTCGTGATGCATCCGTTCTCCGCTTATCCGTCTTGATACCGGGAAGTGCAGGATCACCGCCGCATGCTTATCTGCCTAGAACGCCTGGCCGGCAGCCTTATTACCAGGGCGGACAAGTGCTGGCAATATTCAAGAGCCGCAACAATCAGGCTTTCTTCTCTGGTGCAAGCGTGCCGAGAAGGCTTATAAGGCGCATCTCTGTTTTCGCATTTCCCTAGAGGCCGATTACCTGCCCTTTGAGATTTCAGCCCCTCTTTGGCATTTTCGGTGAACTTGTTACGCTATCTTGCCTTGCCATGCCACCCTCAAGACTCGTCCCGTCCATTTTGCCCTGGTGCTACAACGACCCTGACCCTGTTGCAAAGGAGTTGGATAAGAAGTTTGGCGCCAATCAGTACCGGCTCAGTGTGAGTGTTCTTTTCTCCCATCGTCAACAGTCAAGTGTGAGTCTAGTCATTTGCTAATGCCCCAAAAAGGTGAAGGGCAATCAGTACCTCGTTGAAGCTCCCAGGAAACTTCAACCGGTAAGCCAACATAGATATCGGATATGAGAATGTAGTGATGCTTACACAGCCAGGGAGAGATCAGGCAAATTCATGACAACGTCAAGTGGCATTACCGGGAGTAAGAAATGTGGAAGGTCGTCATTACCAGTGAAGCCTCACAGACATCAAGTCACTTTTGAGGAGGATGGGAACACTGGTCCAAGAAGGTCCAAAAAGTTCTGAACCCCCATGCCTTGGCTTGTTAGCGGAGTCAATTTCATTTATATTCCCGTGTTCTCATCGAGACTTAGTAATACACGTTGCTCAGTCCTGTGGTTTTTGGATTATACGCTATTCGAGGTGGATTGGGATTAAATAGATGCATTACGCTATAGTTACTACCTCTACTCTTTAGTCTAGCATACAATGATACACGTGTTTTTGTCCATGAGTCTCGTCTATTGCGTATGGCGTAGGTGGCCAGGATCTGATCCGTATAAGACCATACCATTGGCATCCAGCTTCGGCTGCTTTACCTCCCGTCCAAGTGAGTCATCGAAAAGATCCTCCCGGTCCCTTTTGAATGACAAGCGCCCCTCGTCACCGTTCTCAGTAATTGTGCTTGCCTGGCTAGTATAGAGTGGGCTAGGGGGAGGGCTGTGCGTCAGTGCCGAAGTAAACTGATAGGGAAATTCCATTGTTTCGGCGGTTTGCTCGTGTAAAGGTTGTTGATTGGTGTTGCTTCTGGGAGGAGGCATAACGTCTGACCCATTAGCAAGGCTTCTGCGGGTAGGTGTTGGAGTGTCCTCGCGCAGATCATCCAGCGCAACGATGTCTTCCATAGAATCTGGTTTGTAGATATCGTGGAAGCAGGTCTCTGTGGAAGTGTGGCACGAATCCGCAACTTCCTGGCGATCTGCGCCGCCATAGCCGTCATCCGAGACTGTGTTGTCGGTGCGGGCGGTGTCGGACTTGTTCGGTGGCTTAGGACATCCAAACCACGCATATTGTGGATCTCTTGCGCATTTTTCGGCCATATCCCTCAACTTATGTGCCACGTCCTTGCTCGTGTCTCTCTCTTTGTAGTTCACCCGGATCAGGTGGTGCGTGATGTAGGTGATGAGAACATGGAGAAAGAGAGAGCAGTGAGGGTCTTGGTGTAAATGCTGAGCCCACTGTGCTTTGCATGAGCATCTAAAAAAGCAGTAGGAGATGAAGTCACACACCTTCTTGACGGATGGCTTCAGGATAGCGACTGTCCTCCCGTTTTGCATTCCAAGGTTGTAAAATATGTCCATACTGATCTCATTGCCAACGTCGTCTTCTGATCGATTTCTGGAGAATTCATCGACGCCTTCCCACCCTTTGAGGTACCAAGTCACGAACTCTAGAAGGAGTAACCCCATAGTCCAGAGGTCGTAAGCTTGAGAGACACGATCAACCACATCGACTTCGGGCGCCTTGTATGTCAGTGAAACGCCAAGTCCCCGGGCATTGTCCTTGGACTTGGTAATGTCTCTGTGGAATCTGGTCAGACCGAAATCCGTAATCTTGAGTTTCCCGTTGCCCGGGACGTTGTGGGATTGATTGCTGTCCCTAAACCACAGCACATTCTCTGGCTTCAAGTCTCCATGTCGACCAAAGTCCTTGGGGTCTTCCACCGTCACAGTATCCCGCGGCGGGTGCTGAATGAGCTCGAGGCCAGACGCTAGGCCAGCAAACTGCTCTGCTATCCATTCCACGAGTTGAGGACTTGGTTCCGGGCGATCGTATCTCTGCCAGAACTCTCGGAGATTGCCGTCCGCCCACGGAAAGAGGAAAAATTGGTAACCGTGATACTCATACGTCGCCAGCAACTTGGTCAGGTGTTCGTGGCCCTGACGGTTGAACGTCTTCAGCGCCTGGAGTTCCTGATTGAAGGCACGCTTGTCGACGGACTTTTGCAGCTTCTTGATCGCAAAGTAAGGTTCCGCACGCTACGATAAAACTCATGTCAGCAGCTTCATCTACATGGTTGCATCGCTGTTCGAGACCTACGTGTAGATAGTTATGATGCGCGTGGTGGATCTTGACTCTCCAAACCGTGCTGTAACCGCCATAGACCGTGTTGTCGTGTCCTTCGTCCCCTTCAAGAAACGGGAGAATGATCATGGGCTCGAGAGGATATGCCAACGGCTTGTTTGCCAACATGTTGAAGAAAGGAGAGAGAAAGTGCCACTGCTTGTCAACAAAGGATTTGATCTTCGGGTTTGTCCACTTGCGACTTCCCTCGAATCGTATGCGAGTGCCGTCTTTCCCTTTGCAACACAAGTACCATTTCTTCCCGCCTTCGTCTCGAACTTCCTGGAAAGGGAGGTGTGCGTCGTGGAGGTCTTCATCAATGAGGCTGGGTAAAGCGCCAATGTTTTCCGTGAGCACAAGAATGGCGAACATCCTCTGCCGCGTCGTCTGTTGGTTGTCGCTGTAGATGGTCCTATTGCACACGGCGTTGGCGTACTCAGCAGCCTTCTCGTCCGGGAAAATGCTTCTCAACGCCCGCCGGACCTTGGGCTTCGCAATGATCCTTCGAAGCTCGTTCAAGGGAAGGAACTTCTTGCCATCGTGTGGCGGTGGGGTGATGAGGTTGTCGTCGAGCAAACTCCAGAGGTCGTCTGCATCTTCGCTTTCGGCATCCGATAGCTCGAGCTTGTCGTCGGCTTCCATCTTTTCCTCTCTAAGTGTCCCGCCGATACCTGCAAGATCGTTTCCAGGCGACTCGGGAGCAGAAATCTGACCATCTTGGTCTTGTTGCTGCAATTGTGCTGTGTCACCATGGTCGATGACAAGCGTTTGAACATCAGAAGGGGTCCTTGACTTGATCAGTGACCTCACTGAGGAGAGGTCGTTTTCGAGTCCCGTCATGGCTCTCACGAGCCCGCCAGTAGCAGGCTCGGCATTTGCGACATTGCCCAACTCCGTTTCTGTGCCGTCGTCGGCAGTCAAACGCAATGCGGGATTCTCCAGGTTCTTCCCATTGACATCTTCACCGCCGTATGCACTTGAGTCATGATTAGGTTCCTAACATGGTTGTTAGCTTGGATTCGAACAAGAAGCACGGTCCGGCCCGTCGGACTATCACCCGCGCGAGATCGAGAGTTGACGTAAGGTGGCAACATACCCCTGCTACACCGAATGGAACATATTCCTGGCTTTGTCAGCAAAATATGCTTTCTCATTTTTGGTCACGCGTAAAATCAGTTGATCTTACCGACTGGTCTACTGCCATTGCACGAGCGTGTAACTCCGTTGAGCCGAGATGTGACGGACTGTTGGTTGACTGGCTCAGAAGGCTAGAAGTTGGAAGATACACTGCGGGAGCACAAGTCGTTTATGAAATTCGAGCAAGGCTTTCCTGGTGTCAATCAATCATGGTCCCATATGGCGAGGCTCTGATTGTTGCACGGCGGCCCTGAGCTAAGACCTTGGGGGCGGAAATGGGTGGAAGCCGTTTGATGCGGAATGACGAGCAGCGAGGAAACGCCTGTAAGCCACTTCCACCCGCTTACGCTGATCATTCCTTAAACCACCGCCTGTTATACTGTAAGGACACAGGAAAGGGATGCAGTTCGCCAGTAGTTTTCTCATGCAGGCTGTCACCTGCATAGACACCGTGGCTGTGCCTCCCTGTTCAGCTCCCTACGATGTATGCAGCTCCCACTGCATTTATTGGGGGCCACAGGCGACCTAGATTGCAAGCATTTACCAGGGAACTTGAATCGCTGGGGCTGACTGGAACACGGACTCTTTCAAGAATCCGAGTTTTGTGTGACCCCCAGCTGAGGGACCTATTGAATCGACGCGCATCCAGCCGCCGCGCCGCCGATAAGAGTGACACTAGGAGGATTTGCCCCCAAACCAGCAGGCTAGCCACCTCGCTGCCGCCGGTATGCCTGCTGGGGGGGCAAAGTGGGTGTAGGGACCCGGGTCAATAACTGCAGGCTCGCACCCACGCGAGAGTGGAAAAAGTGTCACCAAGCTACTGACGCGACTTTTTACTTCATCGAGCTCACCAGTCGAACTGTTTTTGCGTTTCCGATAATACTATGAAGTGAGTCTGCCTAGAACATCTGTCATTCAGCCTCATCATCATGGCCTTTTACTGACGCTCATCGGTTTGGCTCACAGCGCCTGTCCTCAAAGAAAAAGCTCCTACACCGGGTCGGGTCCGACCCAAGTGCTAGCAAGCCAGTCCATTGATCCGGCAAAGCTGTCAAAGGTCTTGGACCAAAGGTTTGGGCAGAAAATGTACCGTGTGGAAGTAAGCGCAGACTGCGAATAAGATCATAAAACACCTAATTGACGAGTAAACCATCAAGATGAGGCACAACAAATTTTCAATCTCCGCGAGGGGGCATCTATCTCAGGTAAATGGAAGACATGGCGGAAGTTGATGCAATGCTGACTGTGTCCAGGAGGAAATAAACCAATGCGTATATTGACAGTCTGGAATGGGTCGAATGTTTTAGCCCAGAGGCTAGTTTTGATGCGCGGAGTTTGACACCTGTTAGATAAATATCCTTGATTGATGACTTCACTTTCCATTACTTCTCATTCTTGGAACTTTGTCTTCTTACAAAAAGTGTCATTTATTTCTGCTCGCCCGGCAACGATCCCGAACCCTCGGTGTCCGGACGGCCCCACTCGACTCCGAGACACCGAATCCCCCTAAAGGTCACCGTCATTGGAAGCGGCTGTGTTGCTTCTAAGCCCTGCAGGATGAGCGACGACAACCGAAGAGATTGCAGCCTGCTTCGAGAATGCCAAAAGAAAATGTCGGTAGATCAAATGGACGCATGGAACCCCAAAATCCAAGACAATGGCGCTGCTGCCTGCTCAACCCCAGCAAAAGCCTACCTACTGGGGGCGTTCAAGGTGAGGGGGGCTATGCACCAACGAGTCGTCATCAGCTCATGCATGCATGGCCAAGACATCCTGCAGGCTCCCATAGCAGGCTACACAGACGGTCAAACAGACGCTTTTGAAATCAGGCTGTGCCTCATAAGTGAGCTTGGTGTGGCATGTTAGCCAATCAGCCTTATGCAGGGGGCTCAGACGCAATCCCTTCTGCGTAAAGCACCCAGCCAACATGAAGATTGAGGCGGCCACTATGCACCTTCCTGCGACGTCTCAGTCATGGCTCTCAGGATCCAGTCACTTCGACAAGGAATGAGTCGCAGGGGCAGTGAGTCCTAGGGCAGTGAATAAGGGGGGTTTTTCCACTTTTTCCGCCTTGTTATGTCGTTTTCCCCTGCCGTGCGTGAATCACATCAGGTGCCACCAGCTGATGTGGCTCGTTCAAGTGAAGCTCATGGTCGAGTGCTATATAATATCTACGGCAAATGTGCGCATGTTGAAAACTTATCGATCGGCACAACAAACACTCTACAAGACTAAGCATCTGCACGAATAACAAGCTTTTACACGGAGAAGAGCTCCTCGATCCAGAAGTGGTTCCCAGAGACTACTCGCCTTCGCAACTCAAATCAGTCCACTACCATGCCCACGTCAGACATTGGTTCGACCATATCTGTCCAGGGAGGGTTCCAGGAACACAAAATCCCGTCAAAATATGTATCGAGCCCACAACGTCTCTCCAGCTTCCTGAAGGAAAACTATGGAGACATCAACTACAAAGTAGAGATGCGGCATAACTTCTATTCCATCAAGGCACCCTCAACAGAACGACAAATCAACTGGGTATCCTTTCACCACAAACTCTCAAGATATCTTAACTCCTAACATGGTCTCTAGGCTTTTTTGCGCGGGTGATTGCCAATCCTGAAGCCTGCACGTAAACTCATCTGAAGAGTGATGTGACTCTCACGGCGCCGGCACGCAGTAATACGCACTCACTCAAAGTGGAACATGTGATAGAATGCTGTACTCAATTCTTACGACTTATTAATGAACGCAACATCGATCGGCATCGAAGATGATGGAGCTGAGGGTCCTAGGCAAAGGCGTTAGCTATTTAGCTTGGTGTTTTTCGAGCTTTAGGTCTCTGAGATCTCAAGAGTTTAAATTTTGGAAGGCTGGGGGTAGAAAGCCTTTAGACACATTCGCATGTGCCACCTATTCCAATTTTAAACATCGGTCGCTTGCTTTTTCTAGTCTAACGGTGAAATGCTAACCCTGTGCTTCAGATGATATCCCGCCATGACTGCGGTTTTTGGCTGAAACGCAAAAAAAGTGCAAAATATGATTGCCAGATGTTATGGCGACTGAGATAGACACTTTTCGAGGCGAACATGATAGAGAAAAGTCAGTATTTTAGCGCTATATGTTGCGAGATAGTGTAATTGTAGTAATTGTATAGTCTCAGCCAGTCTTTATTCCACTATTTTGAAGCAATACAAGCGTGCTAATGATAATTACAGACCAATTGATCAAGAAGAACACCGCTCAATTTGGTTGCCGTTGTTCATGTCTCCATGGCCGTCTAGCTACTCGTCTTCTACCTGTTGAGTTCTAAGTCGAAATGTCGTGAGTAAAGTTGCCAACTTTGACGGTTGACGTAGCTGCTTCCTCGCTAGCCGTCTTCTGAGAAATAAGAACCAAGTAATCAGTGTTATCATGGTCAATCCACCCGCAATAACTGCGTAGATCCATATTCGAGGTGAGACGACGACTTCTCCATCTTTTGAATTTGGTTGCCAGTTGAAAAAGGTCATTGAAAACAAGGTCTGTGGAGGGCTGTCAGTGAGACTTCATGCTACGAACGTACTTTTAGGTGTTTGTGTGAAGAAACAATGCTAAACATCATTGAAGAGCAGTCAGGTTGAGATTCGATCGCATTGGTGTGCTTACCGCAACAAAAGTAGCTGGGAGAAAGATCATGGTCAGCAAAGCGATTGACTTCATCTGGCTACTGTCCACTTTCGTCCTTGAAGCTATAATCATGTTTGCTTGCGTGTGAGCCTAGAAATGGGTCCAATGATTAGAAAAGATGAAACAAAACGACTCTTGATCAACTCACCATCTGATCAGCCAGAATGATTCCATCCAAATTTGTTTGGCATTTTCTCATCTGTTCGTCGCAGTCGCGAATGATATCCTCTAGTCTGTCTTTGATCCTACCCCCGATTCTACGCATTTGGCTTCGGAATTCGTTGACGGTCACCGTGGAGTTGGGATCAGACTTTAAGTAAGACTCGTTGAGCTCATCGGCATGGGTTACCATCTTGAGTAGCTGGTCCTTCCAGTTTTGTATACCGTTCTTCAGATGCGAAAGTTTAAGCCAGGGATCAATGGCAAGGCTGTTGTCGTGAGATCCAGCACTGGAAGCTACCGGGCTGGCATATTCGCTGTCATCCAACTGGTGGTTAGTACTGTTCAAGCTGGATACAGCGCTGAGGAAGTCTAGACTGCCTTTGTCGACAAGGCTGATCTGTCGTCGTCTTTCTAACTCGGCAAACATTCCCAACAGAATGAGGGGGTGGCAAGTTGCATCCTCGCAATTGTTCAGTCGATGTTCAATGTTCTTTGCCGTTGCGTTGTCGCAGCCGTAAAACACGGCGTACCACTTCCACCTTTCTGGGAACCAAGTTACAGACAGAGCAATGTCACCCGGCCATGAAGCCGACGAGCGGCAATTGTAGACTGCATGAGTGAGACTAAAACCCTCCTTTCTGGTGCGAGATAAACTAACCTATGGCTAGACCTTCGAGATTGCTTGGGCTCATTTGGCTGCGGGAAAATTCCGCGGCAGTGTTTCGGTTGATAAGCCTGGCGACCGAATCATGAATGTGAAACTTTTCCATGATTTGCAACCAACTGGGCCGCGAGAACGGGAGCTTGGAAAGAATCGTAGTTTCGTGTGAGTTGGTAATGGGCTTTTCTGCCGCTCTCGTCGCAAGTCTGTTATCAACCTTTAACCTCAAGCCTGTGGCTGCGGAACACAATACTTACATCAAGAGCCCCTCATGAGACGCATCGATATCTCCGAAAATCTTCTGAGATAAACATGAGTAACGAAGCTTCAAATCCAGATCTTGCTTGGCAACAACTAACCTTGTCGAAGGCGCTTTTCCAGTCACCCTCACTTGCGCCAACTGTAACAGCTAAAGAGACAGGACCCTATGCTTAGTGAGTATCGAGTCTGGTTTTTTTTTTTTTTTGGTTTTTTTTTTTTTGCTCGGAGGGTCATGCAAACCTCATTCGCACCCGTTTGCTTCCTTTTGACAACGCGACAAGGCGCCGGATGATATCGAAATGTCCGAAGATTTTTGTCACCCATACGGGGATCACTGCGTGCCCAGTCCATACTTCGGGGTTCTTTGGTCTTGGTCCACTGTAAGTATCACTCGATCGTCTAAAAACTCTGCGACGGAATTATTTGCGAGTAGGTGAACCGGTTGGGCATGTACTTCTAGACAACGCTACGAATAACTATCGTGAAAAGAAACTGAACAAAAAAAGTGCTGACTGCTGCCTACCATGCACGAAGAAAACCACACTCGTGGATCTGCCGCTTGTTTTGTCTGGGTGTAGCAGTACTGTATGATAAGATGCGTCACACCTGATTTTAGTCCTGCATGTCAGGCAGACTTGCTCGGTAAGCATCCATCCAATACAAGCCATCAAATCCAGCTGACACTGCCTTGCCGCCCAACGGGAGCAGGGTATGGTACGGCATGCTTATCTTTCCCGCCTCACCTTTCTCACTGCTGAGTTGGTGTGTTGGCAGAAGCCAACAAGAGCCATCGCTTCTCGTCACATGTGCATTGCACTTGAACCATGCATATTAGTTACCGTCGGTTTTAACGACTGCACACGCCAGATGAGACACTGCTTTACTTTTGATGATAGCTTGAGCCTCATGTGCAACTTCACAGCCGTCTTGCAGCGTCCCGGGCGAAATGGACGTACTTTTGCGAAAGCAAGCTCGCCCCTGCAAATCATCTATACCTTGCCTTGAAGAAAATAATTAAATGAATCGAAACCTTTGCCACTTTAGCTTATGACTGTCTTTTTTCCACATCGTTCTCAGCTCTGAGCAACCATTCCCACTCGGTTTGAGATTGGACTCGCTATAGGCAACCTTCATTCCAGCCTCGATCACTCTTTTCACCAATGATAGGGCCTCGGCCATGAGGTCACACCGATCATCCCGTCAGGCTCAATGGGTTGAGCAACAGTTACCGATTGCCTACCAGGGCCAGGAAGATCTCAAACGAGAGCTCGACCGGATCTTTGGCAGAAACAAGCACCAAATCAAAGAGGTAAGTTAAGCCTTCAGTGGCTCTGAACCGGCTGTTAAGCATTCTGATATTTCCAGGTTAAATATGACCATTACCACCTCATCCTGCCTCGGGCACTTCGACATGTATGTGTGGGATTCGGTGCATTCTGACAGCATCACGTCTTGCCATCTGACATGTTGGGCGGTGATACTTTAGCTAATGAAGCATTAGGAAGAAATCGAGACAATCAAAGAGAACATCGCGACGCACTATGCTACACAAGGGGAGGGTTGGTGATAGGATAGACGATGATATGACTAGGAGGGGTCGGTAGGGATACGCAGGAGTGGCTTCGTCAACGTGGTCGCATGTCCTCAATAGCAAGTACATCTGTCCATGATGCCACTTCTCAACAACGGACGCACCACTTCTTCTATTTCTAGGTTCTAGTCGGTATATACTCCTCGCAAGTGAAAGAAAATTACCGAAAGATACAAGTAGATGCGTGTTTCTCCTACTTAGGCCTTGATTATGCCCTTCCAGAGACCACCTTATGTAGTGTTATGTGTTCAAACGAAAGGCCCAACGCGCGAGAAATATTACCCCCTCCGGACAATGCTCACCGGGAACCATTTTGTTCAGCATCCTGGGAAGTGGATTTGTTAAGAGACCTTCTCTTCTCCATCTCATCTTTTTGGGTGCTATTTCAGATTTCAGGTATACCATGCAGACAAAATTCCGGACGTTTATCACACTGTTCGAGTAGTTTGCAAAGTTCCCCTGCAACCTCACCACATTCTGCTCGCTCTGTTTTCATAACTCGAAGCATCCGACCTTCGACAAAGTACAGGAACTGATGTATGTAATCGGTGCAGTCTGGCCGGGAATGAAGCACTTTGAACCACTGTGTGTCGGCTCAGTCAGTTGCTTGCTTGTGTCTGGAACTTAACAGCGCTGACTCACTCTAGTGACACTGCTTTTGACAGTGGCCCGGGATCCGTCGCCGTCCAACTTATAGAACTTGTCTTCTGGAAACCCATCTTTGTTAAAAGATTTCAAGGCTTCGTCGTCCTCCTCCGTCCGCTTCTGAGAAAAGTCATCCACTTGGTCCCAACCAAGGAGGTACCAAGTGATGAATTCAAGGTATACACAACCCAGAGTCCATATGTCGTACGATTGATCGAACCCGTTCCTCGTGGTGTCGAACTCGGGTGCTCTGTAAGTCCGGCCCCCAACAGCCTCCGACATGTGTTTCGAAATAGAATGCTTGCTATGAAACCTTGTGAGTCCAAAGTCCGAGATCTGCAGAACGCCGAGGTAGCTGTCCGCCTTGTAGTTCTTGAACCATAGGATATTCTCAGGCTTTATATCGCCGTGCCTACCGAATCGGTCATCGTTCTGGCGAAGATTTGCTGGGGTGTTAGAAAGTATCCCAGCAGGTGAATCCCCTTTCTTATCCTCTTTCGCAATTTCGATCGCATCCCGGCGTATTTCTTCCGTGGTCCTATGCTGGTGGATCTGCGACAGACCCGTGGCAATGCCATGACACACCTCGGCCATCCACATCGCTCTCTTGTAACTAGGTTCTGCGACCGGTTGAGGGTTTGCTTCCCAAAGATCTTTCAGATTCCCATCTGCGCCAGGAAACAAGAGGCAGTAATTGTTGTGATGCCGATATGTCGCCAACAATTGAACAAGATTTGAGTTTGTTCTGGTGTTGAACCTCTTCAGAGCGTCGACTTCGCGGTCGAATTCTTTCTTGTTACGCGTATACAGCTTCTTCACAGCAAAGCAAGGCTCGCGTCCCTGGATGGGACTTAGTGATTGCTATTCCGAAAGCATACAGTGCCGATGTGACATACCTCTGGGAATTGGAAGTTGTGATGTGAAGGGTGAATCTTGACCTTCTTCACTGTGCTATAGCCCCCGAAACGATCTGGCTCAGGATCTGCCGACCTCGGTCCTGTTTCTGAAAGCCATGGCATTACTGTCGGAGCAGGCAAGCTGTAAAACAAGACTCTCTCTTCTCTGTCTTTGGTCGTGGAAAAATACGGTGCCAACAGCTTCCATTGCCACTCATCGAAGGATCGCAATCTGAACGGGGACCAAGACTGGAAACAAGTAAATGTCTTTGGTCGATGAGAACTACGCTGGCAGTTGTCTTTTAGAGGTAAATCAATGTCGTGAAGGCCTTGACTCATGAGATTGAGAAAGCTATCCAACCCCTCAATCATGATGAGGAGAGCAAAGATCCTTTGGCCAGAGGTGAACTTGAGGTGTTTGGTCCTGGGATCGCTGATTTTCTTCCTAGTACAGACATAGTGCACGCAGGCTTCTATCTCTGACTTAGATAAATGATCGAATTCAGCCTCAAGCTCTCGTTGTACTGTATTCTCGGTAATGAAGTCGTCGAGAGCCTGGAGAGGAAGAAACTCCTTGTCGTTGCTCTGGCGCTCCAGAGCATTGAAGAGTTCTTTCTGGAGTTCAAGACGAGTCCCTGGATGCCTAGGCTCCAAGTGATCATGCTGCCCCACCGCGTGAAGCACTTCCTCCCGCAGTTGAGGGAGCGAGCCACTTTGATCAGCCGATGGAGGTGTCGTGTCGCGGTTGGACAGGCGATAGCTGTCACCGTGATCAACGCAAGTGCTGATAGATTCTAGAGACTTCTGAGTCCTGATTCTGGATATGTCTTGGCCGATAGAGCCTTGGTCTGACTTCGCAAACTGGAGGTTGGGCCTGGGGCTGTTCTCCGAAAGGTCGATGTTTTCCCGGGTACGACGTCTGGAAACGCCAGACTGCCCATGGATAGCACTGATTGCGGGGTTATCTGCGCCATTACGGTCCTTGTTCTCATACTTTTCGACCAATGATTGCTACAATACGCCTTAGAAAGGATCGAATTCTCAAGCTTGGGGCAGCAAGATGGTCACTCACCACTTCTCCGGCCCAGTCTTCGGAGGCAGACTTGTTTGCAGAGCGGTTTCTGCCTTGCATGGTCATCTTGGTGGTGTGGTTGTGTCCTCAGTTGGGCAATTGGAAAGGATTAGCTGTATGTTCAGGATACGTCGTTATTAAATATAGAAGTGAAAGCGCACACGTTGAAACGACTACAAGGAATCTTGTAGCCCTGTCAGGACTCACACATCCGTCCATCATCGCCTGACCGCTACGGAGAAAATGGAACAAGAGGATGTAGCTCAGCGGAGACCATGCGGACGCAGCAGGCTGGGGAGTTTAACAAAAGCTGAGGATGGCTTAACCTAGAAGGGTTGAGGCCAGTGAACGTAGCGCTTCTTATGTCCTGCATTCAGCTGAAGGGCTGCTCTGCGAGTTGGGGGCGAAAACAAGGGGTTCACTCAAGGCTGAGTGCAACATACGCGCCTGAGGCTCGAGCCTGAAATAACGCAGTTTTCTTAGAGGTTTTTGTGTGATTCAAAGCAAACTAAGGTACGTCCACGAACGGATTCGGTTATGCGTGGAAAAAACTTGACTTGATATCTGCTTTCTGGCCTGCGGCATCATGACGAGTCGATGCTGGCTGACCGAGTCATCACAGGCGTCGATATGCTCGTTGAGGCCTCTGACATGCCGGAGGCATATCCTTTCTCCTTTCTTCTCACCTAAGAAGCGCCAAAACGGTCAGCCGTGCCACCCAATTTAAAGGGCAATACTTCAAGGCCAATGAAATCCCGAAACCACACACCAACTTGGTGACTATGCACCAACTCGATGGAATGACGGGGGCTGTGCTTAATGCAGTCTCACACATGCCCAATCATTCTTGCACTTTCAAACAAATAATGAGGCTGGCGTGACGCAGATAATCAGGTGACAAAAGCAAGATCAGGCTGTCTCAATCCCAGATTATACATGCCCGAACCCCACAACACCCTGGGTGGCTATTTTCTCCAAAGTTCTGGCATCAGTTTAGAAGCCATCATCAAACTACAATCATAGAACACAGACTTTCCAGTTGGCAGGCAGCAAGCGAAATGACTTGGGATCACAGGTGAGATAGATTCCGGCGAGAGTAAGCGAATGCACGCGTGATGGTCTCCTAACCATTGTTGGGCCCTCAGAAATGAAGAGAAACTTGTCGTGCCAGCGCGTCAGGTTGACCCTCAGAAGCTATCCGTGCTGCTGAAGCAGAAGTTTGGGGAAATGGGTCTCAGCTATCGAGTAGAGGTCAGGTCTTCCATACCCGCAAAGTCTTGGGACACAAATTCTAACACGCTCAAATACAGATGAGGCACAACAGCTATCGGATCTACGCTCAAAGGCCATTGTCGCCTGTATGTCTTTGCCCCTTCAGTATTTCATGTGCTGGCTGACGTTGAGCTAGGGTGAATTGACGAATTGCTTCTACAGCAGATGTCGATAGCACCGCTTTTACTCGACGAGGCTCACATGCGTTGAGCCGAGAAGACGTCGGGAATATAGGACTTCTTCCTTCTGGCTTGCTGCTTTTGGTGAAGCAGATAAGATTAGATTTCAATTTCATCGCGATTGGGCGGGTGCTTGTGGGTTGGCGGTTAGTCTTTGAAGGACCACAGAAATTCGCCGAGTGCATTACAATGATCAGTGGATTCGAGAATGCTTCTTAGGATTGTAGAGGGCAAATGCTGGTGGAATCACGGCAACTCAAGATGTGACAGGTATTAGCATAGGAAGGTTTCTATAAGGAGATACGCTTAGTCTGTCTCGTCACCGGTGGCAAACACGCCAGCCTTGATTTTGTCGCTCAGCGCTTTGTTCTCCTTGATGAACTCGGCAAGATCCTCCCGTTTCTCAAGGAGCAGGTCCGCAACCAGGCGACCGAATACAACCTCTCCGGCAGGGTTCAAGTGCGTGGCATCGCCAGACGACAGGTCGTACTTGCGCCCATTTGCGTTGCCAATGGCGTTGACATAGTTGGTGCTGGCGGTGTTCAGGTCCAGATACGTGGCACCCACAGCCTCTGCGGCGGCAATGGCCCGGAGGCGCTCGTTCTCGAGGTTCTGGATGACCTTGCCGCCGCTGAAGGTGCGACGCGTAAGAGAGGTGATCAAGATCTTGAAAATAGTTTTCATTAGCCACATTCATTCTGGGTATACCTTGCAAGGGTAGACTCACAGGAGTTCCGCCAGCAGCCGTAACTTCGTTCGCCAAAGCTTCGAGATTGGCTTGAAACTGCTCTTGGGAAATGTTCGCCGCGGCCTTTTGGTCGTTGTGGCCGAACTGGATTGTGACAATGGGACTGAAGTCGTCCTTGTTTGCCTTGACCTCTTCTATGACGGTTTTCCAAATGCCTTGGGCTCTGAATGACACGGTTGTGGCACCGCTCTTGCCATAGTTCTTGCCATCGGCCGGCGACTCGACGAAGGACAAGAATCCGTTGCCCCAACCGCCGTTGATGGCAACAGTCGAGTCGCCGGTAAGCAGAAAGTAGGGAGGCTTGGTCGAACGGGTTTCCGACACGCTACCGTGTCCGAATGGAATTGCGGAGACCGATGTGACGGCCGCTGCCAAGATGGCTGCGATGCTTTGAACTCTCATCTTGACGAGTCAAGAAATTCGTGGGACGCCAAAAAATATGCACAGGGCAGCTGAAGATGCGTCGAATGATGCAAGGCAGTTGACGATGCAGAACAAGCTGGTCTCTCGCAGTTGGGCAGAGTTTTACAGCGTGGCTCAAGGAAAACGAGCTTTAATATATATGAACAATCGAAACAGACTTTCAGAGTAGCATCGTAACATCTCGGCGAAGACTACGCCGAGAGAAGCGATCACGGCAACATGGGTATCAATGCCGCGATGTCCCCACGTCATTCCCACCAATGGTTTCCCCGCCTGTCTAGCCGCTTTCTTCAACTCTGAAGGCTTATATCCAAGTGCGGCAGAGTTGCTGCGGAGACGAGATCTTGCTTCCGTTGATCTCGCTGTCAGGTTTGGACGATCTCGGACAACGGGAAGCTTGGCATGGCATAATGCGGGGGAGCCCACGTCTGTCACTCGGTCTTTCCCGTGCCCGTGGGATCATTCGGCCGAGATGGCCGTGCCACTTGTTCATAGATGGTTCCTAAGCGGTACATGTAGTTGCGAGTGTTAAGGCACTATGAGGTAAAAATCTTGACGGATAGTCTACTTGACAATTCGCATTCAGTTGCTAACTCACGGCACCCCACCTCTAGAACCATGTTGAACGAGATAGATCTGTGTCTGTGGAAACTGGGACTGGACTTTTGCTTTCCTAGCCGTCTACGTCACATTGGATTAAGCACAGCGTTCAATCACTTGGACTGCAATTTGTCACTTATCCAATATATAGCATCTGTAGAAGATATTGAATTATCATTTTACCTTTTCTACTTATATTCGTTTAAAAGCTACTTGGCTCAGTCCACTTAATACCCGTTTATAATTGACAAAAACTGTCTCTAGCCTCAGCCACAATCGGACAGCTTCAGTCCTCTCCATTCGATTGTCATTAGGGACATTTGCTGAACGATTTTAGTCCACGGGGCGTGCCGAGAAAGTGCAGGCTGAGCTGTTAATATTACTGGCCGTGGAAGCGAACGGCGACTGCGGCAGATGTAGGACTAAGCTACATCTCATTGGCAACAAAAACATAAGGTGCATGTGGCACAGTCGACGCCATTGAACTTGGCGGCCAGAATGAGTTTATGACGCACTGCTCAGTCTGCAAGTCGCCTGATCCAGCAATTTCTGGATGTACGGACACATTGTCAGATTCCCACTTAAGGCGACGATGCCCCGACAAAGAAAACCTCGAAACAGTGTCCGCATTTCACGCAAATCGGCCCATTGTTGCTCACGACGGTGTGTCTCACTTCCTCTTTTCCTGTCGTTCAAGTGATGACGACAGCCTGTTTTGCCCGCAGTAAGCGGTCTGTTCAAGGCACAGAAGCCTTCAGACGTCAGTAATGGAAACATTTCACTGCTTCTTCCAACTTCCATTCGAGCTACGGATGCGCATCTGGCAACTTACAAGAGAGCCGCGAGAACTTACGATTCGCGCTCAAGTCGAGCTCAACAAATATCGCCGTCACCCATTAGACTACACGCTACTTTACTGCGCCTCATCAAGTCCTATCCCTGCCGTGCTGCAGGCTTGTCGGGAGTCTCGAAACCTGAGATTGTACCAGAAATCGTTCACAAGCGGTACAATGCCACGTCACATATGGGTCAATTTTGAGTTTGATACCATCCAAGCTACTTATTGGGACCTAAAGCTAGTCAGAATGGAAAAGGAAGTCATTCGTCACCTCGCTATTGAAGTGGAGGACGTTGAATGCTTGTCACGTCATTACCAGGAAGCCCTCACGGGCTTTCGGGTCTTAGAGACGATGGCGTTTTTATCCGACGAGTCTTTACGAGAATGGGCTCATGTGATAGAAAGAATAAGGGACACGATGCAGAGTTTCGTCAAAGACAACAGTTCGAAACTACCCAGCATCACCATAGTCGAAAAGGCGACACATCGAACAATGAGTCTTGTTCACCGCGAGCAGCCCATATAGTCACATGCTGGGAGGCTAATAGATGTGTTCTACGGCAATTTCAGTAGGTTGTTATCAATTTTGTTGTTTTAATCAGCTCGAGAAAACTTGTTCAAGTGATCGTGTCCTCTGATGCCGATACCATGCTCTTATGCCATACTTGAGGCGCCATCCAACTTTCAATCGTGGCTGGACACTCCTATAGTACTTCGAATCAACCGAGTTCAAGCAATTCGGACTACCATATTCAACTCTCCATCCTGGTTTGGTTCATAGACGATGACTCTCATCTAATCATGGAACTAAGACACTATTCTATGTATTGAAACCATCTCTCACATCAACATTGACACCGAAACACAGCGTCGGTAAACACTTTGGGAAGTGATGAATCATTCTCGCAATCTCTTTACAATCCGATACTTTCAGTTAGCTTCAGTGGTGATGGCCTTCGTCAACTCCCTCTGGTGGGAAAGGCTGTTCTGCTCCCTCGAGAGCGGGATCCCACGATGGGTTGGCCCCGGCATCCCGCCAACGCACAGATCTCGGGCCGTGCTTGTTCCAATCCAAAATTGCATCAAAATCTCTGCAAGTGTGCATGGAGGACCAATTTGGGAGAGCGTCTCGCCTCAAAGGGTTGTTGAGCGGGTCGACGAAGAGAGCGGGCGTCACGTCGGCTTGACATTGCAGATTCATCCGCAGCATGTCGATACAGTGATCTGCGTTGAATGGCAACCGGTCAGAGATGGATCATACCTTGCGGTGTTTCTTGACCTTGGGATGCGCTGAGAGTTGTTCTTACCAAAGTGGGAATGTATGTTTTCATCAGGGACACCCTCGTCCAGAAACTTGTAGTGGTCGTAGTTGAAGAATAGCCCCATTCGCAATGAGTTCTACCACAACGTCAGGCATCACAAGTGCAAGTTTCGGAGCGATATGATCATACCAGACAATGGAGCAAATGAAAGACCTCTAGCATGGCCAAATACCCGCCACCTTGATCCTCGGGGATTTTGTGGAACGGCATCTCTGGCGAATCGGTCATGTTCAGTTTTTTGACTTCTTCTTCCGTGACCCGGATGCCTCCTGCTCCAAGCTCGATTTCATGCCATGCAATGTCAATTTCGTTGGAGTGTGTCCCGGGAGGGCCGCGCCACTTATTTGTTTGCCTGAATTCGGCGTTGTAGTGATCTGGCGCCGTGTACTTCACAGCCTCAAAGGCTGGTGCTAATGAAAATCATCAGCAGATGTGTTGAGACCAGGACGTCGATGTCAGCATACTTACAAAATGTGGACAGCTCTCGAGTGCATTGTTCTACAAGGATTTCCCTCGACGGAGTAGCACTCGATTTCAATAGGAAAGCAATAAGAGTGATGGCATTAGTAGCCCCAAGCACCACCGTCAATCGTGGCATACGCTGTGTGAACCATTGTGCCCACTGAGAGTTGTTGGTTCTTGGTTTCCCCTCAGATTGTGGTAGGCTTTCGTAGTCTCGTCGCAATTTCCACCACATATTGCCAAAATTGAAGTCTGGACTAACCCAACAAGAAGTTAAGAACAGTCGTTTCGGACAATGAGTTTGATGAAGGGAATTTGAAAGGAGTGCGGTTCAAAACTGAGGTGAGCTTGGCCGCCATAGTCAGTCGGCAACTTCGTTTTGCGAGCAGGTCACACCTTATCGGCGGTCTAAGCTGGAAAAGATCATTCTAATCCCACATCACTGGGAGATGATGACGCTCCTGCCTGCTCCTTCGCCCATGGCGTAATCCTCCGAGGTTCGAGCTGCTTGTTGCAGTTAGGTTCGGCATGGGGGCTGCATCAAAAGTCCCTGGATCGATACGAGTAGGCTGCTTTCATATAAGCTTTGCGGAAACGACGGCCACTAGTAAGAGCCGAATCGTTGCATTCCTGGACCCAGACACGCATCTCTGTGGAATTCCGAAGCGGATGGAAGCGCAACCCCGCCCCTGTGGGATTTGACCCCTGTTCCAAGGTGAAGGCGAGCCCGCTGGTTCGGCAATCCGAGTTGTCCGGCTCTAGTCGAAAGATACTGGAGTCCCAATGAAATGCTTTCGAGGACCAAATGTTCAGTATCCCTGTACGTGGATGGTGATCCTGGTACGGTCTAGACGGGCCGTAAGTCATATTTGACCTTCCGTTCTTGGTATTGCAAGCGTAGAGATGTGGCAAGAAGGACATATTAAGTCAGAAGACGATTTCCTAATCTATCTGATGTGATCGGAGACTGTGATAAGGCGCCACCATTACCAAAGTCTCACTAATGGTAGAAGAGGGCCTGGTTTACCCATGTATTCTGAGGATGTGACAGTTCTTCAAAGCACATAAAGATGGGGAAGCGACCAGAAGAAAGATAAACGGAGCTTTCCCAACCGTCAATCTGCCCTTCATCATTACTCTCCATCAATCTGACAGCCCAAGATGCAGCTTTCAGTCGTCACTCTTCTTGCCCTCCAGGCCATCGGCGTTGTCGCGGCCCCTGTCGCAGCACCTGCTGCTGATTATGCCGATGTAGCTAAGGCCAACATTATCATCAAGTCAGCTGGCACTTACAAGCGAGAGGCCGACTACGCCGACGTCGCCAAGGCCAGCATCATAATCAAGTCTGCCGGTACCTACAAGCGTGGCGAAGAGGTACGTGAACAGCTCTTGAATTCTGTTGCGATAAACTGACACAATAACGCAGTACGCCGACCTCGCAAAGGATTCCATTGTTATCAAGTCCGCGGGTACCTACAAGCGGGATGAAGAGAAACGAGGGGCCGAGTACGAGCAGCTGGCTAAGGACTCCATTGTCATCAAGTCTGCTGGCACTTACTAAGACCCGTTGACGCGGATGCCGGGCGCCTTGGTTTCCCATGATGAGATTTTTATGATGAGCCAATGAGTCGATGACCATTGTTAGCTAAAACTTTCATGTTTGTGGATGCAACTGTTATGCATACAGTGGATAGCGAAAGTCACACCAGGCAACGTACCATGATCACTACATGACAATGCTGTGAGATGCCAATGCAATCCACTGTTATCATGTTATGGAGATGCTTTTACCCAATATCATACCCTTCCTTTCGGCGGCTTGAGCCTGTTAGAAGACGAATACTTTGCTGCGAAACACCTAAACAAGACACGGATCCAGCACGCAATCACCAGAAGGTCAGAAGTTGCAACTGAAAGCTTTGCAAGGCTTTCTGCGATGAACGTTCATGAGGACCAGGTACCGTCCAGAGCGTCTTCCGATAAGTTTCGATGTCTGCTTATGGGAAGATCGACAATTCCTTCACCGGCCAGTCGTAGCAACGTTCATACTCTATGGTGAAAGACCAGTCACCAGAGCCGACAACCTCGACCCTTTTCCCGCCTCTGGTTGGCAATACCACCTCCATCTCCGTGAGCGGCGGCACAGTCACGTCGACTGTAAGCTGTTGCGGGCCGCCTGCCTCACCGCATAACTTCCAGGCGCAAGACACCCTGCCGTACGGTGTAAGATGTTCCGCCGACGCATGCATAAACTCCGCCCCCAGCACCGGCTGTGCCCTCGATCGCTTCCAGCCAGGCTCCAACCGCTGCAAGCCCGCAAGACGCTCCACGAGGAACTTGGCCACCGCACCAAAGGCGTAGTGGTTGAAGGACGTCATGTCGCCGGGGTTGATGGTCCCGTCCGGCAACATGCTGTCCCAGCGCTCCCATACCGTCGTCGCGCCCATCGTCACCGGGTACAACCACGACGGGCACTTCTGGTTCAAGAGCATGGAGTAAGCGATGTCGCTGTGGCCGGTGTGGGTGAGCGCTTCGCAGATGAAGGGCGTCCCGGCGAACCCTGTGCCGATCCTGAAGCCGTTACGCCGGACAATCTCTGCGAGCCGGGAACCGCCTCGCTTCAGCTGGGTAGGTTGGAGGAGATCAAAGGAGATCGCGAGCGCGTAGGCGGTCTGCGAGTCGGATGTGAGGCGCCCGTTGGCACTGACGTACTCATCTTGGAACTCTTTGCGGGCCGCCTCGGCTTCTTCTCGATACCGTGCCGCGTCGTCTGTCTTTGATAAGACTGCCGCCACCTTTGTGATCAAATCGAGGGATCTGACAAGGAAAGCGTTTGCCACGAGGGGGGGATCGGTCAAGGCCTTCATCGGCTCTTCGGGAGGAGCGTTGGGATCCAGCCAATCCTGTACGTGTGTGTTACTAGATGAATCTCCAGGAGAGACAAGATTGCAGGTTACTCACCCCAAGTTGGAACAAGCTAAAGTCCCACAGGTGTACCGAGCCGGACTTGTTCCTCGGGATCACATCAATCCATGTTTTCATAGACTCGTATTGATCTCGGAGGATAGTCAGGTCGGCCGTTTCCTCGTAAAGAGCCCAAGGCGCAAGCACAACCACATCGTGCCAGATGGCGTTGGCGCCGATTTTGCCCCAGTTCTTGTGACCGAGGAGAACGTTGGGAGACACCATAGGCGGAACGCCACCCAGCACCTTCTGGTCAAAGGCCACATCCGCGAGCCAGTTCTTCAGGATGCCGAAGCAGTCATATATAAAGGTTGCCGTAGGCGCAAAAAGCGCAAGATCTCCGGTCCACCCAAGCCGCTCGTCTCGTTGTGGACAGTCGGTCGGTACGGATAGGAAGTTGCCCCTCATCGACCACCGGATGTTGCTGTACAGCTTGTTCAGCATCTCGTCCGAGCAGGAGAAGTTTCCAATCTCTTCCATGTCGGTGTGGCACACCTGAGCCTCGACGGCTTCCGAAAGCCCGGCCCCGGATGAAGGCCAGCCATCGACTTGGACGTAACGGAATCCGTGGAAGCTGAACCGTGGCTCCCAAGACTCGCCGTTCGAGTCGCCTCTCAGTGTGTAGACATCCGTGGCTTTGCAATCTCTCAGCGGTCTTGTGCCCAACTCCCCCTTTTCCAGGACTTCGGCGTGGGTCAGTGTCACTTGATGTCCTCGCTGGCCCTTGATCTGCTTGATGCGAACGTATCCAACCAGGTTTTGGCCAAAATCGAGAATGGTTTTGCCGGAGGGCGTTGTGATGGCCTCCAATGGGGGGACTGTTTCAAGCCTCCGGACCGGCTCTCCATACCCAGAGATAAGTTCTGTTGTGGCAGACAGGGGAGGGAGAATATCGACAGCATGCCAATCTCCCGAAAGCGCACTTGGGCTTGACCAGCCATCCACCTCTGCCGTCGCATCGTACTTCTCTCCGTCGTAGATCTCAGCGAGCTTGATGGGCCCGCGAGTGACTTTCCAGGTGTCATCGGCGACGATAGTCTCGGTGACCCCGCTCTCGTAGGAAATCTCAAGCTGGGCCAGAAGCGCAGTACGAGTGCCCCATATGCCCCTTCGCCCACCCTCAAAGCCGATGCGGCCATTGAACCATCCTTCGGCTACCCGGATACCGATGCAGTTCCGACCGAGTGAAGAAAGTTGCGAAGTAACGTCGTAAGTCTGGTATTGCAGTCTTCCGTCGTAGGCTGTCCAACCCGGCGCAAGAAAATGGTCGCCAACTCTACGCCCGTTGATCTCAGCCTCGTACACGCCCTGTGCCGTTACATATAGTCTCGCGGAGCGAATGTTTCCCTCTGTCTTGAACTCTTTTCGGAACAGGTCCTCGGGCTGCGGTGAGTTCTTGCTATCCTCTGCCCAAGGAGCCGAGATGAGATTGCTGCTCCAGTCGCGGCGATACAAGAGACCTGTTTCCAGGACGAATGGCTCGCTCCAGGGCGACCAATCTGCCTGCTCGGCACTCCGGGCCCTGACATCGATGGAGTAAACCTTGCGAGACTGGATAGGCAAGCTTTCGGGCCAGTATGCTGAGTGAACATTATCGTTCTGAGCTTCAGGCTCGCTCACCAAAAGGTGCTGAGATCCATCGTGTTGGATTCGGACCTCCCAGTGGACTGACTTGAAACTCGGAGGGCATTCTTGGAATTGCCATGAGATCCGAGGCCTGCTTAGATGAATGCCCAGCGCGTTCTGACGCCGATAATGGTCGACACGAACGTTGACAACCTGAAGTTCCACCATGTCGATCTGGATGCAATGACGACCACTTTGAACTTTGGTCGAGTCTGCGCAGGTATCGGTGATTGGACGGCGGGTGACTGGATGCAAGTATCCCAATGTCCAAAGTAGTGAGTAAAAGCGCCCAACGTCTGCTACATACCCGCCGGCAGAGACGGTCACACTAGATATAAGGGCCGCCCGAAAAACACAATCGGTTCGAAGCTGCCACGAGCGGGCCAGAAGAGACCGAGAGTTGTCGGAGACCTGTCTGACGACGAGGGGCGGGTTGGCACCTCTTCCGAGCTTGATCCTAGCATCGAGAGGGGTGAAATCCGCATCTCAGGAAAGACAACCAATCATGGACTCCAACACTTCCGAAGTAGAGCCTCCAAGTTCCCAATGTGGATGAGGGAAGGATGCCAGCTGAGGAGACTCGCGCCGCTAAGTGTGCCGATGTTTTTCCAGCCCCTCAACGAAGTGGCGCGCTTTATGTAAATAAGATGTTGGGCACCGCTCTTCCTTCAACAACAATAGCATCTCCAGCCGTCAAAGGACTGTACCTTTTGCATGTGACTTTAGTGATGTTACTAAATTGTGGACTAATCATATATAGAGAGTCAGAAGATACACTTCATTCCGTCTGCTTCAACACTTTGGTTCTCTGGCTGCTCCTTTTGAGACGGATGGGGCACTCTGGGTTCAGACAATAGTCGTGTAAGGCTGACTGAAACCGGCAAACGACAGTGGTGTTGAAAATACTTTAAGCTATCGAAAACTGTTTACTTGTCAAACAAACGAGCGAGCTAAATTTCAGATACGGCGCCATCTCCCACTCTATCCAAGCCAACCAAGACCAACGCCTTGATTTCCTCGTTACCACGACTTCCAACTCTCAATGGCCCTTGTGTTACCAACATCAAACCACCCTAAAGAACCTCCAAGTATATCCCATAGGCTCTGCCCAACCCTCACTTACTGCGACCCCTGGACCGGCAGCAAGTTGCCGCCCCTGTTGCCTCGCTCAATCACAATGGCAACCTCACCAAGCGGGACATCGGGCTGCCCGCCGTTGCGGAAGTGCCGGAAGATATGCACCGAGAACAAGCTGCGAAGGCCGCGCTCGTACCAGTTGCCGATGATCTCCATGACGAGGTCGTTGATCTCCACGTCGCGGAGCCCGAGGTCCCTCACAGTGCGTCCGTTCCTCCCGAGGAACCCCATGCTGATGGTGATGGGCCCGCTGTTGGTGTTGTACGTCCGCTCAACCTGCGCGGTATTCTGCCAGTTCGGGTTGTTGACGTTGCGGACTCGCTGGATGTCTTGCAGAAAGTCCGCGGCGATGTTCCCCGTTTCGACCTCGTTCAGGATCATCTCCTCACCCTCGTTGACGCCCTCTGCAAGGCCGAGTTCTTCCGGGTCAGATCTCTTGCCACGCGACAGGCGATTCCGACGACGCAAGTCCGTTTCTCTCCTTTCGGATTCGTCATACCCGGCAGCTTCGTCTCCCTGGACGTGAGAAGGCTCCTCACGCCTCGCCATCTTCAGCTCGTCCTTGTGGATCTCGCCCAGCTGGACAATGACTGTGCCATCTGGTTTCCCACCCGGGGCCGCGACAAAGACTCTGCCGCCGGCGTTTTCGTTGAGCCTGCAGAATGAATGGATGTCTTGGGCGGCGGTGGCCAGAGCACCAGCCGAGATTGTGCCCTGGGACCCGACGTCTCCTGCACACAACCAGACGCTGCAGGGGTCGACAGAGACGACTATCTCAAGAGTAAGCATGATTCCAAGATTGGAAGTGATTCGGGTTCCGACGTACTTCTGTCGCATCCGGCCCTTGGAGCTGTGATGGTGTCGGCACCCCGGCCGTACAGAGAGAGAATCGCCGCTTGACACCTATCGGCCTTGGTTTCCCAGATATTCTTAGCGGTGCCATGCCTAGGTCCAAGTCAGTTCGCTGGTTCAAATGATTTCTTTTGGAAACAGTCACACTGCTCACCCGTTCGCCGCGCATTCGGGGATGCGAATGATGGTGGCCAAATTGCAAAGAACCGGGGCGGCAAAGGTTGCAAAGCTCAGTGCAACGGTGGCGGCAGAGTTGGTACGCATGTCGGCGGTTGTGTCTGTAGTGGAGAGTGTTACTGGTTTGAAATTGTTATTGAAGACTTGGTGTGATGGTGTGACTGAGCGCCTTGGTGTATGTATGATATGATTGAGTTGTCTTTGTGTTTGTGCCCTACTCTTTTACCCGAGTCCTTCATCGTATTTTATATCTGGGTCAACCTCATGAAAGAATCCTGTTTGTCATGATACTAAAATTTCATCCAGCCAAGTCAACCCGAGAATAGATAGGATTTAGGCAGGACGACTTTCAAAATTGTGGCGAAGGGGATAGGTGTTGCAGAATGCTACCCAAGGGCCAAAACCATGAGGTGCCCAAACTGGCGAAGCGCCAACCCTCCGCAAGAAAGACCGATCACGCCAATCGTAGGCCATGCCAAGAGTTCGTCATGGTAGCTGGCGATTTGAGGTTCCGTTGTGCTGCGCTGTGCCGCTGTCTAAAAGCAGGTCCCATAGCATGCCGTCGGTTGGCGAAGCGTTCCCTGCTCCAAAGGATGCAGTGCGCCCCATTCAGCTGCTAAATAGGTAGTTCATGCAACTCACTCTTTAGGCGAGTTTATTCTGCATTTCAACCAGAGGACGGCACATCAGTTGCATCGAACGAGCGGCGCTGCTTAGCCCACGGCGGAAAGTAGCAGCCTACTGCGACCCCCAACTCCCTGGGATTGCTAGCTATCCATGGTATCGATCCTTTGCTCGCAGTTGAGCTTTTAGATGAGCATGATACTAGATGGTGAATGATTGGTCCCAAGACCTTTGAGCTCATCGTATATGTCGCGTCACAAACACCCAGCCTCCATTCATAGCCATTCTGAATGTCGATCTCCTGGTAGCGCCGGGCGTAATTATACGCTTCTTAAGTTTGCCGGGGGAAGACAAACATTTGGACTTGGACACATTTCGAATTGTTTGCCTTCTCCAGGTTTTTCTGTGTTTGCTCAAAAACAAACAATATCTTGTCAGTGTCAATATTGAGTTCATTCTCCGTGTGTGGCCATCCCCAGCGTGTTTTTATTACGCTGTATTGAGACAAGCATCGGTTCATTGATCTACACTCGTCTCCTTGTCTCAAATCCTCCCCCCCCCAAAAAAAAACCGAGAGACCGCAGAGAGAAACGGTGGCCAACGGTTTTCGCCGGCGCTGGACATCTTGGCGACCAAGCCTAACTTGTCTGCCCAGAACACCGGGATGTTCCCCTCATCTCGTCGAAAACATTCAAGTTTGTGCGACAGCGCAACGTGGAAATGCAGAATGGACTTGGTTTCTGGTCCGGTGACCGACTCAAGAAGGTAAGAAAGAGCGCTGGCATCTTTTTGGACAATGACCAACGGTTTGTCAACCAGGCTTGATTCTTCGGTGCTTGTCTCGGCTCCTATAGTCTGTACCTTGTGCCTGCGTGTCCATCACACAACGGTCTACCAGGGTCGATATCACGCCGTTGGCTGTGGTTGGTCGCGTGTTTTCCGGCAGTGAATCTGACAGCCGCGGAAGCGAATAAATTTCCAGAGCTGATGGGCTGGAGACGCTGGGGGGGTGGGACTTCCAATTACCGATTCCGATGAAGTTTGCAGCTTTCTTTTCAATAGTGAAGATGGCTTTGCTGGACTCCTAGCAAGGAAGAGAAGAAAAAATCCACGGCAAACAAGGTGATTGATTGGACAAGATACGCGGGTGAGGATGTAAGCACTATTATCAGCCACTCGACAATATAAGACACCATACACCCATACGAGACTGAGGAAAAAAATCGAACTTTGCTGAAGCAGTTCAACCTGAGTCAATCTCTCCATCCTTCACTCCCCATCTCGTCATGTTGCCCATCGCTGCTGCTGCTGCCGCCGCCGCCGCCTTCGCTGCCCTGGCATCTGCCCAGTCCACGCCATGGCCCGCGTTCGGCAATTGGACCGAGACCTTCAAGGGCCACGACTACATTCTCTCGGGGCCCCGAGTCTTAGGCAGCAAGATCGACTTTGAACTCGAACGGTGTCAGTACGTCTGGAACACCCTCAACGAGCGCGCCAACGACACCTCCGTGCCGGCTCCGTCCTCGGCCGAGCGATGCATGGACCTGCTCTTCGCTCGCAAGTCGGCCATCGGCGACAAGGGGTTCCTCGACATCTTCGCCGACGACATCCAGGAGGCCAAGCAGTTCTGGTACGACGTCAACGACAACTCGACGCTCGACGACCCGGCCACCTGGAAGGCCGTCGAGTGCCGCGCCCTCGTCCACCTCCCCAACGTGACCGCATGGGCCTTTTCGGCCTGGTCCGCCTCCCCCTTCGCCGACGCCGCCAACAATCGCGGCAACGCGGAGCACTACTTCAAGTACTCGGACCACACCGGCGCCCTCGGCACCTCGCACATCCTCGAGGGCTGGGGCGGCGTCACGACCAACTTCTCCATCCCCAACTACAGCCCCCAGACCTGCGCCCAGCGGCCCATGGTCCGCCCCTTGCCCGAGTTCCCCATCAAGGCCTGCGGCGACAAGAACCTGGTCGACGAGAAAAACACCAACTTTGGCGTGCTCAACATTGCCGCCCGCGATTTTGTCGGCTGTGACATGACGAGGAGGGTTGATATCTATGCCTCCATCTGGTACGGTAGCGCCATTTCCGAGGAGCACCTTGAGGCGGAGCGCCAGCATGTCATCATCGAGATCGTCAACATGAGTCTCCAGGCGCAAGAAGACATCGAAAGTGGCAGATTTGCGGTTCCTCCGCCTCCGACCGCTTGAGAGTAGGCGTGACGGAGCCTTGGGTGTAACTTTTATAGAGTCCCGTGCAACCACTCGTTGCCAGTCCAAGAATCATTCAATTCTTTACTACATATTTTCTGTTACCCAGTAATACACTAGACCTCTTGGAGTCTCGAACGATCTGCTACCATTGTAACTTCTTTGGTGTTGGGGTGGGAAAGCCTACTGAAATAGATAACCTACTAATCTGCTAAGGCGCAGCCAAGGTGTTACTCTAGCTGTCCTTAGGCGCATCGCATAAGAAGGGAAACTGTTTATAACTAGCTATAAGGAGCGCTTTTAGCAAAATGATAGTCCCAGACCTATTAAGAAATTTTGCAGCACGTTGATCTATTACTTTAGTGCAATTAGTCTCTGACATTTAGCTACGTAGCTGTCTACACTTAAGTTCTTACTGAGCTAGCAACAGCATTCTTAAAGCCACAATGAAAAAAATCAACTCTATAACTAAGCACCTAATCAAGATCATTGGTTGCACAGATGCTGGTCAAGACCTATCAAATGGCCTGGATCTGGGGGTTATTGAACACACCTTTGCTGAAGGTTCTGTTCACATCGCTTCAGAAGCATTTTCCAATCTGATTGATGCTTCCATACATCCTGGAAGGGGCTTGAGGAGTTAAAAGTTGCCGTGATTAGCGGTGTCGATTTTTCCGCTACGTTTATGACGAAGACAGCTCATACTAGGCGGATATAAGCCTTGTTTCACCTCCCGGCTCTCGCAAACCGTCGTCGCCGGCTCCTCACGGATCCCCCGATTCCCAGGAAACATCACACAAAACCTTGCCAGACTGGACTTCTACGCTTCTCATCTTGGATCACGACTAACATAATCTTACGGTTAGTCATAGATCCAGGGTAGCACACAATATTGTGACTCCAGATTGGCGGGAGTGAAGTCAGACGACGAGCTCTCATGCCAAGGAACCAAGAAGCAGAATAAAGAAAACGTCCAGAAAAACCACCATCTGGACAGTCTCTTGGCCAGCATGTGCAGCGCTCGACGATATGTTAAGCTTGACGAGAATCCCGATCTCGGTTCCAAAAACTTCAGGGAAGATAAAACTGTCTCCTGATGAAATGCGAGGTTTGAGGAACCAGAAGTATACCGTCTCGTTGATTGCTATGTTGGCTTTCTGCTCTCCCTCTTCAATCCATTAGATTCGAGGATCGGAAACCAAGTCAGACCAAACCGCTGTCACGCTGACAACTTTATTTGTCACCTCGACATGCCAAAACATGAATTACTACCATTGGGCAAGATTTGACTTCCATATCTTTCATTTGACCAAGAACCTCGCACCTTCGTGCTGAGTTACTGACACTTTTGCAACAAGCTGGGTGCCCGTGTATACATCCAAAAACAAACACAGCAACTTATGACTTTCCACAGAGCCGAAAGAGGCTGCTCCGTTTCCTGCAGTTCGTAGTATGCCAAGCCGCGAGAGGGACTGGGAACGGCGTTGCAGTGTTCCGTAGGAACATTGGTGGTGTGGGAGGGCTGCTAGCGTTTCTTTCCACGTCCAATAAAGCAGACCTGGCCCCTGCCAAGAAACCCGAGTGTCTTCTGCTTTATCTCTCGTGGTGTCTTATCTCTTGAGAAACTTCAAAAGCGCATGTGGCCTGCTTCTCACGGTGGAAGATTAGGCATGTAGTCATGATATAACGCTGCCGATTACTGCCGCCATACTGCTCTTCACATCGCGCTCTTAGCCTCGCACTCTTTGGCCTAAGCATAATCATTGGCAAGGCTCTATTTCACGCTGGCACTCCAATAGTTAACGTACAGCAGGGCGCCTTCTCTGACAAAGGGCCTCTCAAGACGAAGTAAGACATGCTTTCAATCTTTCAGCATATCGGGCGTTGGTGCAGTCTTACCGATTATCTGATTAGATAACGTCGCGCACCCACTTATGGGCACCCCCCCCATCTGGGCACCCCACTTACCACCTATTTACACTAAAAGTGCTACTTTCTACCCTACTATTATAATACTAGTAATAATAGCTATAAAGAAGGTAGAGTATTTAATAAGTAGAGATTTACTTAAAGTTTTAGAAAATATAGTATTTAAATACTTTAATATACTATTTGCTTAGTAATAAGCATATTAGTGTAACTATTAAGTTTTATATAGAATTTAAAGCAAATTTTATATTAATATACTTACTATAAGAAAATAATTATAATTAATCTACTTTAATATAATAATATATATAGCTATAGTATATATATAAAAGCACTTTAGATCTTATTATATAAAGCAATAGTAAAAAGATTCTATAATAACTTTTTTACTAGTAAAAGTTTACTATAGTAAAATATTAATTATAGACTAAATTAGTAGGTAGTTCTATTTTTAAGTTTAAATAAGCTTTAATGTAGCTATAATATAAACTAATACTAGTTTAATAAAGTAAACTTTTATTAAATACTTTATTTACTTATATATAGTATAATAAGAGATAGTAGGATTGTAACGGGCTGGGCCCGTATGAGGCCTTGCTGGATATCGCGGCCACGGGCGACCCCGGGTCAGGCCCACCACGGAATCCACGATGCCGACAATCCGATGGCCAGTGCGGCATGGGCCGCATGGCCCTGATCAGGCCGCTGCGAGGCGGAGATTTGTTGTTCTTCCCTTCTAATCCTCATCTGAGGATACTCGTAGTAGTCGCCATAGCCTGTTGCAAATACACACGCCTTGGACCGTTACATTATCCTCAGATCCCAAACACCAGGATCCTCTATACTAGACGGTCGGTTCGTCTAGTGAGGACGGCCAGAGTCTGCGCGATTAAGGACGTCGGAGCCTTTCTCTAGAAGTAGCGGTCTGGCGGAGGCTGGAGGACAGAGCCTCGTAGCTTAGTTGAAAAAGGGACCGTCAACCAAAATAGCTACAGAACCCGTGGACCCGATCAGAGTAGGACTGATCAGGAGTACCCCGTCTAGTCTCAACAGAACCACGTTGTGGTTGCGGGACAAAGGATAGACCGGAAGAGCCCCAGAGAACACAGTGTGTTGCGGGAGCTATCGACATGGAGGGCAATATGAATGCCGAACCATCTGAGAATCCACAGCAGCTGGTGCAGCTGATCAGTCAGCTGGCTGCCCAGCTACAGGAGATGCGAACCACCCAAGCGGCCGAACGAGAGGCCCACGGAGAGCAGATTCGACTGCTGCAGCAAGCCCTAGCCGCACCTAGGCACCCGACAACGACCCCAAACGAGACCCCTACAACGACTGCAACCTCCACCCCCCCTGATCAGGCTCAACCGATAACCGCGCTCCGAAGAAAACACCAGATACCCGACCCTCCGAAGTTCGATGGTACCCGTAAAAACTTCCGACGTTGGTTCTTGGAGATGAAAGGAAAGATCCGCCTAGATAGGAGAGCCTTTGACTGTGACGCTGATATATTTGGATATATATACGCCAGGCTGGATGGTACAGCTCAAGCAATGGCGTCAGCGTACTACGCTCAGGGTGGAGCAAACGGAGAAGAGTCGCCCGACCAGTTCATGAGCTACCTGGAAAGTTGCTATGGAGACCCAAACGCCAAGGCCAGGGCACTCAGCCGACTACGAACGCTCCGCCAGAAAGAGTACGAGAGCTTTGCTGTTTTCCTCCCTAAGTTCGAGAAGGAACTGGCCGAGAGCGGAGGAGGCGAATGGGTTGACGTTGTAAGAATCAACTACCTTGAAGGAGCCTTGAATGCGACCCTACGCAGCCACCTGATCAGCGTGGCTGATATCCCGGAATCTTACCCCGAGTACACCAGGCTCTTAATGAAGATCGGATCTCGCCTAGACAACCAGTCCTCTCAGGAACGCCAAGAGAGGCAGCGACGAAGGCTGTCTACCCCTGGTCAGGCAAAGCCTAAGTCCCCTACAAGACCACCTCACGACAAGATGGACTGGGAGCCTACCAAGGTCAGTAAGACCAAGGCCCCTGACCAGGGAGGGAAGAAGAGGGACGTAAGGACCAAAGACTTCCTGTGCTATAGGTGCAGGAGGCCAGGGCACCTCGCTCGGCACTGTGAGGACGTAGAAGAGAAACCTCCGAAGGCAAAGACTAAGAAGTCGAAAGTCAAGAAGTCCAAGACTAAGCTTGTTGCCGAGAGTAGCTCGGAGGAATCGAGCGAGACGGAGTCTGACCAGACCTCAGAAGACTCGGGAAAAGAGTAACTCCTGGCGAAAAGCGCCGCCAGGAGGTAGAAGCAAGAAAGGAGTGGCGGAGTGTTAGGAAGAACATGGATAGTGAGCCCTTTTATGTTAACATCGGAATCAATAACACCCATTACACCTACGCCTTGGTGGATAACGGGTGCCTCACTTACGCCACAATCAGCGACACCTACGCTACGAAACTCCGCTTGCCGCGTATCAGCATACCACCGAGAGCCCTCGAACAGGTCAACGTCACAGTGCCTGGGGCTATAGACACCGTCACGTACGCCAGCATCGACATCGACGGGTACAAGAGACGACGATTGTTCTTTTACGTCATCCCTGATCAGGAGGACGACGTGATCCTTGGACAATCCTGGATGAAAGACGATGATGTGGTCGTCCGCCCAGCAACCAACTCCCTGCATATTGGAGTAGCAAACCACACGGTACAAGGAAGGAAACCCGGGCAGGAGGATCACCGGTTTCCTCTACAGAAGCAGGCGGCATCAGTGTTCATGGCCCTGATCAGGCGCGAGAGACGGGAAAACCCGGCGGAAGGTACCGGTATGAGAATTTTTGCCGCAAGTATCGCGGATATCGAGAAAGCCTTGGCCCCTAAGAAGAAGACGGACCCAAGAGACAAGCTCCCTAAACACTATCACCAGTTCCTTCCGGTCTTTGACCGTAATCAGGCCGAGAAGCTTCCGCCGCACAGGAAGGGGATAGACCACGAGATCCCCCTGGAAAAAGACAACAACGGCCGAGAGCATCAAGCCCCCTGGGGACCACTATACGGTATGTCCAGGGAGGAACTGATAGTGCTGCGGAAGACCCTTACCGACCTGCTGGACAAAGGGTTCATTAGAGCTAGCAGCTCCTCGGCCTCCGCCCCCGTACTTTTCGTGAAGAAGCCTGGCGGAGGCCTGAGATTCTGTGTTGACTACCGAGGTCTGAACGCAATCACGAAGAAGGATCGATACCCTCTCCCCCTGATCAGCGAGACGCTGAGGGCGGTATCACAAGCCAAGTGGTTAACAAAGCTAGACGTTATTGCAGCCTTCCATAAGATCAGGATAAAGGCAGGGGAGGAATGGAAGACTGCATTCCGCACCCGGTACGGCCTGTACGAATGGATGGTCACACCCTTCGGGTTAACTGGGGCCCCGGCGACCTTTCAGCGATACATCAATCACACGTTGAGGGACTACCTTGATGAGTTCTGTTCTGCCTATATCGACGACATTCTGATCTACTCGAGCGGATCGCTCGCAGATCACCGAAGCAAGGTTAAGAAGGTCCTGATCAGATTGCAGGAGGCAGGGTTACAGATCGATATCGACAAATGCGACTTCGAGGCAAAAAGCGTGAAATACCTCGGATTCATTGTCGAGGTAGGAAGGGGTCTAAGAGTCGACCCTGAGAAAGTCAAGGCTATACAGCTATGGGAAACGCCCCGATCAGTAAGGGGAGTCCGATCCTTTGTGGGGTTTGCCAACTATTACCGACAGTTCATACCCCAATTCTCAGCCGTCGCCCGACCCCTCACTGCCCTGACGAAGAAGGACACCCCGTTCGTATGGTCTGAAGAGTGCCAGGACGCCTTTGAGGACCTAAAGGCCCGTCTGATCAGTGCGCCGGTACTAGCGCACTGGGATCCAGAACGAAAAACCGTACTAGAGACGGATTCCTCCGGATATGTGATCGGAGGTACACTCTCTCAGTACGATGAAGAGGGTCTACTACGTCCAGTAGCGTTCTTCTCGAAGAAGAATCTCCCCGCGGAATGCAACTACCCTATTCACGACAAGGAGTTGCTTGCCATAATACGGTGCTTAGAGCACTGGGACGCAGAGCTCAGAAGCGTCCGAGAATTCACCATCGTCACAGACCACCTCAACCTTAAGTACTTTACTACAAAGCGACAACTGACCGAACGTCAAGTTAGATGGGCAGAGACACTGTCTAAGTACAACTTCACTATCCAGTATAGGCCCGGGAAGCTAGCCGTTACCCCTGACGCACTGTCGAGAAGGGAGCAGGATATGCCCCTAGGGGAAGAGGACGACAGGTTGAAAGGACGAGAGTTACAGCTGTTGAAAGAAGGACGGAAGAGCCTTCGCGTAAACCGCGCCGCAGTACTGAGCCTGGGGCCGAGGTGCCCTGATCAGACCAAGACGACCATCAGGGCCGGTTTTGTATCAAGCGGGGACGCTGATGGAGGAAGCGACGAGTCTCCTAAATGGACTGAGCCACCAGTGAACCCCTTCGAAGACGACCCTTTGAAGAGCCTGTGGGACGTTGGGTTAGAGAACAACAACCGGTACTACTTGATCAGGGACGCTGTACAGCAAGGAGCCAAACAGCTGCCCTCTACGTGGGGAATCCCTATCATGCTGTCGGAGTGCACAGTCGACGGAAAACGCCGGCTTTGCTGGAGGGACAGGATATGGGTCCCGCATTACGAGCCTTTGCGAACGCGGCTGATTCAGAGCATTCACGACTCCGTGTTATCAGGGCACCCGGGCAGAGATGTGCTTAAGTCCCTGATCAGTCGGACGTTCCACTGGCCAGGGCTGTCTCAGGACGTCCGGCAATTCACCCGCAACTGCGACGTTTGTGGACGAGGCAACGTCTGGAGAGAGAAGCGCAGAGGGCTTCTTAAACCGTTACCGATACCCGAGCGATTTTGGGCAGAGATATCGCTCGACTTTATTACCGACTTACCTACAACGAGGAAGAAGAACAAGAACCTCTTGGTTATTACGGACAGGCTGTCTAAGAACGTTATACTGGAGCCTATGTGGGAAATTTCGTCCGAAGCAACAGCGAACACTCTTGCTACTGCCTTGATCAGACACCACGGAACCCCCAGAGCAATAGTGACTGATCGAGGGACACAATTTGTCAGTCAGACGTGGAGGCGCCTGTGTCAGCTCCTCAGAATCAAACAGAGACTCTCTACAGCCTACCATCCGGAGACTGACGGAGCCACGGAGAGAGCTAACCAAGTAGTAGAGACCTACTTGCGGGCCTTCTGCTCGTATGCTCAGGATGATTGGGACGAATTGTCCCTAGTGGCAATGATGGCTATTAACAACCGACCGGCGACATCTACAGGGATGAGTCCGTTCTTTGCCACCCACGGATACGACATCGACCTGATCAGGGTGGACGAGCCATTGAGAACGGACGACAGCACCCCTATCGCGAAAGCTGAAGGATTTGTGCAGAGATTGAAGGACGCTACGGAATGGGCCCAAGCCGCCATGGCCACGGCTCAAGAGCGACAAGAACTGTACGCCAACGCGAGGCGACAGCCGTCCGATCAGTTCAAACCGGGCGACAAAGTCTGGCTCAGGTTAACGAATGTGAAATCAGACAGGCCCTCAAAGAAACTGGACTGGGTGAACGCCAAGTATACGGTTCAGGAGACAGTCGGAACACACGCGTGCAGGTTAGACACGCCGCCTGGGATACATAACGTCTTCCACGTGTCCCTCCTGCGGCATGCCGGAAACGACCCTTTTCCATCGCAGGAACAGGACGATATACAACCCGCCGCCCTTGTGTCTGGACCTGATCAGGAGTACGAGGTCCAGGAGATACTGGATAAGAAGAAGCACGGTAGGGGTTGGAAGGTCCTCGTGAAATGGACGGGTTGGGCGAAGCCGACGTGGGAACCACTCAGCCAGTTTCAGGACACAATAGCACTAGCTGAGTACGAAGAGAAACACGGCCCCCTTCGGAAGGGGAGGAGGGGGGTATTGTAACGGGCTGGGCCCGTATGAGGCCTTGCTGGATATCGCGGCCACGGGCGACCCCGGGTCAGGCCCACCACGGAATCCACGATGCCGACAATCCGATGGCCAGTGCGGCATGGGCCGCATGGCCCTGATCAGGCCGCTGCGAGGCGGAGATTTGTTGTTCTTCCCTTCTAATCCTCATCTGAGGATACTCGTAGTAGTCGCCATAGCCTGTTGCAAATACACACGCCTTGGACCGTTACAAGGATTTTATATATAAAACTTAAGAATTTTCTTTTTACAATTATTATAAGCTTATAATAATATAAGTCTTTACTATTTATTTTTTTACTTATAATAGAGGTAAATAGCTTTTAAATGCGTATTTTAGTTTCTTTATAGCTCCTATAATTAAATTTTAAAGGGTAAAATAAAAAGTAGCACTTTTAGTGTAAATAGGTGGTAAGTAGGGTGCCCAGATGGGGGGGGTGCCCATAAGTGGGTGCGCGACGTTACTGATAGCTGAGGCGGACCTGTGTAACCTGAAGCGCTGTCAGGCCTGATGGAGAGACATGCTTTCATTTGATCAGCACAAGTGTAGGAACGCCTCGGCTGCGGCTACATTGGAGAAGCAGCGTTCGATAACAGCGAAGGACGCCTCCAAGTGAGGGACTTTGGAGGATGCGGTCATGAAATACAACGTGCGTGGCGTACCTTAGGGCGTCACTAGCACAGGCTAGAAAGCGGGTGCAAATGCGTCATGGGGACTAAGTACGATACATTTAACCACCACCTCAACTTGAGAAGGCCGACCAAAACGCTTTCGCAAGCCTTTCTTCTTTCTTACTAGTGTGCTTAATCTTCTGGTGCCTGGCAAGAAAAATGGTGTGATTGTTTCCAGGATGCGTTTCTTTACTTCGTGCAATGATGTTTCGATCAGTTGGAGACAAAAGTAAAGTGACGCAAAGAACCACACTCTCTTTATATAAGCACCAGCGGCGTTTTCAATATTCATGATGTTTCTGATCGAAGAAGACACTCCTACTTAGAAAAATTTGATCTCAATCTTTCCAAACATTAGATGTAAGAAGTCATGTTCGTAGAGGTATTCATAAGTGAAGTAGGGGATGAGCGGCAATTGAAGTGTGTGTATCTTGAGGATGACACCCCCCCCCCCCCCCCCCCCCCCGCCCTTTCATAACGAACAAGCTTGGGGCTGATGTGAGATACTCCCGCAACCCCTCCCAGGGTCAACCGATTTGTCTCGCTCACTTACTGCAGAACACTAAAAAGAGAACCTTTGGGAATCCCGGGCCATGATTAGTCTGCCATATCTTTTCAGAGATCAGTACCAGCCTTGTTGGCCCATGCACCCTCACACAGGATGTCGCCGCCCATTTTGTCGCCCATTTCTTCAGTTGTATAGTAAACTTATTCTCTAATGAATATAATGTACACCTTAAAGATCAGAAAGAGTGACTCGGGAGAAACTGTTCATCGTTCTAATGGTAACACATCGCACTAGCCAGTTAATGTGACAAGGGTAAACGACACATCTGCAAATGGCGATGCAGGCTACCGATTTGATTCCGTGCTTTCCGTCTTGTAGATCGCAACTACGGGGGCGCCATTACCTGTCAAGAGTGCAGATTGGGGGAATAGCCATTTGCAAGATAGTGAGGTTCTCCGATGCCATGACGTTTGGACAAGGCGTAACCGAATTCCAACCTTCATCTTGTCAGTATTTTGCGAATTTTATTCTTCCCTGGAAGTCTCTGATCTTTCTACGGGCATGTTGTAGAGCCGATGACAATATGGTTGGTCTGTCAAAACTGGCTAAGGCGAGCATCGTCCCATCTTTCGGGCGTTCGTTGTTGTTACCATGCTGTCAGCAACTGGGGGCTTGCACGAATGAGAAGGCTATCGCAAAACCGGAGGCCTTCCCGCATTCCTGGGTCTACATTGACAGGCCGAACTACTGCATAAAACTGGAGGCCTGCTCGATGTTGGCCAATCGGTCTGCGGTTGACCGGTCTCTGTGTAGCTTCAAGATCCCCTGTCTTGCTGTCTTGTGGCGTAGTCCCAGACGGCTAGAGAATTGATGATCGGGCCTCCTCACTTGTCACCTCTCTCGTTTACAATTTGCGCATCTCCAGTATCATTGGGACCTGCTGTGGTTTTGGCTGGGGACTGGTATATCAGCGGTTGAACACTTTGACAGCCCATTCTGCGTCACCCCTAGCCGGTCGGGCAGGGTCTGGGGCACAAGGGCCGAGACAGACTTGGCTGGCTTCGGGTAATCCTTCATGGCGGCCACGCTGTGCCGCTCATAGTAGGTACAAACATCAATGAAATCTCTGAGTGTCACTACTGCAGCAAACCCATGGAGAACTCTGCTTACTTGATGACATCACACCCGCATGAGTAAGTCGGCGGTGAAGTTGAGCATCTGTCTGGCCTCTCATGTAGGTGAACAATTGGTTTCTGGCCGTTTAATCATGTGCAGAATATCCAGATTGGCACGTCTACCTGAGTTCTTTGGCGTATAAATACTCAAGCCAAGAGCTTCTTCTTCCTGTGAGCTGTGTGTCGAAAGACAACTCCTCCATTCACATAACATTCAACCTTACTTCTTCGCACGCTTCCCTTAAGACTAAAGATTGCATATTTGGAACATGATGGTCAACTTGATCTCCCTCGCGCTTCCGCTGGCCTTTGCAACCATTGCGGTGGCACGGGTGTGCCAGAACCTCACGGTCGATGTCTCGATCACGTCGAAGAACGGCGTCTACAACATCTCGGTCCCCGAGACCAACATCGATGTCACAAACATCATGATTGGCCTCTCAACTCAGTCAAACGACTTTTCAGCAGATTACTTCGTCGGTGTAAGAAAAACCAACTATACCAGAACCTCATCCCGCACAGCCCCCCAGCCCCCCAACGCTCCCTCTGCCCCAAAAGAACTAACATGGCCACTCTTCCTATAGTACGCCAACGTCAGCGGCACTTACCAGCTTGCATCAACATATTGTGAACCCGATTCAGGCCCTGGTCGTGTGCTCCAGATCCTTACCCACGGCGTCGGCTTTGACCGTAGTTACTGGGACTTCCCAGCCAACGGCTATAACTATAGCTATGTGGCCCCTGTTGTTGACGACCACGGCTACTCGACTTTCTCCTGGGACCGCGTCGGTATCGCTGAGTCGACACGTGGCGACCCTATCAACGAAATTCAAGGCTGGCTTGAGGTCGCTGCTCTCAAGGCACTGACGGATAAGCTGCGCGCTGGCACCATCCCAGAGGTTGGCTCTACGTTTGACAAGATTGTCCACGTCGGTCACTCGCTTGGGTCGATCCACACGTACGCGCTGACAGCAGCATACCCAGACATCTCAGACGGCATTATCCTGACAGGGTTTGCACCAAACGTAACCTTTATTACAGCCCTTTTGCTTGGCGGCGCCTTTGTCCAGGCTAGCGACTACGCCGAGGGGTATTTCGCGCTTTCGTACGAGGGCGCTATGCAAATCTGCTTCTTTGCGCCAGGACACTTTGATCCGGCTATCCTAAGGTTAGCGTATGAGAGCAGTAGCCCCATAACGGTCGGTGAGCTGTTCACCATCGGGGGGGAAATCGGGCAACTCAATGCGTTTGCGAAGCCTGCTTTCGTCATCGCCGGTGGTAAGTCTGAAGAAGAAAAAACTCCTCACGGGAGATGTCCCCCGGCTGATGGCAATTCTGCCTTGATAGAAAGAGACCTCATATTCTGCGGGGGTGATTGCTATGCAACTGGCATTCCCGAGCTGCCCTCGATCCCGGCTGCGTTTGGTTTTCTCCTCCAGGGAGCGACCCCGTTCGAGGCCGCCGTAGTTAACGACACGGGGCATGGTCTGACTCTTGTACGTCGGTCCCGATCCCCGTCCCCCAGCTCCGTTGAACGATTGCTGACCGTTAGCTTCTCCAGGGCTACTCCCATGTCGAAGTGACTGGCAAGATCCAAGAGTTTCTAAGCGAGAACGGCTTGGCCAACAAGGCTTCTTGTTCTTGAACAGTTGCCACTTTTGCCGACCAGATTCAGAGGGCCTTTTGTAATGCTGAACAAACATGGATAATGTTAGGGATGAAGCAGAGGGGAACGAGAAAAATCCCACACAAACAAGACTGGGAATAGGATTTCCCGTAAGTGATGTATTAGACTGATGTAGTTGAATGCTTTATCTAGTCTCATCGTCAATTTCCCTTCCAATAGAGCACAAATTCCTGTGTACAGAGCATTGTCCATTCGTATGAGCTCGTCATGAAATAGTCTGTAAAACGACGTAAGTCTAAGCTAGTCTGAACCCGGCTTAACTAACTAGTTGTACAAATGCTCAACTCTGACGAGAGGTGTGTTTGAAAGAGTTCCATCGAACCAACCACATTCTCCTTAGGAAAGCATTAAGACCCAGGCCGGTTTTATGGAAAAGCTGAGGCTGACGACATCTGCGTAGCGATGGTGACGAACAAGTGGCAGGTGCTGAGGTATTAGCATAGATAGAAGACGTTCTCTTCTAGGATACCATAGATGACTAATCGTGCCTTTCACAGAAACCAAGAAAGCGACTCTGTCTACCAATATCGAGCATCTGCTCAAGGACATACACATGGCAAAAGATGTTGTGTTGTTGACCTGATAATACCCTTATTAAAAACAAAACCACTCCTTATTTTACACCGACAGACGACGCCAAGAAGTTACACTAACGTAGCAAACAGCCGCCCTCACACATGCTAGAAACCCACGACTACTGAGAAATCTTATAGACCAACTTTTCCGCACTCACACCACCCTTGGCCTGTAGTTCGAAGCCTTTGGGAATGTCTTCCAGCCCGCCAAACTCCTTGGTCGGGTTTGGCTTGATGCTTCCGTCCTCCAACCACTTCGGCAGGAGCTTGAGGTACTTCTCCCAGAACTTCTTGTCCTCGGGCTTCGCCCCGTCGATGTTGTCGAAGGCGCCGTACTTGAGGCTGCGTCCGAAGACGGTGTACCCGAGCGTGCTCTCGACCTTGACGCCCTGCGGGGCGCCGACCTCGTCGGCCTTCCGGGGCAGGATGCACATGACGTGACCGCCCTTTGGTGAGACGGCCTTGGCGACGGCGGTGGTGGTCTCGACCTCGCTGATGGTGTCAAACACGTGCTGCAAGTTATCGCCCGCCGCCTTCCTGACCTGCTCGATCCAGTCCTCGTCGCGATAGTCGATCGTGACGTCGGCGCCCAGGCTCTTCAGGAGCTCGTGGTTCTTCTTGCCGCCGGTGGCGATGACGCGTAGACCGGCCTTCTTCGCAAGCTGGATGGCATACAGACCCACGCTGCCGGTACCTCCGTTGATCAGCACGGGGATGGGCTCCTTGGCCGGGTTCTCCGGATCGGGGAGCCCCATGCGCTGGAATAGGGCCTGCACGGACGTGGCGAAAGCGAGCGAGATGACGGCGGCCTCTGAGTCGGTGAGACTGTCGGGGACGGGGAAGACGAGGGTGCTCTCGGTGACGAGGTACTCCGCGAAGGCGCCGCGGAGAGGATCGACACTGGCGCCGTGAACCCAGCCGGCGACGCGCTGACCAGGCTTGAAAGAGGTGCCGTTGGGGTCGGCGATGGTGCCTGCAAAGTCGCAGCCAACGATGCGGCCTGCGGGCACGGCGGCGGTAGATTTCCAGTCGGTGGGATTCTGGGCTACGGCGGAGACTTTGATGAGGATCTCGCCAGGGCCGGGCTGAGGCTTCGCAACCTGGGACTCGGTTAGCAATTGAGTAAAGGGGAAGCGGGTGAGATTGGATGGAATATCTTACCTCCTGGACCTTGGCGGTCTTATCACCTTGGGTTACGAGGGCTTTCATTGTGGCAGCCATGACTGCAGCTTGACTTTTGGGGTGACGTGTTGAGGGTATAGACGGACTATGTGGAAAGATGAATGAGGCAATCAATGAGGCACGGCGATGTTGGTGGTTTGAGTTCGTAAGTGATCAGGGAGTGAGCAAGCGTCTCTGTGAGTGAAATGGTTTCGAGTCGATATAAGGTCTTCCAAGAGGCAGGGATTTGTAAGACGAAGTGCTTAGAAATCTGAACAAAGTGTGGGCGGAAGGCCCCCGATCTACGAGAAAACCGGCCCAAAAAGACCCATGCGCATAAGGATTACGTAGTGTGTATCCGTAACACTGGGAAGAACTTGATGTTCCATAGCTCCACGAAGGGCGGGGACCGGCAATGAAGAGGGCATGGAATTAAAGTTGATGAAACAGTCATCATCTTCTCAGATCATCTCATCATCTGCCGCCGATCCCGAAGCCGTGCGAGAGAGCGTAGAGACCCATTTTCCAGCTCGCGGCCGCGGATATTATTAGCATGTAGCTGAAGCTGCTCACACTAAAACCATGTATGCTCGTTGTGAAACTATCGTCGGACGAACTTGGTGGTGCCCAGTTTCGAAGCCATCCATGGGGGCCGCCTATGCCTGCATAATTCCATGTCCCCTTCGGCGTTGCCCGCCCTGCGGATGAGAACTTGGCTGGTTTGGGTAACTCTTGATGCTCCCCCCCAAAACCCACTACAGTCTCCAGTCCTTCGCCAGCCACGTGTTGGCCTCGTCCCTGGTCGCAAAGTCGGCTGACGGGATGGTAATGGACTTGGAGGCCCTCAATGGTACTCTATTCTACGGTTGTGTTCAACCCTACATTGTATTAGTGTTGTTGATGCCCTTGGGCTGCATCAGGTACCATGATTCTTCACATTGTATACCTAATCAAAACCCTAAAGGAGGCCCTCTTGGAGGCTTAATTTCTTGTTCTTGGTTGGTGCAGACTCTTGTTCTCTCCATGCCGTCAGTATCGATAACACCGATGCACCAACCACGGAAACCAGGATATCGTGCGCCGTTGCAAGTGTCCGTCATCTTGGCGCATTCCAACCCCTCACACAGCCGCCCAGCAGCTTCTTATCGTCGTGCATGTGCAAGGTGACTTCAAAGCAAGGGTTTTGGTCCCCATATTTGTGCTCTTGCGCCATGCCGCCCATGAATGGTAAATACGCTGCCCAACACCGTTCGTCTGCAGACTCGGCCGCGTCTTAAAACATTCCGTCTCTTCAATTTTGACATTACTCACGAGTTAAGGAATCTACGAGATGAAATTTCTTGGAACGGCGGCGCTCCCCTGCGCGCTCCTGAGCTCGGCGGCATGGGCTGCACCCTACACGGAGGCGCTCATCAGCTTACACAAGACGCTCGTCGAGGCTGACTCGACCACCAAGTCGGAAGCCCTCGGGACGCAGGCACTCAAGACTTATCTCGAAACCAACTTCACCGTCGAGCTTCAGACCGTCGAAGGAGACAGACAGAACGTCTACGCGTACCCCGGCAACGGCCGCAAGGCGCGCGTGCTCCTCACATCGCACATCGACACGGTGCCGCCCTACATCCCGTACTCCCGCGACGGCGACGAGATCTGGGGCCGCGGCACGTCGGACGCGAAAGGGAGCGCCGCCGCGCAGATCACGGCGGTCGAGTCCCTCCTTGAGAGCGGCGACATCACCGAGGGCGACGTTTCCCTGCTCTTTGTCGTCGGCGAGGAGTCCGGGGGCGACGGCATGAAGGCGGCGAACAGCCTGAACCTCACCTGGGAATCCGTCGTCTTCGGCGAGCCGACGGAGAACAGCCTCGTGCGGGCGCACAAGGGCGTGCTGGGGTTCAACATCACCGCCGACGGGGTCGCTGGGCATTCGGGGTACCCCGAGTACGGGCGGAGCGCCGTCGACCTCCTCGTCCGCGCTCTGGACAAGCTGCAGGAGACCGCGCTACCTTGGACCGAGGAGTTTGGGAACACGACGCTGAACGTGGGGTTGATCGCGGGCGGCATTGCAGCGAACGTCATCCCCGAGAGTGCCTTTGGGAGGGCCTCCATTCGCGCAGCGACCGAGGATCTGGAGGGAATCAAGGACATCCTCAACAAGGCCGTGTCCGAAGTCACGCCTGAGCATGTCGAACTGACCTTCACCGGACAAGGATTGCCCATCAGCCTGGACTACGACGTCGAAGGTGAGTTTGCTTCTGTCTCGTCTCGGAGAAGCCCTCAGCGACACTGACACAAACCCATACAGGGTTCAACACGACCGTAGTCAACTACTACACTGATGTGCCCCATCTGAACGGCACCCACAAGCGTTATTTGTACGGGCCGGGGACTATTCTTGTCGCTCACTCGGCGGAGGAACGGATCACTGTCTCGGACTTGGAGCTTGCGGTCGAGGGCTACAAGAAGCTGATCCTGGAGTCGCTGAAGCGATGAAAGGTTTGTGGCGCTCGAACCGGCGTTGGACCCGTGACTTCTCAAGCTCGTGAAGGCTGCCGACGGGATTACAACTAGAAAAGAAAAAAACGAAAGAAAAAAAAGAACAACTATCAAGGTTGTTGAGCAAGCCTTCGACTCAGTGGGAGTGAATCCCTGTTGTACAAGGTCTAGGAAAATAGGAAAGTGACCCATCTGTGTAGATCGATGAGTCCTGGCCATGGCATTCCCGAACTCATCTCTCGCCCAAGTCTCATGAATCAGTTGGAGTGAGTGAGTGAGTGAGTGAGTGAGTGGATGAGTGAGAGTGAGTGACATCAGGGTGGAGTGTGAGAACGAGGTGAGATTCACTCAACGAAGAAAGAGTACGTACTTCCGTGGCTCTCATAGATGGCCTGTGCTGACAATGACGTCAGCTAGCGGGGCAGGCACGTCCCCCTCCTTCGCAATGCCGCAGCACGTGACGTCTTAGCTCACTCACTTCGAGCTCGCACCCCGGCTGCCTCGCCAGCTGCGGGACCACCCGCCGGCCACACTCTCTACACTACTCTGTACCGAACCTTACCTTACCTTACTCGACTCGACTGAGCTAGCACCAGTTGAGCGTCCAACGGTAACCTGACCTGACCTGACTCGCTCCTTCAGGCTAACCACGTCGTCCATCGCTGATCGCGGCCACAAGCCGACTGCAACCATGTCCAACTCCCGCGGCCTGCCCGATGTCTTGATGACAAAGGTCGACGAGTACGTCGACTCACTCGCCCCTCAGATCCAGCCACGTATCGCCGCTGAGATCGACACCTTCCAGACGAGGACCATCGACAGCCTCGAGGACCAGGTCATCGACGCCTTCCGCTCTCTCTTCAACAAGGACAAGCCCTCGGGCGATGGCTCACGAGGCCTGAACGACGCGCCTCCGGACTCGTACGGAGTCCAGTCTCTGCCCTTTGCCGACGAGATCGGCAAGCTCACGCGCAGCTTCAGCGTCATCACAGACGAGGCCGGAGACGACCTGCGGGACATCTTCAACCTCACCGAAGGCCGCGGTGACGGTCCCGAGACCCAGTCGCGCGGCGTCAGTCACACCGACTCCTTCTCCGGTGCCAAGGGCTTCCTCTCGTCTGCCATCAACGTCGTTCAGGACCACCTTGACAAGAACAAGGGCTCCGGCGGACAGGGCTTCGAGCTTGACGGCCTCCTCGGCGTGCTCAGCAACACCGTCAAGGACGCCGCCCGAAACCCGGAAGAGAAGGCTCGTGTCATCAGCCCAGAGATCAAAGAGAAGGTCGGCCTCAAGCTGCGGGAGCAGCACGCGCCCATCGCCGAGCAGTTTACTCGCATCGCGTTGGATCACATCAAGCGCTGGCTGCGCGGCAACACCAGCACGCGCGACCTCGGCGACGGCGTCAAGGGCGAGATCGAGGACCAGGTCAAGGACTTGGTCAAGGGCCTCGGCGGCCTCTTTGGCAACAAGAAGAGCTCCCAGGAGGGCACTCGCGGAATCGGCGACCGCGACGGCGGCGACGGGGACGGCAGCAGCGGCGGCTTCTCCAAGGTCATCAGCAACAAGCTCAGCACCGGTCTCGCCAAGGTGCACAGAGAAGTGCGTCTCGAGTTCCGCAAGATCCTCGGCGGCATCGAGAAGCAGCTCTTCGAGCTGCTGCCGGACGCCTTTCAGCGGCCGCTCGAGAAGATCCTTGGTGGAAACCCCTTCGACTCGCAGCTCGACCGCGACGCTGGCGGCAACGCCGACCGCGGCTTCGGAGACGACATCAAGATCAAGCTAGTCAACAAGATCCGCGGCCTCGTCCGCAAGGTACAGGAGACGCTGCGCGAGAGCATCCTCGGCGTCGTCAACGGCGGCCACCGGAAGTTTGAGCGCGAGAGCTGGGTCTTCGTGCAGAACATTGTCGAGCAGAAGGTGCAGAAGTACCTCCCCAAGGTCAAGATCGACGTGCCAGACGACATCGGCAACGAGAACGTCAGCGTCGGCGCGCCGACGGCCGGCTCGCAACTCGACGGGCCGGGTGGTGGTCACCAGTCTGGGCCTCCCCAGGGCGGGAACTACGCTCCTCCTCCGCCGCACGAGCAGTATGGCGGGCACGGGTCGCATCAGCAGTCGTACAATCCTCCACCTCACCAGGAGCACCGACCCGACCAGCACCAGCAGTACCAGTCTCACCAGGAATACCGGCCCAACGAGAACCAGCCGCCTCAGTCGTACCAACAGTACCACACGGAGCAATACCAGAGCCAAGGGCACAACCAAAGCTACGGCCAAGGGGGCCAGAACTATGGAGGAAACCAAAATTACGGGGGAGGTCAGGGCTACGGTGGCAACCCGGACCACAGCCAATACGGCGACAACCCGCGGTACTGAGGGAGATAATCTCCGCTGGAAGGCACATGAGACAGCATCAGAGACCGGGAGATTGCATAGGGACATTGGAACACATTTATTGCCAGCGAGACGGGACGGGAAGTGGGCGGAGCAATGGATTTGAAGTAGCACAGGCTAATGAATTATGAATATGAGCAGCATCACCCGGCATTGACCAATTTTGTAGCCTTCATCTCGTAGTCCTCTTCTCAAGCTCCACCTATCGGTACACGATAAAGCCTTGACCCTCGCAGACTCGACCCTCGAAGTGGACGGGAGGCCTGAAGCGTTGTCTGTCCGGGATGAATGCTCCTCGTGGTCTTCGGCGCCTTGCTCGACTAAATGCTTTGATGACTTCCAGCCTCTTGATGTCGACTTGGAGCCTGCGGATGCTTGCGGGAGCATGGGACTGGATACTAGATAATCCTCAGGCTCGTACACAATTCATCAAGATTTAGAGAGGGCAACAATAGAAGCCGGCAAGTCTGATAGTAGGTCCAGTTGGCTTCATCACTGATCAGGGCGTGAAGCAAGACATACACGGGCTCACAGCAACCAATCTCTAACCTTGGCGACGGCAATAACGGCAACACAACAGGGCTGGTTCACGTGGGAGAGCAGAAGAAAGATCATGTCGGGGAAGCTATGTAATTCCCAGGCCGCCTAAGCGTCCAATTCCTTGATCTCTCGATCGTGCAGTAAAGTGAGCAAGTCTGTTCCGAATCGTAACTGTGAAAGCCTGCCAAGAATCCCATGTTGCGGCGGGGCCATCGTCAGCCAAAGTCGGGAAAATGAGCAGCTCTCATGCCATCTTCCGCTGCCAGATCCAACAACCATGTAGAAAACCACCGATTCCGCCTCCATGTACGCCTTAGATCTCGCCATCGTCCTTCACCTGGGAGCCGCCGGCATCAGCATCAACTTCAGCATCCTTCGAGGCGCCACCCTTGTCATCGGCCTCCTCCTCGGGAGTCTCCTCCTTGGCAGCAGCGGCGGCGGCAACGGCAGCCTTGCCCTTGCCCTTGCGGGCGCGCTTCTTGGTCGGGGTGCCCTCCTCTTCGGCGCCCTCCTCGGCAGCCTCGGCGATCTTCTTCTTGCGAGGGGTGGCGACCTTTCTGGGGCGCGGGGTGGTGCCGCCGGCGGCCTCGTCGCCGACGGCGGAGAACCAGTCATGCTTTTCGGCGGCCTTGCGGACGAGGTGGCGCACGCTGTCGCCGCTGGCGAAGCCGGCGTCCTCGGCGATCTTGGCAAAGGCGGCGCTGGAGGTCGGACGGGCCACGAGTTACATGATGGCGAAGGCGAGTTTGATCTCGCTCTCGGTGGCGTTGGTGCCGAAGGCGACGGGAGCGGCTTTCGGGGGCATCGTTGCGGTGGTGATGATGATCTGACGCCAGGAGAGAGAGGGGGAGTTAGTTGTGATGTGCAGGAACCAGGGGCAACAGTTTGGGAAAGGTTATGAGAGACTCACTGAGAAAGTGTACTGAAGTGTTTTCTGGTAGTGTTTCAATGGTTGAACTTGACTTTTTTTCGTTTGACTTAAAGAGGAAACCGAGTTTGTTTGGTGTTGAGGAAAGAAACTTGACAGGGTTTCCAAGAAAAAGGCTAGGGCTTTAAAGTCCTGGCTTCATAAATCCAAGGCCATCTTCTCAAACAAGAAGGAACCAAAAAGGGGACTGACGGGGCCTTCTCGTTTGGATGTGGATTGGCTCTAGACGTTTACCATGGGTTGGAAGACTGGGTTTTAGGTGTCTGGGTCTTGTTATGTCGTGAAGCCTTGTCATTGAGAGCGTGAAACAGGTTTTCTGTGAACGGACCGCAATCCTCTACAGGACAACAAGTCAGAGATCTTGAAAGAAGGTGCTTGAAGCTATGTGAATGAAGAATATGTGGTCAAAGCCATAACCGAGTGTGTCTCTGCAGGCTATTGCACTGTGATAGGAGTGTCTGTAAATATGTGATTCACACTCTTAAGTTTTGTTCCATGCCTGCTGTCTCAGGTCAGGCCAATACTGAGATTGTAAGAAGTTGCAAAATGCCTAATGCCTTAGTGAGAGGGATGCAGATGAAACCTATTAAGGCAGTAACAAAGAGGCGGTGTTGAAGGTGGACAACTAAAGTGTGGCAAAACACACCCAAGTCATAACAGGAAGTCAGCTTTATACAAATTTATAGCAAAGGCACCATTGAAGTTTTCCTGAGATCATTTGACAGAGTACATAGCATCCTACGATGCGGAGCATCTGAGGCCGTGGAGCTTCCTTTTCCGCAACAGAGTACATGGTCACAAGGTTTCCATATTATGCGCTATCAATAGTGGGGATGGCATTCACTAGTCTACTCTCTACTTTTCTTAGAAAGACTGCTGGTTCCATCTTGGTTAGGAATAGACAGAGCTTTGATGTTGAAGATGAAGTTATTCTTAGGTAGGTAATTGGTTCCATGAGGCATCAATTAGAAAAGAAACGATAAGTATGTCGGTTGTTGGTAGGAATGGTATTATATAATCCTCATATCATTTAGGCCCTCTCAAGTGAGCTTCTCCTGATGAAACAGCCAATTAAACCCTCCTTACAAGCCGACGGCCGAGCGGATTGCGTCGACGACAATGTTTTTGTGATCACCGCCGGCCTCCCACATGGCAAATCCAGCCAGCTTGGACGAGGTGATGTACTTGCCCTTGGCCGTGAGAGACTCGACGTTATCGTACGAAACCCAGATCTGGGCAGTCTCGTTGTAAAGGAACGGCTATCAAATTTTCATCGTCAGCTAATCATTGACCAGACTTCTTGCAAAACAATCACTCTCTGACGTGAGACCAGGGGGGATACACATACCGTCTGGCTGCAGTCGTCGTAGCCGGTAGCGATGCCCTCGCGGGGCTTGCCCGCGTCGTCGAGGAACTTGCCCTCGGTGACCATGCTCCAGAAGGTGTACGTGCCGCTGGGGGGCTGGGCGTTGCCGCAGTCGTCGATGGGTGGGTCGTCGTCCCAGCTGCTGCCCTGGAAGCGGTGGCTGCTGTTCTGCGGCGGGTAGGCGTTGAGGACGCCCGGGGCCGTGAAGGCGCTGGTCGAGTTGACGGAGAAGCCGTGGCCGTAGGCGCCGACGGCGAGGACGAGTTTGCTGGCGGGGATGCCGGCGTTGATCCACTTGTCGACGCCCTCCTTGATGCCGCCCTGGTTGTTGCGGGAGTCGCACGAGAAGGCGAGGGGAGCGTTGGGTCCGCCCGTCGCGGCCCAGGCGCCGTAGATGTCGTAGCCCATGACCATGAGGTAGTCGAGCGTCTCGGTAAAGGGCGCGAGCGTGCCGTTGGCGCTCGAGACGCCGGCCGCGTCGAACCAAGGGTTGAGGCTGGTGGCCGCCGTCAGGAACAGGGGCTTGGTCTGCTTCTGCCTCAGCTCCTTGAGGAACTCGATGAAGTTGGCCGTGTCATTGGGGTTGATGGCGTTGCAGCCGAGGCCCTGGCGGTTGGGGTACTCCCAGTCGAAGTCCAGACCTGCGACACAGATTAGCATAGGAGGCTTGTCGTTTGCGCGGCTCTCGGTCCTCTAACTCACCGTCCAAGTTGTACTTCTCGACAAGATCCAAGCAAGTCTTGACGAAAGCGGTGCGGTTCTCGGCGCTGCCAATGGAAGTGCTGAAGAAGCGGCTTCCAGTCCAGCCACCGATAGAGACGAGCGCCTTGACGTTCTACAAAGGAATCAGCAATCGTGTCACGTAGTCACGAGTCACGGCGGGGGGGATCTGGACTGAGAGACATACGTGCTCATGGGCGGCCGAGACGAAGACCGGCAGCTGGTCGGGAGCGGACTTTGTCAGGTTGAGACTGCCGTCGGCCGACGTCTCGGCGAAGGCGTACTTGACATCCGTGTACTTCTCCCACGGCATGCTCGAAACGGGGAACCCGCGGTTGGCGTGGTATCCCGCAAAGTACGTCGAGGCCACGATGCCGGTAGTGGCGTTGTCGGGGCATGGCGCGGCCGAAGCACCCACGGCCAGCAAGGCCGCGAGCGACAGCTTAACGAAGGACATGATAGAGCGAAGTCGGAAGAAGACTTGAACTGTATCAAAAAGAGTGTAGTGAAGTTGGAAAGTGTTCAGCTCGAGGCTAACGAGCAGGAAGAAGAAGGCGAACCCATCTCGGTTTGGCGTGACACTTCGGGGTTACTTAAATGACGGCACGTCGACATGGCGCCGCCGTGTGCACCGCTTCACAACGTTTCCGTCCCGACGCAATAGAGTTCATCACAGCCCCGTGTTGACGAAGCAAACTAATTGCTTTTTCTGGGGCCGCGGGGACCAACAATTCAAGGAGAGCGCATGACTGACTCGGCGCCAGGGAGATGACGACCATGGCCCGCAGGGTTGATCCAGGTGCCGGACCCGAAAGGTTGGTCTGATATGTGGTCTCTGGTGGTGAATTCAATATCATGATGGGCATTACAAGGCCATAAACAGCGCCGTGATATATTGCGGCATATGAACCCCTGAGCCCTGCGCGGCAAACCGGTATGCACGATGTATGGAATGTTGTTTTTTTGGCTGCTCCCCTCCCCCTCCCCCTCCCCCTCCCTTCTCCCCCCTATTCTTAGACGGGCAAAGTCTTGTTGGGTTCCCACGGGAGCCCAGGGTGTCTCTTGCAGCCGGGCCGTCCGGAAGGCGCTGGGCACTTTGGACAAGCAACGGGAGATCGGACTGGGCGAATAACTGCCATATTGCCATTGTCTTGGCTCTGGGATTGAGGGGGAAGACGAGGCATGGCGCAGTGAATGGCCACCACGCACAGCCGCCGTGGACAAGAAGATCCTTCATCCAAGACTCCCAAGAGCGTGAACGCCGCCGCATCAGGAGAGCCGCCACCACCTGGAGATCGCAAAGGGGATTGGTTGGGACACTTGGAAGAAAGTTATGCAATGGAACCCTGAAGAGCTGACCAGCTGGCGTTGCTCGGCCAAGACGGGCTGGTTTTTTTACACTTTTTCTCTTTTTTTTTCGCAATCGCATGTTCGTGTGAGCTGTCAGGCGGTTTGCTGCGGGGGGCCACCTTGGGAGAGGATACGCTGCTTGTCGTTTCGTTTTACGCATACATGTACACAGGCGCACACGCAAACACACACGAGGGCGGTTCCATCCCTCACTTTGGTGAACTCTGTCAGCTTGGTCCACGTCTTGGTCCTCGCAACGACTGGTTGAGCGCGGTGCCGAGGGCGGACACCTGAAACTCCCGGGTAGAGGCATTGCGTTTGTATCTCTGCATCCAGTAACACGCCGCCGCCGGCTGTCTTGTCCTCTTCGAGCGGACTGCACTTCCTCACACGGAGGGGGCCCCTTTTTCACGAAGTGCGCGAGCGATGAAGCATCAATGAACCCTGGGCCGTGCTGTGCGAGTTGGACTCGTCGGCGCGGCGCCGGGGTTGGACCCGGGGGCTTCGGAAGTGCCGATTTCCACCCTTTCGCATGCATTGCATCCCCTTTTGGCCGCCCCTTTTTGACTCCCGAAAGAATTGCTCGGTTTTTGGGCGCGCTTAGTCATCTTGCGAGCCAAAGTTTATATTCTGGGCCTGGCTTCAAATCGAAGGCGGGGGAAATCCCAAGCTGGGAACGAACGGAAACGAAGCTTTCGGTAGTTGTATCTGCTGCCCGGGACTTCACGGATTCTCTCACGAGACTGAAGTGTCAACAGCATCTCACGGAGAGCCCGCAGTGTTTGCGACTTTTCATGTGATGCAGAATGCTACATCGCTTGGCCGTGACGTAACTCAACTAGGCAGCGATAGATATCCCCAGAGCTACTTGTATTGGACAAACTTAAGCAACCCAGATCTCTTCTGATTTTGTACCTGAGAAACGTCTTCTTTCAGTGACTACTGTTGCAGATTTCACTCCTGCGATTGATCCCATGTGCTTGCAAGACGCTGAGCATGGTTTAAGCGACTCTTTACCTGTAACTTCTCCAATCTCTCTCGCGGAAGACTTGACATCATTCCATGCTTTCACCCTTTTATCCATGTTTGGCAAACTCACTCTTTAAGCTTGTTTTGACTGAAATTAGTCATCCCTCCCTCAAAGTTAAGTCACAACTATACAGATATTGTTCGGGCAGTTTATGGTGAACAGACAGTTGATTAAATGAACGCCCCACGTTTGCGCGTCACATGCCCATAGATGGGCAAAATCCTGGTCTTATCAAGGAAATATTCGATACCAGCCCTTCAAAGTGTTCGTATCGCTTGTTTGCTCTCAAACTTACAATTTTAATTGGTTCGTGTGCTATCATTAACCGGTCGTCAAAGGAAGGGGGAGACGGTGCCAAGTGTTGACACATTGTTTAATTTCTATGGTGATCAAAGTGTGCACATAAAAAGACTTCTCCCTGTATACTTTGATCTCAGCAACAAGATGATCAATCCTAGCCCAAAACCTCAGGTTCGATCTGGCTTATGGCTTGCCGGGCGCTTTCATGTCGGCTTGCTGGGCTAGTCTCGTAGCTGGTATAACACCACCATGTTGCCGAGAGGTAGCGTCTTTTTGGGTTGCGAAACGTTTGGAAATCTTCTTTCACATACGAACCAACGCCTGATTTAACCATGGTACATGGACTGGCCATGGGCTGATATATCTCTCCCTTCGTAGGAAGAAACCTCGCCCCGGCCGGTAGCACGGCAGCGGTGGCAAGGTTGGAGCTCGCCGGCTGGGTCTTCAGCTAGTCACGTATGAGAACAATTCCAGGGTATATACGGCCCACACAACGGTTTGTCTGCACACATAGAGAAGTCGCAAACTACGGAGAGAGCAGTGTAATATACTATGAGTTAATATCTATAGAAAATTATACAATACATGTCGAGGGAAAAGTAGCAAGTCTATAGAGAGTATAGGTACATAATCGGAGTGAAAACACCACAGAGACCAATTGGTCAGCTTGTACATGGCTGTGGCTGTCCAGGGCAACACTCCAACTAAGCGCTGCAGAAACTCCAACTGCTCTCGACACCCCAGGAGATGCCGCCCGAAAACTCGGGCTTGTAGCTAGCAGCCGAAGGAGCGTACTGCTGGGTGAAGAGGCTGCAGTAGGTGCCCTTGGCGACCCCGTTCTCCTTGACCATGAAGGCATTGAAGAAGTTGCAGCGCAGCGGGCTGTAGCCGAACCAGGAGGCCCACGACCAGATACCAAGAGACTTGGAGTTCAGGGCGTTCTGAGAGGCGGCGTAGGAGGCGCAGACGTTGGCGTCGAAGGGGCCCGGGAAGAAGTTCTGCCCCATGCAGGTGCTGGGGTGGCTGTGGACCACGCTGCTGCAGTTCTGGGGGTTCGTCCAGCCGGAGGGCGTCGCCGGCGTGGTGGTGTTGGTCTTCTCATAGCCGTTGGAGCCGGCAATCACCACCTGGAAGCCGTTCCGTCCCTCGCCGGTGTTGGTCGCGGCGGCCTGCTCGACGCCGGAGCCCCAGAGGGTGCACTTGTAGTTGGAGATGGACGGCGGGTTCGAGCAAGTGCAGCCGGCAGGGTTGATGGACGGGTCGCGCTCGACGTAGATGTTGATACCGGTGCATAGCTTTGTGCTGTCGCAGAGGCTGGCGCACTGGGCGACGTCGTAGCTCTTGAGAGTGTAGAGGCCGAGGTAGCTGTTGGCGTTGACCGAAGCGTCGAGATCCTTGAAGGTGGAAGCGTATCCCGCAGGGGTCTTGGCGTTCTGGGCATCCTGGTGGAACTCCTGGTACGCAAGGAATGCATCCACAGTATCGGGCTGGACGTGAGGACCGTTTCCTATATTGCATGGTTAGCTTGCCATCAAGAAAGGGCTGAACTGGGGGGGGGGGGGGCTATTAGCCCCCTGTCATTAGCTCATCAAAACTCACCATCAGGTTGGACAGCGCAAGGATCCTCTGGGTTGATGAAGCCGCAGTAGGTACCGACTTCGAACGGCGCCGCGCAGGATGTGGCGGTGGTGAAGGAATTGGTGTTGGTCCAGCTGATTGGCGTACAGGTCGAGGGAGGCGTGGTGATGGAAGCTGCGGATGTGATGACGGTAGAAGCCGTGGTGACGGGAGCAGGCGTCTTCGAAGTGGTAGGGACAGCAGGGGGAGACGTAGTGCTAGTGCAGATCGTCGAGACAGCCTTCGAGGTAGTCTGGGCGGCCGGGGTGTTCCAGGTCTGAGATCCCCCGATGCAGAATCCAAAGAAACAAAAGTTCCGCTTGTCCAGGACATCGCGAGCGACGACAGACTTGGTAGCGCTGGCCGAGGCCACGCCAGTAACCGCAACGGATGCACTCGAAGAAGCAGCAGCGGGGTTGTAGACTCCAGTTTGGCCCGTGGCATAGGCCGGAGGGCCTGTCAAGGACGGCGCCGGGGCAGACAGGATGGCGGCAAAGTTGATGGGCTGGACAGTAGGCGAAGCTGTTCCGAAGCCCGCGAGAGCAACGAGAAACAATGAGAGCATTTTCGACATGTTGTAGCGTGGAGCCGGCAGGAGCTGTGTGGATTTAAAAAGAGTGTCCTCAAAGAGTTAAAGAGTGTCTTCAAAGAGAATGCTGTCAAGAGAACGTGATGCCCAGTGTAAGTCGAGACCTAGAGTGTTGGGATGAACAAGAAGGTAGCCTCTCCAGATTCTTTGGCAGGCAGAGCCGTCTTTATATCAATTCCATTCTGCCAAAATGTCAAACACCTTCATCACCACGGACTCTGGGTGATGTTGATCTGCCGATTGCTCTTCGTAGAAAAGAAAAATCGGCATCTCGAAGCCGAGGAGCGCCTCGTATAGCTTTGGGCGCTTCCCAGAAGTGTGGCCTATTGAACTCACGGCTCAGGCTACTAGAGGCCATAGCTGTTTGTCAACAGCGATATCTGTCAGTCTTCAGCCTTGCTAGCTTGTTCAAGTTGGAGAATCGAGCCAAGGCCGATGTCATCGCGCCGTCAAGCGCGTGCTGCTAACACGGATAGCGGCAGTTCAGGTGGCGCTTCATCGCGCCTCGTAAAGAAATCGAACAATGCGAAACGTGCACTATGCGATGTTGTGGTCCCTGTCAGGAATTTCTTTCGCAGCGGCGGCCTGAATCGTTGGTTAGTCCAAGTCGAAGGGGGCGGCGCAACTGGCGTGAGCTATCGGCTTTGTTGAAGCGGGAATTCGGCATCTTCGCAACAATTTGATTTCCATTCCCTCTCACATAGCAAAGCTCGGAGAACCCAGACGGGAGGGTATTCAGACGGCCCAGACTGTCATCGTCCTGACAATACCTCAGCATTTAACAGATGATTATAAACGTAGCCTCCCCTTCTCTTACATGACGATCCATGGCTGATGTGACAGCAAAAGAGTAGATTGGCCCAGGTGCACCACGGAAAACGTGAGATAAACAAGCACCAATTGGCTTGATGTTTGCTTTCGGGGCCTCGGCTTCGCGACAATCGGAGAGCGAGTCCCGCCCCCCCCTGAGGAGGAAAAAGGTCAAAGAAGGAACTAGTGCAGCCACAAAACCCACTTCTCATGAATGATATCTCTGAAAACTTGCGTAATCCCGTAGGAGAGTTCTCCATGGTTCGCTCCGAATCGTCTTCCGGCATGTTGATGAAGCATATTGACGGACCGTTCCCCATCCACACCCTTCAGAATACCGGTCGTTCCTGCAGCAGCGCGTCTCCCAACGTCCCCTAAAGACTTAGGAGGTGGAAATTTGGCGTTTGGTGGCGGTGGCGAGGTAGAAGCAGGCTCGCGTTCGGTTTGGTCGCACGGCCGCCTGTCGGTCGTCAAAGTGACGGACGCGCGTCGACGGTCGTGTTGCCGACACCGAGGAACCGGGATGCCGAGTTAACTGACTGTAGGTCGTGTTACCGCAGTGATTTCGGTGCGATCTTGCGATGGCAGAACGATAGATGTCAACACAGACCAATGGAAAGCTTTCTTGCATCGAGCGCAGTTCGTCGCTATTTATAGAATCATCAGCCCCTTTCGTAGAGTCAACTGGCAACCTGGCAAAGCAATGCCTTGTCTTTTGCACAACAACCTGTCAACTGGGCAGTCTCTCAGATCGCTTCCCTCTCAGTCAAATAGAGCAAGGCTCCCGAATGTTGCATACATGATAGTCCTTCCTGATTTCCATCCCATCTTGTTGTCAAACTCGGCATTTTCCATCAAAAATATTGATGCTTTGGCTCGTAGATCAGTCAATGTGCGTTCGGATTGGATCTAGCGTTCATAACCTGGCAATCTTCAATGCCTACCGGATCTTGGTGGAATGCTTGAAAAGAATTTCTCACCTGGGGCAAGCAGAACCAAATCTGGTTCTGTACAGTCAGCTGGGGTAGGATTCCTGGTGGAGGGCTTGGTCCTAACCTACGGCCTGTTATGGCGAGCCAACAGTTAGGTATCCAATCCTTTGCAGTATTCAACGGAACAGGGATTCTCTTCACACGCATGTGTATATTATTACTGGTCGTTAGGCTGTTGACAATATCCTGTAATATCTGTCGTCAGGGTTGCGCGGGGCTTCCATGATCAATGGATGCAGGCGGGATATTGAACGGGGTACGAACATTGAAAAGCGATTAACCAGGTAGGCGACTTGCAGATAGGACAGACAATTACTCAGACAGGCAAAGCCCAGTAGAAGCCTATAAATCTACATGCATCTGAGAAGTCAAAAGTGTTTAATCTTCTCAGGTCCTGCCAACGGAAATCTTAGGTAATTATCGGCATCGACCTTGTGCCTGAGACAGGACGAAAAGACCTCCGTATGAAAGTGCCGTTTCTGTATCATTCCGGAGATTCCGCCGACATCAGGCATCACACCCTTGTGGATGCCCTTGCCAACCAATCTCACTGCCCCTCGCCATCGCTGACCGGTTAAAGGTCACTTGCATCGGCCCGGGCTGGCTAGGATAGTGCAGATGCCAAGGACTGATGCTCTTGGATGATAGCGCCATGCCTGTCTGCCGGTGCAGTTCATTGCCGCAAGTGTTCACGGTGGTCGCATTCCGCCGCGACCGCTGAGGCTCTGCAATAATTGAGGCGTTTCTTGGCCGATGCCAAGCTTTATTGGCGGTCGACCTTGGCTTGCTACTAAGGTTTACCAAGCCACTAATAAATCTTGTATGTTTGTCGTCTTGACCAACTGATATTCTACCCGCATCTCATCGAGAAACAAACCTCAACATCGCAAGTTGTGTTGTAAGAGTAGCAGGTCAAACAGCCTGCATTGGCGTTTCATTGATTGAGAAGTCTACAGGCGATTCTTTCGGCGGAGGAACAATACGCCTCGGACAAGGTTAAACCCCCTCGGCGGACAAATGCCGCTTGGCGGCCTAGCGTAACACCGCGGATGATGTTGACTCGCGGCTTGGATCCCGCGCTTTCTCCACCGAAAATGGCTCGATTAAAGCGGTTCTTCGTGATGGGAGCCGGCGGCAACGGAATCGGCAGGTCGATAGTCGAGCCTCTCGCGAATACATGTAAGCAGGCAAGGCACACTTCCGGGCTGTTCCCGGATGCTGTCATGCCATCAACTGCTGCTTGATGGACCTCCTTTCGAGGGGATTACAACTCTCGGTGACGAATGTCCATACATCGGTGGCGATTCTCTGCCGAAGTTCCGTTTGTTTGTCGAATCTGATTGCAAGGTATCAGTAACATCGCACGCTGTGTATCACTTTGATGATGACAGCAGTCTGTCTAAACCTGAAGCCTAGGAAGAACTACACGAGGGAATGCCGTGAGATCGATAGTGTCAAGAAAAAATATCTTGTGTGACTTGCTTGCTACACTACACTCACAAACATCTTGTCTATTGAGAATCGTAAACCATGTCGCAGCTGTGAGTTCCACGCCAAGGAATTGTCGGTCCCATCCGAACATGATGAACAACGTGCACATTCTGGGGTTTTGCGGAGATGACAAAGCTTGGCATAAGGGTCTGTTTAATGTACAATCATGAATGGGACTTGGAATGACTGGTGTGTCCCGCATCCAACGACGACTTCCACACCTCTTCGGTATACCCTCGTGTAGCATGTTTTCGGCCGGAAACTTGGAACAATCCGAAACTCCACACCACACAGATTGTGTACAACCCATGAGATTCGGCCCTTTAGCCATGTGTGTAAGCCATCCAGCTGTCTTTACAAGCCTGTTGAGTCGTCAGACCTCTTTACAAGTGGATCAGTAGCCAGTCTATGCAGCTCAGGATCACCCCCCTTTGCCTTCCCCTCCCACCCCCCAAACAGGTCGGCCGATCCCCACGACTCCGCGTACTCCTCCATGGGGCGCAACGGAAGGAATTGGATACCTCCGCATCCTCCCACACACGGCTCCACGATGGAGTTATCTAACCGCCCGTGGGGCCGCAAATGCGTCAAGAGGCTAAAAGCCGCTTGCTCTCCCTTCCCCATGGGAAACGGGAGTGGCAGAGAGACCAGAACGTTTGTGTTCCCTCCCGCCCTCTGCTTTCGTCTCTTCCTCCCATCTATGAAGTGTGTTATCGTTACGATACACAGCAAGGAACCATGGGTTCCAAGAAGTACTTCGGCCTTACCGGCAACGCCCTCAACAACCTCAGGATCCTTCTCATCATCGCGCCCAGCTTCATTCTTTACGGCTACAACATCGGCGTCGTCGGCGGCCTGCTGACCGAGGAGGACTGGGTCAAGACGTTCCCCGAGATCGACACCGTCAACACCTCCGGGGACGAAAAGTCTCGCAACTCGACGCTACAGGGACTCGTCGTTGCTACCTTCACCATCGGCGCCACCATCGGCTCGCTTTCCTGCTCGTGGACCGGAGACGTCTACGGACGTCGAAACATCATCTTCTTCTCGTCTATCCTCACGCTCATCGGCGAAGTTCTCATGGCGGCCTCTTTCGGTCTGCCTCAGTTCGTTGTAGGACGTGTCCTCACCGGCCTCGGCATCGGCCAGCTCAGCTCCATCGTCCCGGTCTGGCAGTCCGAAACATCCGCCGCAGCGAACCGTGGCCGCCAAGTCGTCATATCCGGAGTCTTCATGTGCGTCGGTTACATGCTCGAGTCGTGGATCGACCTCGGCTTCTTCCAATTCCATTCCGGTCCCATCACGTGGAGGCCGCCCCTGGCCATAGCTGTATTCTTCTCCATTGTTCTCATGGTATCGATTTACTTCTTCCCAGAATCGCCGCGCTGGCTAGTCATGAAGGGGAAGAACGAACAGGCACGCTTCGTCATCTCTGTTCTGAAGTCACTCCCGGCAGATTCTCTCGAGGTACAGGCCGAGCTGTCTGGAATCGAATTCTCCCTCGAAGAGACCAAGGGCACTCAGGTCTCCTTGAAGGATGTTCTGAAGATGGGCGAGGACAAACTCCTGTACCGATTCTGTCTCTGCATGTCGCTCCAATTCTTCCAACAGATGGCGTAAGATTTTCCCAATCCAACGTAGGCATTTGGAACATACGTAACTAACAAAAACGTTTCTTCCACCAGCGGTTCCAACTTGGTCAGCGTTTACGCCCCAATCCTATTCCAGCAGGGTCTCGGTTTGTCCAGCCAATACTCTCGCATCCTCAGTGGTGGCACTTTGACATGGAAGTTCTGTGCCTCCTTCATCGCCTTCTTTACCATTGACCGCTTCGGTCGCCGTGCTGCCTTCATCGTCAGCGGCACGGGAATGTCGCTCTGCATGATCGCCCTCGCCGTCGCCACGTCATTTGGGACAGACAACTACCCGGCCCAGATTGCTGCGGCCTTCTTCATCTTTCTCTACAACACGTGGATCCCCATCGGTCTCATGGGCGCCAACTACCTCTACTGCACGGAAGTGGCACCCCTTCGCCTGCGCATGGCCATGTCTTCCATCTCGACCGCCAACCACTGGCTTTTCAACTTCCTGGTCATCATGGTCACCCCGGTAGCCCTAAACACCATCGGCTGGCGCTACTACATCGTGTACGCCGTCATCGCCGCTGCGATGCCCGTCACGGTGTACTTCTTCTTCCCTGAGACGACGGGTCGTAACCTTGAGGAGATTGATCTGCTTTTCCGCGAGTCGCCCTCGATTATGGCCACCGTGAAGTACGCCAAGACGAGACCTATCGCGATGCCACAAGAATTCAACTCGGAGAAGGGCGAGAAGGCGACCCATCTTGAGGGTGCGTGAAGGCTATTGCTTCGGTCCGGGCGGGGGTACTGAGAACGAATGAAGCTAGAAGAACGACAGCACAGTAATTTATTGTAAATTACAGAAGCTTATTGAAATGACTGTGGTATGTACGGTAAATTTGCCTGAGCCCTACATCAGTAAGGAATCCTTGCGCAACAACCAGTTACCTCCCCCTCGCTCACCAATACCTGCCAGTCTTGCTTTTACTTGATTTAAGCGTGGTGGACCAGAAATACTATTAGTGGGGCCCATAAAGTGAGAACAAAGTCCAAGTTTGACCGGTAATGGTCGCGAAGGTACTTTGAGGCCGCATGTTCGGTGAGGCCGTCACAATAACATTGTTGCAAGGCCATAGGCATCACAGACCTGGAAGGCTGTGTTCGAAACGTCGCATATATACCCTTATGCGGTAGACTTAACCCACTTCAGGCCCATAAGATCCGTATTGCGGATAGGTCCGAGGCGAAGATCCAGTAGCCGGATGTTGGAAGACCTAACCCTGCGATGGACATTCAGTACAATCCTTGTCAATCACCATGAAACCGAGACCGAGTATAAGAACATCTAGGCCATCCCAGCTCATTCTTTGTACACATCATCTGCCTCCAGGCCTGTTCATTGAAGCATGCCATGAATATATATAGCGGTATAAGAGCGGTCTCTCAGCTCACAAGTAAGTCAGCATACCCACTTCCTGGCACCCCCCACTTCCTGGCACCCCAAAAATGCCTCAACACTATGACCAGCCACCTTTTTTCTCCTCCTTTAAACCACCACAACAATCACAATACTTATCCAAACAGCCTCATTTTTTGCATACACCTTCTTCTTTACCTTATGGTTTAATATACTAAAGATGACATCTGTTAAGCAATTAAAGCTATTAGCAACAGCAAGTCTATAAAGAGGGCAGCCTTAGAGCATAGCATCCTTAGGTTAACCCTTTAACTTTGACTTTAGGGCAGCTAGTCTAGAAGGATTACATTTTCTAACCTTTAGAGGCTTTCCCCTAACCAGGAGGCTAAGTTAGCTAAATAGGTGCAAATCCAACATGCCCTTAGTGTTACCCTAACCTATTAACAAGTGAGGGCATTTGCAGAACGAATCCTCTGTGCTATAGGGGATAAGGAGCCTATAGGAAAGGGCTGGATCTATGCCTTTCTAAAGAGAAACCTATCTATTAAGGTCTAGAGAAGTCGCCTTATTAACTCTAGACGTGTTAATAGAGCATCTACTAAGGTTATCAGGGACTAGTTCAAACTCCTCGCTATACCAGAGGTTAAGGGCATTAAACTAGCCAACAAATACAACATAGATAAGACTAGTATCCTTAAGGGCTAGGGATCTAATAGGCTGGTGCTAGGGATGGCTAAGACGAAGTCTGTCCGCAAGAAACAGCCTAGGTTAAGGGCATAGGTATCTATTATTGAATGCATCTCTGCCCTAGGCTATGCTCTAGATCCCCTTATTATATTGGAATGGGCTACGTGCGCGAAAGCAGCACCCACTAAAACAACCTACCCTACTGAAACAGTCCAGCAGCGCGCAGCGCTGCTAGGCTGTTAGTAGGGCTAGGAGCAAAAGTAAGTCCTACTCTTACGCACTTAGATCGTCAAAAGTTGTATAGCAATAGATAGAGGCTTTAATTCTTAGATCTAATTTACTTAGAGCAAGCAAAACAGATTACAATTAATTAAGTAAAGTCCTTTAGAAAGTGTAGGTAAAGGTGTAAAAAATAATTCTAATGTCTGCTAATAATTCTAATAAGTCCTGCTGTCTAGCTAGGCTAATCCTATCTATTATACATAATTAGATCTAAAAATCTAAAAGCTAAGTAGATCTTATAATCCTTTCCTCCTTATAGCCCTTATAAGCTATACTACCCTATTCTAATTATCCCCTATATGCCTTCTAAAGTTATCCTTAATAGAAGCATACACCTAAAAGATAATAAGGAAAAGTTAAGCACTTTAGATGTGTAAAGTGCAACCTACTACTACTGCAGAGCTTAGCAGAGGCTGTATCTCTTGTTTAGAGCGCAAGATACTAGCACCTGCTTATAATAAGCCTCCTACTTAAGACTATAGTTAAAGCAACCTTAGCCTTTTTAGTTAGCAGGCTTTAAGAATAGATAAAAGGCACTATTCCTTTGTATATTGCTTTTTATTTAGGCCTAAAGGTTAACTTATTAATTAACATACTCCTCCTTTATGTAAGTCTGTATATCTAGGATAAGTATGCAGTCTAAGTAGTTAGGGTAGCTAAAGATCTATCTATTGCAAAGGGTGCTAGCAGAAAGGATTAGAGAAGTGCTAAAGTCTTTACTGCTCTTAGTGCTACTATTTTCTAAAGGCTAGGTTAGTATATATAAAAGGTTACTAAGTAGGCTATCTAAGTCTAAGGTTATAAAAGGGGAGGTACTAGTATTAATTATTAAGGCTAAGCATACAGGCAGCACAGTTGTCTTAAGGTTTGCAGGCCTAAGCAGGAGTCTAATAGTAGGGACCTTACCTACATAGACCTAGCTAATAAAATTGTTAAAAGGCATATTAATGTTGCAGAGGAGGGGATTCTTGTATGCAGATTAGAGGTTATAGAATTTGCTAGTAATCTAACTTACCTAGCAACTCTATAGTACCTTAAGGTAGGTAACCTTCTCCTTCTAAGTGTAGAATTTATTAGCTAGGGTTAGCAACAAGAATGTTAGGGTAATAAGTCTTTTGCAGATGTAGGCCTTTATAAACTTAGCTGTATAAAGGCTGCAAGACTAAGCGTCTTCCTACTGCTAAGTGTATACAATCTACAAATTAGACCTAAGAATGTTAAGGAGATTATCTAAGGTACTATAGTTCTTATAGAAGTTAATAAGGTTAATTATGTAAGTAATAAAATAAGCATTACTATTATCCCTAAAGCTAGAATTAAAGTAGTAGACAGCACTATATAGTTAGTTAATTATTAGACCTATCTAGTGTTTGCTATTTAGATTAATAAGGAGGATAAAGATCTTATAGGTTTAAATCTTCTTAATATTAATAAATTTCTTATTAACTTTACTAATAATAATAGGGAAACAATAGTCCTAAAGGTAACCTATAATAGGGAAGTATATTATCTATAGAGAGTCTTATAATAATAGGACTCCTATACTTTAAATCTCCTCTAAGCTAAGCTACTCTTTCTAGGCTATAAGGCCTTAAGCGTTATATAGGTTAGTAAGCATTACTCCTGCAGTAATAAGGGGTAATACATTCTAGTAGAAGTTGTTAGTAAAGTTGTTAAAGGTAAAGCCTCCCCTATAACGCAAACGCAGATAGGTAAAGGTCTTAAAGTTAAAAGGCATCTATTAAAGAGGTTTAGCGTTACTAGCCTCCTAAGGTTTTAGGTTGTTTAGAAGGTAGTGTAAGTTAGGGCTAGAAGTAATGCTAAGATGTAGGACTACTAAGGTCCTAGGTAATATTTAAATTAGAAAAGGTAAGAGAGCTATAGGAGTTAAAAGCATAACGTCTATAGTTAGGTCCTAGGCCTTCTAAATACCCTTAGCCTAAAGCTCTGCAATAATAGTATCCCTATGTCTTTTGTTCTAGAAATTTAGGAAGTCTGCAACGTCTTAAATCTAAAAAGCAGGTACTAGCAGCAGCAGCAAAAGTTAAGAAGCCTAAGGAGGTTAAGGAACAGGAGTTATTATTTTCTCCTTACGTCTATTCTCCTTAAAGTGCTTGCAGGAGCTAGTAGGTATAGTCCTTTAAAGAGGTAAGAGATATCCTCTTTTAAGGAGGGGTATATTTGCAAACTTATAGGTAATACCTATAATCTACTGCTATCTAACTTAGTTAGAGTTCTATAGTTAAAGCTTGTTAATACAACCTATATATAAGACATTCTTAACCTACTTAAAGAGAGTAAGAGAAGCAGCCTATCTTTTTAAACCTAAGACCTAATAACTACTAATAGTGTAGATACAGCTTCTTAGATACTATTTAGCTCCTTCTAAACTATATACCTTATAAGCTTGCTTAATTATAGCGTTAATGCAATCTTTAGCATGCTTGTTATTCTAGCAAAGGTTGAAGTAGTAAGAGCAGGCAGTAGTTTAATTAATTATTAGACCTACACAGATAGTGTTAGCACAACAGGTTATTATACCTTAAAATAGGTATAATAAATAGTAAAGCTTATAGAAGCAAGAATATAAGCTTAACAAGGGTAGGATAAAAAGATAGCTCTTTAAGAGATATGTACCTAAAGAGATAAGAGGTAAAGAGAGTATAGTAGTTAGATTACTACTTAAGAGATTGCTTGCTTAGAGAGAGACTAAGAGACTAGAAGACAGAAGATCCCCTTTCCTTATATAGATGTATCCAGCTTACTAGAATATTCCATACTTGCGTAAGCTGCTTATAAATTGACCCTTGGTTGCGTAATTATGTGCGTAAGCAGTTGCGTAATCGATTTAAAGTATCCTAAACAGTATAACCTAATCGAATAAGAAGCAATAGAAAGTAGTAAGATAACCTTTGCATAAGAGGATAACTATATCTTACTGTATTACGTAAGTAGGTTGCTTACGTAAGTATTATCTATATTAATCTACTTTTTTAGTAGATAATAATAGAATAGTAGTTGCTTATATAATCTCCTATAATAGAGGAAATATAAAGCAAAGAAGTAGAATAAGGATATTATTATCCTTTATTCTAACAGATAGTCTGCTGCTTCTACTAAAACCCTCTAATATGTAAGACCTATCTAGATTCCTATGCATTTAATAAGCTTTCCTATAAAGAAGTAAAGTCCCTATTAAATGTATAGTAGATGTAAAGGAAGAGCATATAGTCTTAAGTAAGTAGCTATAGGGCTAAGAAGCAGTTAAGGGGCATTAGAAAGCACCTAGCTACTAACAAGGCTTAAAAGTTTAGAACTCTAATTAAGGTAGTACGCTTATGCTCCTTAGTAGTAAGGTTAGGCTACTAGACTAGGCTATTAGCCTTCTAACCTAGGAATTTAAGAAGGTTAGTAGTCTTAGGCTTATTAGGTGCAAGCTACTTATATGCAGGCTAGTTAAATCTCTTAGGCATATTGTATATAAGGATTATTTTATAAGGGGCTCTCTAGTTAATGTTGCTGTAGTTAGAATTATAGGTAATCTATTAAGGATAGTATTTATAACAAAAGGGCTATTGCTTTAAGTTAGTATAGCGCTTAGCTCCCTTAATAAGAGTAAAAGTAGGGTAAGCTTATAGAGCCTATTGCTGCTAGGTGCTATTAATAAGGTTAGAATTTAGGATAGAGAATTCTCTATCCTAAACTTTATTAAAAGTAATAGCCTAGCAGTAGGAGTTATCCTAGTAGTTTAGGTTATTAGTATTTATTATTAAAGCAGAAAGAATAAGGTAGGGGTATAAAGAAAGAGGTTTTTAGATCTAATTAAGTGTAAAAAAAGAGAAAAAAGTAATAAAAAGGTAGTAAAGTTGTTAAGTATATTGCTAGAGAGTTGTGTAACTTAAGATGTCTATTTGCAGCAAATGCTGTATATAAGGAGGGTCTTTCCTTTAAAGAATGTAGAGGAAAGAAGGGTTGTAAGGGTAGTATTATCTGTAAAGTAAAAGCTAGTAGCAAAAGTAAAGGCGTATTAAGTATCTAAGTTATTATTAATAGGTAGAAGTATTTATTTAGGTTAACTAGGGTAGAAGTAGTAGTTTTTATACAGCTAGGTAGAAAGTTGGTTGCTAGCCCTATAGTCCTTTCCTTTATTTATTGTTGCTGTTAATAAATCACAAGATCCTTTTATCTAAAGGCTAAGCAAAGCAGTTGCTTTGCTAGAAGGTAAATAATTGTGTAACGGTCCAAGGCGTGTGTATTTGCAACAGGCTATGGCGACTACTACGAGTATCCTCAGATGAGGATTAGAAGGGAAGAACAACAAATCTCCGCCTCGCAGCGGCCTGATCAGGGCCATGCGGCCCATGCCGCACTGGCCATCGGATTGTCGGCATCGTGGATTCCGTGGTGGGCCTGACCCGGGGTCGCCCGTGGCCGCGATATCCAGCAAGGCCTCATACGGGCCCAGCCCGTTACAAATTGCTCTACTAAATACAAACACAAAAAGGGTGCTTATCTCTATAGGGCAATTATTCTTAACTTCTTCCTCTTTATATTACTACAACAAACTTTTAGGCCTAAGAATCCTTAATTAAGCCTTAAAAACTGCTTTGCAACAATAGTAAAGGATACTAACTAACCTTACCCTTATAAGATTACTCTAAAATTAATCCTATAGATAGTATTAACTTTGCTGCTACCTCCTAATAGAAATAGGAATTAGCCTTTATATTACTATTTTTCTAACAGCAATTTATAAGTCTATTTTATGCTTTCCCTTAGGCTCTATAGACTGTAGCTAACGTTTACATTGCTTATAGGCTATAGCTTGCTTAATTTAGTTTTACCTAGATCTAAAGCCTTAGGATAATGCCTTTTTTAAGGTTGACTTTTTGCCTGCAGCTAGAGAAGAAGATACTCCTAATATAGTAGCAGCTAAGTTCTAGTAATACGTATTATCTCCTTAAGACCTTAGGCTCCTTTAACAACTTATGTAGGGTAAGCATATAGGCCTTTGCAGATGTATGTTTATTACTAGGGGATAAGCTCTTTAAGGCAGAAAGTAGATTTAGAAGCTTTATACTTACAAGCTAGCTAGACTAAGTTTCCTTATACAATCTTTTAGCAGTTAGAACTTTATCCCTTATAACTATTATAAGGCTTAGGCCTATTTGCTTTTTAATAATAATATAGGAGTTTAGACCTATAAACTATACTTTAAGTATATATTTCTTCTTAAGAGGCTTAGGGGTAATAGTGTGTGCAGTAATTATTACTACTATAAGACTATATTAGAATGTTTATATAGTAGAGCTAGCATCTAGAAGAGGTTTAGGTATAACGCCCTAAAAAGAGATAGTGCAATGCACTGTAGTAGTAAGGCAGATAGGCAGAGCGTAATCCCTAGTATAATCCCTTAGACTATTAAGAAGGTATAGTATAACTAGTTTGTTTTCTAGCTATACCTTAATGCTTTTTAAAAGCAGAAGGAGATAATTAAGTACAACCTAAAGCAGTAGCCTAGGCTAGGTAACTTAGTCTTTATATATTAGTTCCTCTCTAAGGAGGTATTTAAGGACTATTTAAGGACTCCTTTTAAGATTATGCCTTGTTGCATTAAGAAGGATAGGTTAGAGCAGTCTTAAGAAAAGAAAGAAGGATATAAAAGCAAGGATAGCAGTTATATAGCATAATTCTAAAATAAAACAACAATTCTTAGATCTAATATAGTGTGTAGCTTAAAAAAGCAGGGTTATATATTTGTATATTAAGTATGTCCTTCCTAATCCTATCCCTAGTTTATGCAAGAAGGTGCTAAGTAAGCATATAAACTTAAGAAAAGAAGAACATAATAGGGGAATGCTTCTTAGATGTAGGAAAATAATAGGATGTTTAGGGAATAATGCCCTAATGTTTAAGCAATGTTTGCAAAATGTTAGAAAATAGCGTACTAAAATAGGAAATATTAGGGCTATATTAGAAAATGTTTAGCTAATGTTAATAAAATATTACTTAAATAACTTACAAATGCAACAGATGTCTAATTCTTAGATCTAATATATTAACAGAATGCTTAAAATATAGTCCTTATTCTATAAGGGAAGTTATAAGATGTTTGTATAGCTAAAGTGCAAATAGGAGCAGAATTATACAATAGAAAATCAAAATAATAAAAAGAAATATTAGGATATAAAAGTGTATCCCTAAAGCAGACTCTAGAGATTAAAATTACTAAGTAAGATAAAAGGAGCAATAGTTCTTTATTATAAATGCATCTATAATAAGCGCTAGTTAAAATGTAATGCTAGTAAGGTTTAAAGATTTTAGCCTAGTTGTTATATTATGTTTAGTAGCTATACCCTAAATCTAAAAGGTAATTCTTAGATCTAATCTCTTAAAAACTAAGCAATATTATAAGTTTTAATAAGGCCTAGGGTAGGCTAAGTCCTTAGGGCTAGCCCTAGAGATTAATTAGGCTTATCTAGGAGCATAAACACTAGAGACTAAAAAGACTTTAGAAAAGTTTTTAGGTTGTATTTTATAAGTTAAAAGAGGATAGAGAAGCTTAATAAAGCGTTTTATCTTATCTTATTAAAAAAGAAAGTATTATAAGCAAGTTAGGTAGGAGTAATAGATAAGGATGTTAGATAGAGAAAGTAGTGTAAAGTAAGGGATAAGATTTCCCCCCTCTTTTCTAAGTAGGATCTATTTTAAGTAGAACTTACTATTTATAGTTAATAAAGGAAGGTAGAGGTCCTATAGTTATTCCTACTTATCCTAAATAGAGACGTATTTATCCCTTCTAGTAGGGTCTATCTAAGGAAGAGCAACCTTAAAGTTAAAGGTTTTCCTAATGTTGGAATAACATGATCACATGACCGTACGACACCTACGACTCAGGAACAAAGTGCACAGACTGGATTGTGCAGCACTCACTCATACACAGGGGAATCATCACTTGGCTCGGCCCGAATGACTCAAGGCCGGACGAGACAGTATATCTGTCTCGTACGACCCCAATCCTGTAGTTAGAAAGGACAGTCACAGATATCCAATCTTTGGTTCACCCTACATTTTCAGTACCTGCGTGCACGTACAAAGTCCATTCAACACCTAACCTTATTAAGGGCCTTCTTAATTGCATTAAGGTAAGCTATTAATCTTATATACGCTCTTATAGTAGTATTACCTTTGTTAGTAGCCTGCAGAAGCATAGGTTCTTTAATTTCCTCTCTATTATTATTATTAACTTCTTAGAGACTAGATTTAGACTTAAAAGTTAGCTGTAGGTAGAAGATATCTAGATCTTACTAAAGTTTAGATCTAAGAATCTCTACGTTATTAGGTTCCTATAGTCTATCTAGGGCTTAGACAAACTTCTTTAACCTTCCTCCTCTATATGTAGAGCCTTTAATAGGTTTACCCCTAAGGGTTTCTAGTTAGTATAAAGATGTATCTAAGGCCCTTAAATAGATTTAGAAAGGCCCTTTCTAACGTTTCTTTAGCTTTATGTCTGCTAACTTATTAATAGATTACTTTACATTAAAGATAAGCACTATATCTCTAACCTTAAGCCTTTCTAATTATATCTAATTAGCATTTTAATAGTTAAAACCTTTAGCAGTAATACACCTCTTTTTAGTAAGGGTAATAATAGCATTCTTGCAGTCCTTATTAAGTTAGGCAAAAGCTTAGATTCTTATAGTAAGTTCTTGCTTAGGCATGCAGATAGAGTCCTAGTTAAGAATCCTCTATGTATAAGTAAGGGTTTCTATTAGCATTACTAGGTTATACCTGTAGTTAAGGTAGAAAGGTAAATACCTAGTAGCTAAATAGACACTAGTTTAATCTGTAAAGAGCGCAGTATAAAGGAAAGGCCTAGGGTCCTGCTCTCCTTTATTTATCTAGATAGATAAGGCTTTTGTAATAGGCTTGTGCCTAGTCTTAATAGTCCTGTTAGCCTAAGGGTTGTATGCTAAAGTCACTATGCAGTGCATCCTATACTTATTATTAAAGGTAATTACATAGCCTTTGTTTTCTAGGCCTCTATTAATAATAATTGTCCCTATAAGACTATAGCGTGTAACAATTTCTTCCTAGATAAAAGTTGTAATAGTCTTTAAATTAACCTTCTTTAAGAACTATGCTTCTATCTATCTAGTTAGCAGATCCCTTACCTTAATAAGTTTCTATTTCCTAATAAATTAGACATTTAAGGAGATCTAAGCAAAGGGAAGACTAGTAGTAAGTAAAAAGCTATAAGGGTCCCCTATAAATTATCTATTGCAATCCTAATAAGCTTTATAGGTTTAAATAATAGTAGTAATCTTATTATACATACTAGGCTAAAAGAACCTATCTGTAAGGCGCGTATATGTTCCTTTGCATTAATAGTAGCCTCCTTCTTAGTAGGCTTTAATAATAAGTCTTTTTTGCATCCTTAGGCAGTTAACAACTTTTCTTAGTGTATTCCTTCTTACTATAAGCCTAGTAAAGAGGAGTCTATTATAAAGCATATACTCTTATGCCTTAGCCTTAAATTTCCTATACTGCAAGGGGTAAATACTAAGAGGTCTATATATAGTTAATAGGTAATAAGCAATCTGCTTAGACTTATAAGACTAGACCTAAGAATTATCTAGCAGAGAGGGTAGAATAATTAGGAGCTTATTAATCTCCTTATTAAGCAAAGTACTATATATAACTAAGGCTTTAACTATACGTTTGCTATCCCTATAGGTTTAGGCAATATTAAAGAAGTTATTAGATTCAACATTAGTAAAGAAGATCTAAGAATTAATCTAGTTATCTATTTCTCCTTCTGCTTTAGCATCTTAAAGGTTAGAAGGTTTAGAGGGTTTTCTTAAAAGGCTGTCTGCAGCTAAGTTTATTGCACTAGAGATGTACTTAACCTTAAAGTTAAATATATGTATCTATAAGATCTAATAAATAATTAGTGCGCTTAGGAGGTTAGAAGCAGCTCTATTAAGCTAGGTAATAAGGGTTTTTACATTAGTCTTAAGGATAAAGTAGACCCTATACAGGTAGTTGCAGACTCTCTTTAGTACCTTAAGAACCCTATAGAGCTCCTTCTTGCTAGCATTATAGCTAAGCTCTAGCTTAGTCTACAAACTACTTTTAAATCTAGAAACTGCACGCTTGCTATTAATTATTTGTCTAAAGACAGCTCCCTAGCCTAAGCTGCTTGCATCTATAGTAAGGTAGATGTTGCTGCTGCTAGGTTTGTAGTTAATAGTAATAAGGACTAGAGTAAAGTAAAGATAAGTCTGTAGGATACTTATAGCAGTTTGCTAGTCTAATCCCTAGCAAAAGGTAACATTTTTCTTTATTATTTTTATTAAAGGCTTTATAATAGTTAAAAAGTTCTTTACCTATATTTAATAAAATAAAGCAATTCTAAGAAAGGATTAAATATCTCTAACTAATTTGTAGATCTACTATTCCTTAATCTTAATAATCTTAGCGTTATTAGGCTTGCAACTATTTGTACTGCAAATATACCTAATAAGGCTAATAGATTCCTAGTACTATTGCAACTTAATAACTATAATTATACATTTAGTAAGTTTAATATTAACAAGCATATTATTAAGGTTCTTAATATGCTTATAGATGTAATAATAAATACCTAAGTAGTCTTTAAGCTTCTTATTGTTATACCTAAAGGTTAGTCCTTTAATTATAATATTGTTAAGGAAGGCCTTACAACAATAGGGAATAAGGTTATAAAGGATTCTTATTATTACCCTTATAAACTAGGCTACTAAGTTTGTAGCTCCCTGCAGTAGAGTATACATTTAAAGGAGGCTAATAGGCGTAGAGAAGGTAGTAATATCTCTACTCTTTAGGTCTAAAGGGACTTAATTGTATCCTAAAAAGAAGTTAAGAAGGGATAGAAGCTAGCATATAGCAAAGTCCTCTAAAAATTTATTAGCGCTAGGCAGCAAGGCTGCATCTTGTAGGGTGACGCTGTTTATCTTAGTTGCTAAGTTAATTAGATGCATCTTCTTATCCTTCTTTCTAATAAGGAAGAAAGGGTTTCTATAAGCAGCATAACTCTATTCTAGAATCCCTTTTCTAATCTAATCCTTTAGAATAGTAATAACGTTATCCTCTAGGGCTCTTAGGATAGGAATGCTCTTAGCCTGCTATGCCTTATGTAGAATAGTCTTAATAGTTTGCAGTAAGGCAACTAATAGGTAGAAAGATCTATAGTGCAGAAACTCCTAGGTAAGGGCACCCTCTTAAGCCTTTAAAACCTCTATAAGGAGCTTCTTTTCTTGTTTAAGCAAGTGTAATATAGTCTTAAGAACCTTATCTAAGCGCTCTTTTGTTAGCCTTAATCCTTTCTCTAAAGTAGAGAATTTAGGTATAATTAGATCTAAGAATAGGACATTAGGATTAATTCTAATCCTATCCTTTACCCTCCCCTATGCCTTAAGTTTCTACTCTAGGTTACCTTTAGGTATAGTGCTATTAGATAGAGCATTATTAATAGGATAGATTTTCTTATCTTTAGACTTATAAAGCGTAAAAGCTTTAGCTAGAGGTAGTTAAACTAAGTTAATAATGTAGTCTATATAGTTAACCTCTATAAGCCTGCATTTATAGATCTTAAGGTGTTTTAGAGGCCTCTTTAGTTAAGGTTGCTGTTATTTCCCTTTTGTTGTTTAAGCACGTTAAGAAATGCAGCTAGGGCTGCAACTAGGGCAGTCTAGGTTGTATTTCCCTATAGCAAGGACAATCTAGCAGATATCTTTAATAAGGGGAGCTGCTGCTTAACATATAGAGATATTAAGGATCTTTTTAAACTCCTTAACTACAAAGGATATAACAATCTCTTTATTATCCTTAAGTTAATTAGTAACCCCTAGGATGTCTAAGCCTGCTACCTATCTAGGGCTGTTAACAGCAATGTCTAGTTTTCCTAGATAGAGGGGTAAGTAGCTAGGTATTAATCCTATTAAGGTATTAGGATGCAGATGTTACCTCTAGAGTTATCTAAGAAGAAGGAAAGCAGAATGTAGATCTTAGCATTATTAGTATAAAAGGATCCTTTAACCTAATCCTTTGCATACTCTAGCTCTATACATATAGCAATAATAAAAGGAGCACTAAAGAGAATGCGCTTTAAGGAGTAGCTAGTAGGAATAATAAAGAAACTAATATTATAGATCTAATAATTACCTATCTAGATGTCTGCAATAAGGGCGCCTTTAAAATTAACTTAAGGCATATTTAGGTTAGTAAAGCCTTTAAGGCTAAAAGTAGTTAGTGTAATAAGGTGCTAGAGGCTATTGCTAATAACATATTATTTGTTAATTACATTAATTGTAGAGCTAGTATTAAGGATACTGCTAATAGTCTTTGTAGCGCTAGTATAGTTACTACTAATAGAAACATTAAGGTATAAGTGCAATATAATAAATCTTAGGGTCTTAATTATTATTAAAGAGTTTGTAATAGAAAAAGACTTCTTAATAAATTAAGCAGCATATTAGGTCTAAGAATAAGTTAGAGTATGTACTACTGCTCTTAAGGTTGTTAAGAGGCCTTTAGAGTTATATTCCTAAATCTTCTTAGTAATGCCCTTATATACATTAAGATACTTAGTAATAAGGGTTTTAAGCTTATCTAAAGCCTTAAGGTAGATGTTGTTCTTAGCCTTATAGGCAGCCTTAATGCAAAGCGCCTTATAATATTTAGCCTTAGCAAAATTATTGCAAATAAAGCAAAGGATATTAACTAGGACTAGGATGTTGCTTAAGGCCTTCTTAGAGACTATATTAGCAACAGCTTCCTTAAGATTACCCTCCTAGCCTTAAAGATGTTACGACCCGTCAAACATAACAGGACCAGGGGACGCCCCCACAGGGCACCTGGCGGTTACAAACAAGTTATACACTGCAGACACAGGAAACCAGGGTGCACTCCTCCGGCGCAGAAGAACTATGATGCAAGGTTACGTGGAGATAAAGAAGTGAGCAACTGATTGTGCGTGAGCACGATTGATCACGACGTGAGCGCTCGCACGCCCCACTTCAAGTGATCACTCCATACAACACCTGGGTTACTAGTAAACAGGTGTAAGCCAGAACCTCAGCAACAAGCACACAGGACTTGTATATAAGATGAACTTGGACGAACTTAAGGACAGACTTCTATAGCTCTTTAGCAATCAACTTTGTAATTATCCCCTTAGATACTCTTAGCACCCTTTACTAGTAACTAACGTTATAAGCCCCTTGTTGAGTATACAACTGATCACTGTATCCTCTAAAGACCTAATCCTTTTAGTACAACTTATAGCACTATTTAATAGCACTGTTACCTTAGCTTCTGCTAATAGACACTACTACAGAAAGCCAACTGTAATACTTTAATTGCTCCTGTTTAGTAAGTTAACCCTATAAAGCTAATAAACAGTATTAATAAGATGGCTACTTATTACACTCCTACCTCTTCAAGCTCTAGCTCCTAGGGCTAGCAACAGGCCAGGAACCTTACCCAGGAATTAGCTGAGAACCAGACTATAGAGGACTTCTGTCTACCTAAACTCCAACCAGACACTAACAGAGAAGTCTCTCTTACTAGCAAAGTCTACAACTAGATTTGCGCCAAGCTAGGACAAAATAATAACAACCTAACTACTACTTAAAAGCTTATTAACAAACTTATAGAACAAACTAAGATTCTAAAGAACAAAGCAGACCAGGCTACATCCCTTTAGCAGGAGGTTTAGACCCTGCAAGCTATAGCTAACATCATCCAGACCCCTGTAGATAGACGTAAGAAACTTAAGCTTAACTTACCTATTACCTATAATAAAACCTTAGGAACACTTAAGGGATTTTTTATCTAAGTTAAAAACTATTAGAATTTCTACTAGGGAAACTTTTGCAGTAGAACCAAGAGAGTTATTTATGCTGCAACTTTCTTGCAAGGATAAGCCCTTTAATGGTTTAAACCTTTCCTAAAAGAATACCTTAATAGTAAGACTTTTAACTATTATTCTAGCAAAGTTAGGGATATATTTGCTAATTTCTAAGGATTTAAAGACGCCTTAAAATCCCTATTCTAGGATCCTAATAAATTACAACAAGCAGAAAGAGACTTAGCTTACCTACGCCAGACTAAGTCTGCTACTACCTACGCTGCAGAATTCAGAAGACTCTACGCCTAGCTTAAGCTCACTAAAGACACTAAGATCTTTATGTTCTACAGCAACTTAAAGGATGAAGTCAAGGACAAGATCGTCAAGCTTAATTGCCTAAAAGACTTCCTTTAGTACGCTAAACTTGCTATTAAGATTAACAACTGCCTCTACAAACAACGCAAAGAAAGAGGCAAAAGGTAAGCACTAGCTAACTTAGCTAAGAAGTACTAATAGCAACCCTAACAACAATTCTAGCAGAACTACCCTTAGCGCAACAGACAAGCTAAGCGCCCTAGAGGAAACTACTAGCAGAACAACCAGAATTGCAATAGCACTACCTATAGATACTACAGCAGACCTATAGACCTTAGCGTAGCCTAGAAAGACAACAAGGCATAAGACTTTAAGTGCTACAATTGCAACAGGCTAGGATATATAGCTAGAGAATGCTAACAAACTAAGAGACAGCAGTTCTAACTAGTACCTAAGAAAGGCTAACAAATCAACATTACTAATAAAGACATCCTCTACACCTTACTCTTATAGACTGCATGCTACAATAACAACTGCCTTACTTACTAAGATAGCAAAAAACAATTAGGATAGTACCCTAAGACCCTCTAGACTCTAGCTATAACCTAGTTAGGCTACAAGAAGATAGGGATATATAAAACCCCTAAAGAACACTAACAACAATATATTAACGTTCTACAATAAGCCTGCAGGATTGCTATTTACTAAAAGATTCCTAACGCAAGGAAAGGACTTAAGAAGGATAACACCCCTAAGAAAAAGAAAACCTAAGAACAACCAAAGACCCTTGCAATAATGCGCAGGGGCCCTAGTCAGAAGCTCACACGCAAAATCAACAAGCAACTCAACAAAATGCTTTAGACAGGACAACTTAAAGAAGTCAAAAGACCTACACCCTAAGGACTAGTAACACCAGGAGGAGGGATTAAGATTACCACACTTAACTAAGTTGCAGCAGACAACCCTTAAGACCCACAAACCTAGACCCCCTAACAGAGAAAAGCGTACAAACGCGCTGCAAGCAACCACCCGCAAGGGCTAGACAGCTTAGACTATAATTCAGAAGACACACCTAACTACAGGATCACGCCTAGTTAATACTATAAGACCTACATTACATCCAGCTCTAAAGAAGAAAACCTAAAACCCTTAAAACAACAAGAATACCAGATTATCTACCCTAAGGATAACAACCAGTTAGTCCAGTTTTATAGGACAGCGTACAAAAAGAACTATCTACCTACACTACTTATACCTAGAGACCACCCCCTACTAAACCCTAACTACAAGGACCACGCAGACCTCTTTTAGGTAGAATGCTTAGATAACAACTGCAAGACATACAGAAAGGGTAAGAAGAAGTTCTACTTCTACCCTTAACAATACACAAAAGAACCTATTTAGGATGTCTACCTATGCAGACAACTCCTATTCTAGACAATGCAATACTACAAGGAAGGAAACATTGCAACCTTTGCCCTAGACCCTAAATACCCTATGTCGTGCTACAACGACGACAAGGGATGGCAAGAATGCAAACACAACGAATGCCTCATTCACTCCAAAGCTAAGGCACAGGCCTGGCGGAAGGCACAGAAGAAAGGGACTCAACAGTCAAAAAACTAAAGACGCCTACAACAAAAGGGCAACGTACGGCGACAAACCACAAGACCCTATGTGCAACCTACAATGCAGCACATTTTGACCTGGACATCGAGATCCAAGGACAACGGACGCGCGCAATCATCGACAGTGGCGCCCAAGGAAACTTCATCTCGCCTAGACTGGTGAATGAACGACAGATACCATGGCAGAAGAAAGAACGCCCGTACGCGTTACGGACGGTCGAAGGAGAACAAGTCGAGTACGGTGGCGGACTCATTGTTTTGGAGACAGTGCACCTCCCTTTGCAAGTTCATAACCAGAAAGAAGAACTCCAATTCGACATTACAGAAATAGGAGATATTAACGTTATCCTAGGAATTATATAGTTACAGAAGCACAACCTACAAATAGATTAAAGAACTAGCTAACTCTAATAGTTAGATTTAGTTACTAAGCAGCACTACAAGAGTTAAGCCTTAAATAAATCCTTTAGAGCACCTCTTAACGACATAAGAAACATAAAGAATATATAATACATTGCCTATCTTAGGGAGATACAGCCTCCTAAGACGGTAGCCCTAGCAGCATTAAATCAGGGATTAGATCTACTTCTAGCTATTCTAGAGGAGTACTAGAAGTACAAAAAGCTGTTTGCCCTAAAGTTAGAAACAGGCTTACTAGAACATAGACCTTATAATTATAAGATTCCTTTTATTAAAGGATCCTACCTAAAGTTCTATCTAATATATAGACTAAACAAAACAGAACGTAAGGCACTTAATAAGTACCTTAATAAGAACCTTAAGAAGGGATACATTAGACCCTTTAAATTATTAGTAGAATATCTAATCCTATTTGTACTAAAAAAGAATAGTAAGCTACAACTATATATTAACTACTAACAGCTTAATAGCATTACAAAAAAGAATTGCTACCTACTACTACTTATCTTAAAACTCTAAGATTTGCTACATAGAGCAATGTAGTTTATAGCCCTAGACCTTAAAGGAGCCTACAACCTAATTAGAATAAAGGCAGGCAAAGAATAGAAGACAGCGTTCCAAACACGCAAAGGACTCTTTAAGTACCTTATTATGCCTTTTAGACTTACTAACGCACCTACCACCTTCTAGACAATAATTAACCACGTTTTTAGCAAATTTATTAACATATTTATTATTATCTACCTTAACAACATCTTTATCTTCTTACTTACCCTTAAGCTGCATAAGGAACATATATATAAAGTCCTTTAGAAGCTTTAAAACGCTAAGTTACTAGTAGAAGTAGAGAAATACAAATTCTACAGCAAGAAAGTTAATTTTCTAGGATACACTATTACACTAGGACAAATTAAGATAGAAGCAAAGAAAGTATAGGCAGTTAGGGACTAGCCTACACCCTAAAACGTTAAAGACGTTTAATTGTTCCTAAGTTTTGTTAATTTCTATTAACAATTCCTTAAAAATTACGCAGGAAACGTGTAATACATCTAGAACCTTACACAAAAGGACACCCTGTTCAAATAGACAAAGGAACGCAATGACGCATTTAAGAAAGTTAAGCAATAGGTTAGCTTAAAACCTATTACTTAAATCCCTAACCTAAACAAACCTTTTAAAGTTAAGACTAACGCCTCTAACTTCACTATAGGCAGACAACTTAGTTAATGCAATAGAGAAGGAAGACTACACCCTTATGCCTTCTTCTTAAAAGCATTTCACAGACCAGAATTAAACTACTAGATCCACAACAAAGAACTTATAGCAATCATTAAAGCATTCCATAAATAGAGACCACAACTATCTAGTACAAAACACAAAGTTCTCATGTACACAGATCACAAGAACCTCGCACACTTCACAACGTCTAAAAACCTAAACAAACAACAAGTCAGATGGTCAGAATTCCTTTCAGAATACAACTTCTAGATTATCTACAGAAAAGGAACTAACAACAGCAGAGCTAACGCTTTTAGCAGAAGGACAGATCACAAAGTTCCTATCCTAAAGGAAACACAAGTCATCCTTAAAACAGATAAGAATAGAGACCTTGTTCTAGCATAGAAACTCCTTATAATTGCTAGATAAGTTATAGTTAGCACAACTAACAAAATAACGCATAAGATAATTAGAGAAATTTATAGTGCTTAAGCATATAGTTACTAAGGAGTTACTAAGACCTAGAAACAAATTTAACAACACTACAACTAGCAAATAACGCAATAAGATGTAGCAGATGCAATCTAGGATTGCAACCTCTACAAGAAAAGCAAGAACAGCTTGCACAAACCCTACAGACTAATTCAGCTACTACTAGCACCTCTAGCAGCATAGCACTTAATCTCTTTAGACTTTATCATCAAACTACTAAAGTTAAAAGAACTACTTACAAAAGTCTATTACAACAGTATATTAGTTATAGTTAACTAACTTACTAAATACGCTTACTTTATCCTATACCTAGAAGTAAGTACAGCAGAAGACCTTACATACACATTTTTAAAATACATTATTAGTAACTACAGACTACCTAACGAAATAGTGTTAGATAGAGATAAGCTGTTTACTTTAAAGTTTTAGAAATTACTAATTTTGCAACTTAGTGCAGACTATAAACTGTCTACCTCTTTCTACCTGCAGACTAATAATTAGACTAAACAAATTAACTAGATACTTAAACAATATTTATAATGCTATATTAACTACAATTAAGATAATTAGGTACTACTGTTACTAACAGCCTAGTTTGCCTACAACAGCGCAGTTAGAGAAAGCACTCTCTACTCCCTATTCTACCTAAACTACAGATTTGAACCTACAGCACATAGAGAACTACGCAAAGGACTATAGGCCCTAAAAGCTGTAGCTAAAATCAACAAAATACGTAAAATCCAGACAAATGTCTCCTAAGATTTAGAATTTATTAGAAAACAAATAAAAAAGTACGCTAACACTTTAAGGATTAAAGGACCATCCTTAGAAGAGGGAGATAGCGCCTACCTTATATAACAAAATATTAAAACTAAGCAACCTAGCAACAAGTTAAACTACAAAAAACTTAGACCTTTTAAAATCATCTAAAAAGTTTCAATAGTTAACTACAAACTTAAGCTGCCTAATTGTAACGGTCCAAGGCGTGTGTATTTGCAACAGGCTATGGCGACTACTACGAGTATCCTCAGATGAGGATTAGAAGGGAAGAACAACAAATCTCCGCCTCGCAGCGGCCTGATCAGGGCCATGCGGCCCATGCCGCACTGGCCATCGGATTGTCGGCATCGTGGATTCCGTGGTGGGCCTGACCCGGGGTCGCCCGTGGCCGCGATATCCAGCAAGGCCTCATACGGGCCCAGCCCGTTACAATACCCCCCTCCTCCCCTTCCGAAGGGGGCCGTGTTTCTCTTCGTACTCAGCTAGTGCTATTGTGTCCTGAAACTGGCTGAGTGGTTCCCACGTCGGCTTCGCCCAACCCGTCCATTTCACGAGGACCTTCCAACCCCTACCGTGCTTCTTCTTATCCAGTATCTCCTGGACCTCGTACTCCTGATCAGGTCCAGACACAAGGGCGGCGGGTTGTATATCGTCCTGTTCCTGCGATGGAAAAGGGTCGTTTCCGGCATGCCGCAGGAGGGACACGTGGAAGACGTTATGTATCCCAGGCGGCGTGTCTAACCTGCACGCGTGTGTTCCGACTGTCTCCTGAACCGTATACTTGGCGTTCACCCAGTCCAGTTTCTTTGAGGGCCTGTCTGATTTCACATTCGTTAACCTGAGCCAGACTTTGTCGCCCGGTTTGAACTGATCGGACGGCTGTCGCCTCGCGTTGGCGTACAGTTCTTGTCGCTCTTGAGCCGTGGCCATGGCGGCTTGGGCCCATTCCGTAGCGTCCTTCAATCTCTGCACAAATCCTTCAGCTTTCGCGATAGGGGTGCTGTCGTCCGTTCTCAATGGCTCGTCCACCCTGATCAGGTCGATGTCGTATCCGTGGGTGGCAAAGAACGGACTCATCCCTGTAGATGTCGCCGGTCGGTTGTTAATAGCCATCATTGCCACTAGGGACAATTCGTCCCAATCATCCTGAGCATACGAGCAGAAGGCCCGCAAGTAGGTCTCTACTACTTGGTTAGCTCTCTCCGTGGCTCCGTCAGTCTCCGGATGGTAGGCTGTAGAGAGTCTCTGTTTGATTCTGAGGAGCTGACACAGGCGCCTCCACGTCTGACTGACAAATTGTGTCCCTCGATCAGTCACTATTGCTCTGGGGGTTCCGTGGTGTCTGATCAAGGCAGTAGCAAGAGTGTTCGCTGTTGCTTCGGACGAAATTTCCCACATAGGCTCCAGTATAACGTTCTTAGACAGCCTGTCCGTAATAACCAAGAGGTTCTTGTTCTTCTTCCTCGTTGTAGGTAAGTCGGTAATAAAGTCGAGCGATATCTCTGCCCAAAATCGCTCGGGTATCGGTAACGGTTTAAGAAGCCCTCTGCGCTTCTCTCTCCAGACGTTGCCTCGTCCACAAACGTCGCAGTTGCGGGTGAATTGCCGGACGTCCTGAGACAGCCCTGGCCAGTGGAACGTCCGACTGATCAGGGACTTAAGCACATCTCTGCCCGGGTGCCCTGATAACACGGAGTCGTGAATGCTCTGAATCAGCCGCGTTCGCAAAGGCTCGTAATGCGGGACCCATATCCTGTCCCTCCAGCAAAGCCGGCGTTTTCCGTCGACTGTGCACTCCGACAGCATGATAGGGATTCCCCACGTAGAGGGCAGCTGTTTGGCTCCTTGCTGTACAGCGTCCCTGATCAAGTAGTACCGGTTGTTGTTCTCTAACCCAACGTCCCACAGGCTCTTCAAAGGGTCGTCTTCGAAGGGGTTCACTGGTGGCTCAGTCCATTTAGGAGACTCGTCGCTTCCTCCATCAGCGTCCCCGCTTGATACAAAACCGGCCCTGATGGTCGTCTTGGTCTGATCAGGGCACCTCGGCCCCAGGCTCAGTACTGCGGCGCGGTTTACGCGAAGGCTCTTCCGTCC